>NC_031991.1:59926410-60016300 GCF_001879085.1 Nicotiana attenuata
GAATGTCAAAATTCTTTATAGATTTTTTTAGAACATTTTCAAATTGCTACAAATGCATTTTCTGGACAATATTATCCTACTATTTCAAATTGTTTAGTTTATATTGCAGCACTATGTGATTTGTTTGTTGAATTTTCGGAGGGTGGGGAAATTTATCAACTTGCTATAAATGCAATGAAAGAAAAGTTTAAAAAATATTTTTTCCCTATCCCCCTATTTATGGTGTTGCTGCATTGTTAAATCCTACAATGAAATTAGGAGGTCCTCACTTTGGTACTCAAATATTTATAAGGCTTTAGATCTTTCAGTTGAGGAATTTTCTACACTTGCAGAGGCAAAAGCCTCAATTAAAATAAATGCGCAAACAATTTATAATGCTTACCAACTTGCGTTAGATCATGCTAGGCAAATGTTCCAACCCCTACTTCGTCTAGTTCACAATCATCTAAAAGAGTTGCGGGCCTACAAGCACTTAAATCTTGGACGGAGTTTAGGGGTTCTCAAGGTGATAATTTTGATGAGACTTCACATCTAATGAGTTTCAAGTTTATTTGTCGCAGGGACTTGAAAAGGAGAATCCAGACGGCACCTTTGATCTTTTGGAATGGTGGAAGACAAGGGGAAAACATTTTCCGGTTCTTGCAAGGATGGCTCGTATATTTTATCTATTCAAGCTTCAACAGTTGCATCAGAGAGCGCTTTCAGTCAAGCAAGACTTCAAATAGGTGATCATAGAGCGTCTATGAGGGAGAGCTTGGAAAAATCAGTACTATTCAGAGATTGGATCCGCTCGCAAAGAAGAAACTTTGGACTTGCAGAATCACAACCGGAGATAGACGAAGCTTATGAAGAAATGATAGCGGAACTTGCGGAGGATGCTGCTTCGCCCGGAAGCGGTGATGAACAAGCTTCTTTCCGCCACCACCAACGGAACCTCCTCCGAACCTTGAAGGATTTATGAGATTTGTTAGAGATACAATGTAGATTATGGTGTAACTTGTACTTTGGCATATCTTCTTTAGTTTTTTTTCCTTTTAATGGTGGTATTAGTACCTTGTTGTACTCATTCCATTGGGGGGAAGAAGAACTAAGAAAGATATGCCATTTTTGGTAATAAAAATTATAAAACATACCCTTGGCCTTGAATATCTCTTCGCAATATTTTTTTGTCTTTAACTTGCAATTATTTATAAGCTATAAATATATATACATAACATACAATATATACTACAAATAATTATATATACAATATAATTATTTGTGTTGAGGGTATTTATCCGCAAATTCGTCTTTAAGATTTTTCAACAATTTGTGTTATTTTAAAATTATTAGACGTATTTATGCTTCATGTTGTACTTTGTTATTAATTTATTATGCATGCCAATTTAGTTTTACTATTGATTTGTTATTTTACATTTTCGTCAAACACTTTAATAATTAATTTCTATATTATATATACCACATATATTTATATAGCATGCATAAGAGCAATTTATATATATACATACACATATGGTTTACAAGAAATTGCCCTAAATAAAAAAAATTAAAAAAAAAGCCCGAAAATAAAAAATCCCGTTAGGCCGCTAAGCCCACGAGCCCGACCCATTAGCCCAGGACCATATGGGCTTAGGCCCGTCACGGGCTGGTCCTACCCGTTGAGCCCACGAAGCCCGGGACCGCGAAGCCCGGGCCGCCAGAGCCCGGGACCGCTAAGCCCAGGCCCGTTTAGCCCGGCCCATTTAGGCCCGGGCCCGGGACCACATACAGCCTTAGTCTACGCAAAAGTTACTAGGTTCCCGGGAACCCGTATACTACACGCTAGATCTGCCCCTGTTTAGTGTGTATTACTCGGGATAGAGTGCATATTTAGGTAGTTGTTGAACAACATCACTCCTAACGTATATGAGGGATCAATACGAAGGATTTAAAGGTGGGATTAGGGATAACGAAACCTTGGGTGCGATCCGAGCCGTACTTAATGTCAGCTAGTGTAATTCGGAGAATATGTTTAGTAAATTGTGGTAATTACTCGGGAGAGAGTTACAACACTCAGAGCGCTCATAATCGGTAGAGATACTTAGGCGAAATTATGAAGACGTAGTGGGAAGGATTCCGACAATTGGAAAATCATAACTCTAGACCTCCTTAATCTTTTTCTCCAACCCGTAGTATCTTTAGTTGTTAATCTACTAATTTAATTTGTTAGTTAATTAGATACAAGAATCTTAATATTTATAACTTAGGAATTGTTCGAGCTTGTCTTCTTAGTAATAGGCAACAACTGTAGCTAAGCCTTAGTTCTCTGTGGGATTCGACTCCGGACTTATAAACCGAATTATATTTGCAACGACCGCTTAGTCCTTTTTATAAGGCATAGTTGGGTGTGATCATATGCCCACTGAAAATGCTAGTTAACTAAATATACCTTTGAAATATTTATTTTACCTTTTATACCTACTTTATAAAAGTTTATTACTTTTGTAAACTTCTATTATCATGATATGGCATTAAATAAATCCAATATTTTAAGAAACTAAATTATCTCTCACTCCAACTTAATAAATACCTTAAAACGCTCCATCATCCCACGTTTTAAGGATCTTGAATTATACTTGTTCATCAAAAAGTGCCAAACCCCAATAATTTTGCTATGAAGTCCTTCATAATCTTTTTTCTTCTCTTTTCACTATGTAATCAAAAGAAAAACAAAAATAAGGTGAAAATATTTCTAATTAGGATATATAATTTCTAAACTAAAATAAAATATTAGAATATCTATCATATTCTTCTAGTATATTTTTATTATGATCCATATCTGATTATAGGTCGAATATATGCAACTCTAATATGAATATATGACCTTAGGATCCCAATTCTGAAAAAAATAATTTCTCGAGTATTGGTAAAAGAACGTTCGATTCATATAAAAGTAATGTGTTAGTTTACATAACTACAACTGTATAGATGTATATTTCATCATTTGCAATTAATTATTAATTTAAATATTACAAAATATCATTATCTTTTACTGCATATAATTAATATACATTCAAGTTAAAGTATCTCTCTCTGTGGACATTATTCAACCTATATTACATAAGGATTCTAAAATTTTAGCAAAATTTAATAGAATTTTTAACATTCCCTAAATTTAGGCTTAAGCAAATTGACTACAATTCAAATACAATTAAATTTTCCTAAAAATATCTTTGCATCTCTAAAATTAAGCCTAACTAAATCGACCCCAATTCAAATACAACCATTCAAAATAGGTGAGAGATGTAATCTAATTAATATAGATCAAATATTATAAATTTATGAAATTTGTTATAGCATATTTATCTTATATTTATTAATATATTGTATAATCTATACAATATACTATATAAAGTACATAAGAAATCTGTTATATATTCATTGTATATTAATATATTGAGATATTTATTATATTAATATATTATATTATTCGAGGTATATTTATTTCTTGTATAGGTTATTTTAATGTATAGAGAAAAATGCAATACATATAGAAAAAAATCTCTCTCTCTCTCTTATAATATATTCACCGTTTACTAAATATGTAATACTTAATATACCATTAAATTTATAATGGAATATTAACATACTAGTATAATATATGGGTATTGATTTGAGAATAATAATACATTATATTTATTTAAAATATATGTAATATAGTTCTTTATATATAATAATGGGATATAAAATATAATATTGGAAAGTTTAATAGTCTATACGTTTAGGTGAGAGAGAACTGTGAAATTAGTTTGAATTTAAGGGATTATGTGTTAGTTAGCATAATCCTTATTTTCAAGTTCCATAATGAGATATTTTAGGCATATCAAAAGTTGTATCTAATCTAATTAAAAAGTTAAAAAGTTGTAATAAATTGTATATACAGTAATTTTAAAAAGTGGTTGTATTTCTTTTAGATTGTTCTATTCCAGGTAAATTTCCCTTATTTATTTTGCAATACTCTACTTTGGGCCCAATTTTGGACTGGACTGATGTTGAGATTCATTTGATCCATATTCACCATGTGCATGCATGTTGGTGATTGACGGAGATATTAAAAGAACTTAGGGTCGTTTGGTATAAGGTATAAGAAGGTATAAGGGTGGTACAAAAATTTAGTACCACTTAATACTCTGTTTGGTTAGTAAACCAAGTATAAGTTATCCCGGTGTTAATTTTAACACCGGGATAACTTATACCTTATAAAAGGTGGGTAATTAACACCGGTATAACTTATACCCTTCTTTAGAAATTATGCAATTGTCATTCTTAATACAACATACCAAACAATGAATAAACAACAATCCCAGATCTCTTCTCTTTTTCCCCCCTCCCTCTTCTTCATTTCAATACTCAATACTCATTTCTCAATCTAAATTTCTCTCAATCTCTCAATCTCCAATTTTCAAGACTTCAAGTCTCAATCTCAATTTTCAAGTTAAATCATGCCTCGTTCGGAAAGAGTGCGCTTATTTGTGTCGCAATACTATGAAGTGCTTGAAGAAAATGAAGAAGGCCAAATATTAAAGTGCAAGAACTGTGGAAGAGTCTTAAATTTTCGTTCAGGGTGTACCACAGGCATTTTAAGGAGGCATATAAAGTATTGTGTTGAGGGTATTTATCCGCAAATTCGTCTTTAAGATTTTTCAACAATTTGTGTTATTTTAAAATTATTAGACGTATTTATGCTTCATGTTGTACTTTGTTATTAATTTATTATGCATGCCAATTTAGTTTTACTATTGATTTGTTATTTTACATTTTCGTCAAACACTTTAATAATTAGATTTCTATATTATATATACCACATATATTTATATAGCCATGCATAAGAGCAATTTATATATATACATACACATATGGTTTACAAGAAATTGCCCTAAATAAAAAAAATTAAAAAAAAAAGCCCGAAAATAAAAAAATCCCGTTAGGCCCGCTAAGCCCACGAGCCCGACCCATTAGCCCAGGACCATATGGGCTTAGGCCCGTCACGGGCTGGTCCTACCCGTTGAGCCCACGAAGCCCGGGACCGCGAAGCCCGGGCCGCCAGAGCCCGGGACCGCTAAGCCCAGGCCCGTTTAGCCCGGCCCATTTAGGCCCGGGCCCGGGACCACATACAGCCTTAGTCTACGCAAAAGTTACTAGGTTCCCGGGAACCCGTATACTACACGCTAGATCTGCCCCTGTTTAGTGTGTATTACTCGGGATAGAGTGCATATTTAGGTAGTTGTTGAACAACATCACTCCTAACGTATATGAGGGATCAATACGAAGGATTTAAAGGTGGGATTAGGGATAACGAAACCTTGGGTGCGATCCGAGCCGTACTTAATGTCAGCTAGTGTAATTCGGGAGAATATGTTTAGTAAATTGTGGTAATTACTCGGGAGAGAGTTACAACACTCAGAGCGCTCATAATCGGTAGAGAATACTTAGGCGAAATTATAGAAGACGTAGTGGGAAGGATTCCGACAATTGGGAAAATCATAACTCTAGACCTCCTTAATCTTTTCTCCAACCCGTAGTATCTTTAGTTGTTAATCTACTAATTTAATTTGTTAGTTAATTAGATACAAGAATCTTAATATTTATAACTTAGGAATTGTTCGAGCTTGTCTTCTTAGTAATAGGCAACAACTGTAGCTAAGCCTTAGTTCTCTGTGGGATTCGACTCCGGACTTATAAACCGAATTATATTTGCAACGACCGCTTAGTCCTTTTTATAAGGCATAGTTGGGTGTGATCATATGCCCACTGAAAATGCTAGTTAACTAAATATACCTTTGAAATATTTATTTTACCTTTTATACCTACTTTATAAAAGTTTATTACTTTGTAAACTTCTATTATCATGATATGGCATTAAATAAATCCAATATTTTAAGAAACTAAATTATCTCTCACTCCAACTTAATAAATACCTTAAAACGCTCCATCATCCCACGTTTTAAGGATCTTGAATTATACTTGTTCATCAAAAAGTGCCAAACCCCAATAATTTTGCTATGAAGTCCTTCATAATCTTTTTCTTCTCTTTCACTATGTAATCAAAAGAAAAACAAAAATAAGGTGAAAATATTCTAATTAGGGATATATAATTTCTAAACTAAAATAAAATATTAGAATATCTATCATATTCTTCTAGTATATTTTATTATGATCCATATCTGATTATATGGTCGAATATATGCAACTCTAATATGAATATATGACCTTAGGATCCCAATTCTGAAAAAATAATTTCTCGAGTAGTTGGTAAAAGAACGTTCGATTCATATAAAAGTAATGTGTTAGTTTACATAACTACAACTGTATAGATAGTATATTTCATCATTTGCAATTAATTATTAATTTAAATATTACAAAATATCATTATCTTTACTGCATATAATTAATATACATTCAAGTTAAAAGTATCTCTCTCTGTGGACATTATTCAACCTATATTACATAAGGATTCTAAAATTTTAGCAAAATTTAATAGAATTTTTAACATTCCCTAAATTTAGGCTTAAGCAAATTGACTACAATTCAAATACAATTAAATTTTCCTAAAATATCTTTGCATCTCTAAAATTAAGCCTAACTAAATCGACCCCAATTCAAATACAACCATTCAAAAATAGGTGAGAGATGTAATCTATATAATATAGGAATCAAATATTATAAATTTATGAAATTTGTTATAGCATATTTATCTTATATTATTATATTATATTTGTATAATCTATACAATATACTATATAATGTACATAAGAAATCTGTTATATATTCATTGTATATTAATATATGAGTATTTTATTATATTAATATATTATATTATTCGAGGTATATTTATTTCTTGTATAGATTATTTTAATGTATAGAAGAAATGCAATACATATAGAAAAAAGTCTCTCTCTCTCTCTTATAATATATTCACCGTTATACTAAATATGTAATACTTAATATACCATTAAATTTATAATGGAATATTAACATACTAGTATAATATATGGGTATTGATTTGAGAATAATAATACATTATATTTATTTAAAATATATGTAATATAGTTCTTTATATATAATAATGGGATATAAAATATAATATTGGAAAGTTAATAGTCTATACGTTTAGGTGAGAGAGAACTGTGAAATTAGTTTGAATTTAAGGGATTATGTGTTAGTTAGCATAATCCTTATTTTCAAGTTCCATAATGAGATATTTTAGGCATATCAAAAGTTGTATCTAATCTAATTAAAAAGTTAAAAAGTTGTAATAAATTGTATATACAGTAATTTTTAAAAAGTGGTTGTATTTCTTTTAGATTGTTCTATTCCAGGTAAATTTCCCTTATTTATTTTGCAATACTCTACTTTGGGCCCAATTTTGGACTGGACTGATGTTGAGATTCATTTGATCCATATTCACCATGTGCATGCATGTTGGTGATTGACGGAGATATTAAAAGAACTTAGGGGTCGTTTGGTATAAGGTATAAGAAGGTATAAGGGTGGTACAAAAATTTAGTACCACCTTAATACTCTGTTTGGTTAGTAAACCAAGTATAAGTTATCCCGGTGTTAATTTTAACACCGGGATAACTTATACCTTATAAAAGGTGGGTAATTAACACCGGTATAACTTATACCTTCTTCTTAGAAATTATGCAATTGTCATTCTTAATACAACATACCAAACAATGAATAAACAACAATCCCAGCATAACTAATCCCAGCATAACTTATCCCAATATAACTTATACCGGTATAAATCATATTCCAACCAAACGACCCCTTAGAGTACTCAAGTTAGATAACAATTATGGTGTTGTATTTGAATACCTGAAAAGGAAAGAAAACTAGCCTTACATTAATATAAAACAAATTACAATTTTATATCGATGTTTCAAATGATGGCGATAGAACTAATAGCTAATTAGAATGGTTAATTATTTGTTAATTTTTCTATAAATTTTATTAATCAACGTACCACTAAATGCAACAAAGCCGCCGATATTTTTAAATTACAAACTTTTTTATTTATTAAAACAACGCTAAATGCTAAACAATAATGTGCCACTAACTGCAGCAAAGCCGCCGCCGCTATTTCTATATTCATGAATTATCGTTTTATACTCTTTGATAATCATCAGCTGCAAGTTGGAACATATTTCTTTGAATAACAAGCGATATCGGAGTTGGTTTCTCTGTCTTTGATGGATACTCTGCTAATAGAAAAAGAGAAATTACGACGTATATCCTCGATAGTATAATGTCAAGTTAAGTAGAAGGTGACGACGCAATTGCTCTCGCTGCATGGGATTTAATTTTAAAAACTCTTTCATGACCGGACAAACACGGGGTTGACACTTCTTGAAAATTGTGTAAAGATCTTAACTTTATTAATGGAAAATTGGTTTCTCTTTATTATTTGATATTATTAAGTCATTTTTTGCTAGATTTGAGCGAAAAAGCAGAAGTAGCGTGTTCCTTGGTCTTGCTGTTTGAGTTAAAAAGAATAACCATGATTTTGTATTATTAAGAGATACCAATTACCAGAGCAATCTAGTATTTCAATTCGTCACATTTGCTTCGTTTTATTTCCTTTCTATTTTCCTTTTTGTGGAGATTAAGTATTACTAGTAAAAGGCAATGAGTGTCTTTTCCTAATGTAGATGTTTAATAAACTGAAACTCAAAAGAAACTTTTGAAAATGATAGAAATACCAATACCAATTTTGATTAGATAATCTATCACGAGTTTGGAGGACGAATAAAATAGAAGTACGTACAAATTTCTTTTTCCTCTCTTTCTATTTAGACAAAAAAAATCGGATTATTGCTCAAAAGAAGAAATTAATGAAGGCGTAAATGGCTTCTTCGACGTTAAATACAATAGTTAAATAAATGATGATGGATTAAGCCTTTAACTGTTGAGAAAACAAGAAAAATGGCAATAGATAAAAGTACTCGTGAGGGAGAAAACTGTTGGTATTTTTTAACAGTTGTTCAATTTTAGTTCCACCCAATGATAATGAACTTTGATGTCTTTTACTGTTTCAGTATTTGACTAATTGAAACCTACTACATTTCGTTAGTGATTTCCACTTTATTTTACTTACGTTCCAATGACAACACCTTTTGCCCTGTTTGCCACTACACATAGTAAGGCGGCAAATGAACGTTACCGTTTGGACTTACTTTGTCCATAATATTTTGCATGGGAAAGCTACAGCTTTCAACCTACGATTGACAACTCTATCGATTTGTCTTTTTCTTTTTTGTTATAGAAATTCCTAGTGCGTTTTAATTGCAGAAGTTCTAGATGGGGTTTGGTTGATCGAAGTTTCCATGGAACAAGAACCTATAACCTGTTTGGCCAAGTTTTTTTGAGCCAACAGTGCTTTTTTCTTTTTTTTTTGCCGAAAGTATTTTTGGCCAAAAATTGAGGCACGACCAAGCTTTTGGAAGGAAAAAAAACGCTTTTGAGGAGAAGCAAAAGCAGTTTTTGAGAAGCAGAAAAAAGTAGTTTCTCTCCAAAAGCACTTTTCTGAGAAGAACTTCTGAGAAAAAAAATACTTAGAAGCAGTTTTCAAAAGTTTGGTCAAACACTAATTACTACTCAAAAGTACTTTTCAAATTAATTAGCCAAACACAAACTATTTCTCACCAAAAGCACTTTTTTAAAAAGTACTTTTGGAAAAAACACTTCTCAAAATAAGCTGATTTTAGAAGCCTGGCCAAAAAAGCTACTAGTATGACTTGATTCTGACCTCAGCATGATACACATATATAAGAGTGTGAGTGCGCAACATTTGAGTGCGCGCGCACACACTGTGACACACATATATACATGAGTGCGGGCAAATGAAACTGGACCAGGTAAGCAATTGGTGAATGCTGAAAAATACCTTTTATGACTTTTTTTTTCTTTGGATGTTTGGGGCAACATTGCATAATATATTATCCCAGTTTGCATCCTATGCATCTCACAAAGTGAAGGATAATTATTAGATGTTCTTACAAGTTTGAGGTAAAAATTGGATGGGGCGCCCTATTTCAGCGCCCCTTTATAACCTGTAGCCGCTTTGTCTTTCTGTTTGCACCCGTACCCACTTTTTAAAAAACTTCAGCTTCCCTTTCTCCTCCCCTTCTCCTTCTTCATTTTCTCATTGTCTGGAAACACAACTCCGTGAGGACTGAGGAATGATATGGTCATACCATTGATCAGAAAAAGGCACCAATTTTTATCCAACAAAAACAGCAACACGAAAATCAAATATGTTGTAATATAGATAAAACATAGAAACCGTAAAGAAAATGGAGAAGCTGATCATCAGCGATCAGAGATTCAAATGTTAAAAAGAAAAGTTTTCGAAAACGAAATAACATAACAACAAAGCATTTATTTTGCAATAAAAACAGAACGCAAAATCGGATGCATTAGATGATCACAATACAGTTAATTAGATGTAACTGTATCTTCTTGGTGTCCTGAGCTGAAGTTAATTAGACAAAAACTTCAGCTCTATAGCTGAAGTTTTTCAGTTACAACACAAAAACTTCAGCTCTAGAGCTGAAGTTTTCTAGTTACAACATAGAAACTTCAGCTCTAGAGCTGAAGTTTTCCAGTACAAAAGAAAAACTTCAGCTCTAGAGCTGAAGTTTTTATTTTATAACTGGCCTAGAGCTGAAATTTTTATTTTATAACAGGCCCGGTTACTAAACAAAAACTTATAAAATAAAACTTTTATTTTATAACTGGCAAACTTTAGCCCGGTTACTAAACAAAAACTTATAAACTAGAAGTTCGCGAGTTACAAAACAAAAACTTCAGCTCTAGAGCTGAGCTTCAGGCCCGGCTACTAAGATGCTGAAGTTTTGTGTGATTGCCTTTGCTACTTCAGCTCCGTGTGCTGAAGTTATGCGAAAAAGCGGGTACGCTTGCAATTTTTTTTGCAAAGCGGGCACAGGTTAAAATGTGGCACAAAAAGCGGGTATAGATGCAAATGCCCCAAGTTTGAGTTGGGATAACAAGTCCAACAAAGACTAATTAAACCTCAGCCCAATAACATGCCCAACAAAGACTAATTAAATCTCAGCCCAATAATAAAACTTACGTACATGTTCGACCATATCCAGTTGCAAATGCTAGTGCTGTGGTGCCGGCTACCCGACAATAGATTCTGTGAGCATGAGCTTTAGCCATAGAGAAACAAATCTACAGATGTGTAACTAATCCTAAGTAACTTCTTCAGCTCTTGCTAACTACTCCTATCAGTAACTTCTTCAGCTTCTGTAATGCTTCACAATTTTCATTGATACATTCAGAAACAGAATCCCACAGCTCCTCTCACCTATTATATGGAAGAATCGACCAGATATAGAATTCGCATTGCTTTGCTTTTATGGAGATCTATAATCAAGCAAAGGACTTGAATCCTTTCTGACATATCAACGGACTACAACGAATGCAGTTGCTTTGTTAACTCAAATTTCATACCGAAACCAAAGGAGAAATAAACATTTTTTTTAAAAAATCTGCATGAATATGGTCGAGCATGGAATCCTCCAGCTGTCCATTCCGCAAACTATCGTAACAAACTCAAGGTCTCATAGCTTTTAAAGTTAAACGAACTATTGGGTTCAAATGTGATTTAAAACTTCGAAATTTGAATGAATAACGAGTAACCACTACTACCTTTTCCCCAAACTCAACTTCAGCATCTTTATACTTTAATTGGCTTCCTTCGTCAATGAGCTCTCTAAGGCACCATTGGAAAGCTTTGACGATGCTGTGAGTGCACTTCCTTTAATGAGCTCTAGGTTGCCACTTTGGAAGTCTTGGATCTCTGCTTCTGTGATGATGTTATCTTCCTTGTGCACAAGATCTTTTTGCCCACTGCTCGTTTCGCAAATAACATCAGTAGCATCATTCATCTTATCTGGATATGGAATATCCAGGGATTCAATGTCACTCTTTTGGGCATTTTTTCCAGACCTAAAGGTAGAAAACCTGCTTGTCAAAGTCAGTGCGGAGAGCAATACTACAGCGGAAAGTGTAAAAAAACAAAAGACCAACCTTTTGGATGAAGAGACTCTGGGTTCCCTTTTTGTTGAGGAGGTTCTTTTCGCTTTCTTATTCATCAATCTGCTCAAGTTCATCAACCATTAACCATACAAAAAGATAGTAGTGGCATATTAAGGTGATATTAAATACAATCTCTATCATTAATGTAGTAAACAGAAGAGAATACGACAGATAACAGTCAAGAATATGTAAGGAACTAAGATATGTCCAAGGTTACAAGGAAATTCAGAATCAATACTTACAGAACAGATGAAACATCATTGCTTTGAGGATCTGTTTCATGCTTCTGTACATAAATAATAAAAAACAATCAATCACAAACATATGTAATGCCATTGATAATTTTAAAATATATTAAGAGATTACACTGTATCAGATGAGAAAGGACCTTGTCAGATGGACGGTCTTCAAGCGTTAATGAGCTATCTAAGGAAAGTATGAAAGTCTCAGATCTCTGCTTCTGTGCGATCGTGTTATCTTCCTTATCCACAAGATCTTTTTGCCCAGTGCTCGTTTCGCAACCAACATCAGTAGCATCATTCATCTTATCTGGAATTGGAATAACCGGGGATTCAATGTCACTCTTTTGGGCCTTCCTTTTTGACCTGAAGAAAGAAACCTACTTGTCAAAACCCTCAGTACCTTCCAGTTCAGAGAGCAATACTACGAGAAAAAGTGTACAGCAACAAAAGAACAACCTTTTGGATGAAGAGATTCCAGGTTCCCTTTTCTTTGAGGAGGTTCTTTTTGCTTTCTTTGAGCTGCTAAGTTCATCAACCAATAATCATATCATATCCCAATATAGTAGTCGCATATTAAGGTGATTATAAATACAATCTCTATCTTAAATGTAGTAGACAGAAGTAGATGACAGTCAAGAATACATAGCGAACTAGGACCCAAGGATTTAGAAATCAATACTTACGGTATAGATGAAACATCACTGCTTTGAAGATCTGTTTCATGCTTCTGTACATATTGCGTCAAAAAGAATTGTATCACAAAGATATGTAATGTGAATGACAATCTGAAAATATGTTGAGAGATAAATAACATCAGATGGGTTTAGGACCTTGTCAGATGGATGGTCTTCAAGCATCAGTGAGCTCTCTAAATCAACTTTCGAATTCTTGGATATCTGATTCTCATTGATCATGTTATCTTCCTTGTCCACAGGATCCTTTTTTCTGCTGCTCGTTGCGCAACCAACATCAGTAGCATCATTCATCTCATCTGGAACTGGAATATCCATGGATTCAGTTTCACCCTTTTGGGCATTTCTTTTAGACCTGAAGATAGAGAACCTACTTGTCAAACCCTCTCGGAACAGTCAGTTCGGAGAGAAATACTACAGGAAAAAGTGTATAGCAACATAAGAACAACCTTTTGGATGAAGAGACTCCAGGTTCCCTTTTTGTTGAGGAGGTTCTTTTTGCTTTCTTCTTCATGGATCTGCTCAAGTTCATCAACCAATAACCATATCATATCCCAATAATAGTACTGCCTTATCAAGGTGATATGAAATACAATCTCTAACATTAAAGTAGTAGGCAGGAGTAAACACAACATTCAAAACTGTGCATAGGATGCATCCAAGGTACAATGAAAATTTAGAAATCAATACTTACGGAACAGATGAAACAGCATTGCATTGAAGATCTGTCTCATGCTTCTGTAAATACTTCATCCAATAGAATCATATCACAAGGCGATGTAAGGCCAATAATAACTTGAAAATATGTTAAGATAACACAGTATCGAATGAGGAAAGCACCTTGTCAGATGGATTGTCTCCAACCATCTCCCACCGTTCCTTAGTCAGATTCAAGGTTTCCACTTGTTCATCATAATATAAGATCTCAAAAGGAAAACAAGCAAATAGCATCAGTCAACTTGAAACTTCTAGATGGTTCAAGTTAGCAAAAATTACCGCTTCACTTCCAGGATATATTTCCCTTTCTTGCAGGTAAAAGGGATTTTTATTGCAATGACTATATTTGGTTCCGTAAACAGTTCTGCCTCTATGCTACTGAGCAGGAAGATGGAGTCAATTGGACAGGCAGATATTTTTCGGTAAATAGCATTGCCATTTGCCTCAACATTACTGAGCAGGGAGTCAATTGGACATTGCAGATATTTTGGCAAATGTAATATTTGGAGTTTGTCTCAATTAAATTGAGAAGGAAATAAATGACATCATGGATCCAAACTGACTACCGATGTACAACTTTACAGACTTGGGAATGGTGTATATATTCTTGTCATCATTATTAAGTGCATATATATCAGGATATCACAAAATGAAAAGAATATGAGCAATAAACTGGAACGAAAACTGTATAGAAATGAACTCGAAAACAGCAGACAGCTTGATAATAAGATCACTACCTTGTGTCTCTTTTTCACAGGATCAAACTCAGTAACTGCACCCTCATAGAACCTGCAAAGAGAAACTTAAGATCACAAACTTTAGCCAGACTCTTTTTTCCATATTCAGGACATGATAAAAGTCAATTTGGTAGAAGGAATTGAAGATGTGCTCTGATACTCTACATGTCAAAAAGCCAAGTGAACAATTAACTAAACTGTTTGCTGTCATCATTGACTTGGTAGTCGTGTGCAATATGTCATTACTAAATGTTCCGAGTGAACTTACAGATTTAATTGATAATCTTTTTTTTCATTGATAAAGCAGAAAAAAAAATCTGGAAATATCTTTTTTGTCAACTTAAGAAATTATCCGATGGTTCAAAAGAAACTTCCTTATATTCATGGAAATGGTGTTCCTTGTTGCCCGTTAGAGTGATCTTCTGAGGCATCTACCTCCTTCAGTACTCCCATGGCCGCATTCTCTTCTGTTTTTTGTTTCTAAATAACCAACATCCCCTTTTTAGAGCATTGGTCCTAGCAATTCGTCAACTGTCTGTTTTTTTTTCAACTCAATAATCAAAACCTATCACTTTGCAGATAAATCTTGGAATGGTTTCTCTTTTAGGTGGCCAAGGGGAGTATTTCTCTTTGCCCATCTATATTCATTGTCTATCTGGTAATTATATTCACAATAATTGATATCAATACAAGCTATATCAATCAATAGATGAGACACGCTCAAAAATTTGTAACCCATACACCAGAAACAACCAGTAACTATTGCTAGTAAGCAAGTAAGCCACAACATTTCATGCTGCCAAGCACATCAAGAAATGATCTACATGTAAGGCTACACATATTTCTTTTGAAAGAACACTGCCTAGACAATTTGCCACTGACTCCAACTTTTCAAGCAACTGAAACCATAGAGATGATAAAATTGAAGAATGATGTAGCAGTTAGACAATATCTGGCAATGGGTTGATTTATAGATAAGAGCTTTGTTAGTTGATAGTTCTAAAGGTGAGTTGGCATTGCTGGAATTGTGAGTGGATGAGCATTTGGAAAGTATTAATTCAGAATCTATTATAGAAAGAAGCTGAAAATTTTGACAGAAATACGAGTCAGTTCACTGGTAGAGGCAGAAGAATCTACAAAGGTTTAATACTATAACCAGTCACATGATATGGACGATGGTGATGATTGAGATGGCTGATAGTTTAAATTGAAGAACGAGAAAGAAAAAGAATTAAAAGAAAAGAAGCTCATATATGGTGGATACAAACATATATCCAATTTTTTCTTTAGCCTACCAAAAAGACATCAAAGAAAAAAGAAAGAAAAAGAACAAGAAGAAGAAGACAACAACAGTTTATTAGCTTAACAAGCTAATTTCGAAACTCAGGAATCCATCGGCTGCTGATCACTACAATCTATCTCCACACGGATTGTCTGCGAGTATAAGGTCTGCTTAAAGCATCGAGTAGTAAAAACTAGAGAAAACCAATATAAAAAACAAAAATAAAAAGAACCATGTGTGTATTTCTTAACACAAGCTATGAACACGCCATAAGGGAATGAAACAAATTCTTGCCTGACAGCCTAGCAGGTAGGTCACTTTTATAGACAATAAACTTAACAAAGAAGGCAATCAAGTTGATTAAAAGTGCTGGAATGAGAGTGGAGCTGTAATTACTACCACTAATTTACAATAGCGTGACAGTCCTGACACAACATTTTGTAGAACTTACACTTTGTCCAATGGCCACCAAACTCTTATTCTGGTACCAACCATTTCTTCTCCATAATTTTTGGTGATGTGACGCCTTTTAGAATTCTGAATGAAACAATTCGAACATAAGCTCTTCAGACATGAAAACATTCTAGAACAACAGATAAAGTGAAAGCAGTAGGGCCCTACACCAAAAAATAGTTTTCAGTCCTTTAAAATCTATTGAAAAGCGGTAAGAACAGTATTCGCTCTGACTTCAAGGAGGGTATAGCAGCTTATAACTTATTTTTACTGTGATTGGATTCTTTTGACAAAGCTAAGAAGTCATAGAATTTGGCAACAAGCTGCTACATTTCAACAATACTACGTAAATACAAGCAAAATCTGCAAATTTTACAGATATGGATGTTACATAAACAAGGGTTACAATTTGCTTCAAAAAATGGTAGGAGTATATTAGTACCTCATCCTTTCCCATGGCAAGCTTCTTCTGGCGCTTAGTTTTGCCAAGTTTGCTTGACAGATTTTCATCCCCAAAAGATAGTTTAATCGCCTGTAAAACCCACAAGTGCGAAGGGAACAAGGAAAAAAAATAAAAAAGAAAGTGGTCGTCACATTTGTGCTTGAAATAAACTATAAGCACAGATCTAGCGATAACAACTTCTAAGAAGTTTTCCTTTTAACCTCATCTCCTGTTTCTTCTACATCATGAGTTTCAATGGTAGCTTTGTCATTCTTCTGTTTCTTTTCATCAACTTGTTGCACTGATGGCTCCTTAGCATCAGTAAGGTCTCCTCCTCTTACAATGTTAAGGCCAGAAGTGGTGTCCGCATCACCTTTCGGAACAGACTCGCTCTTCTTTGAGCTCTGACGTGGTTTTCTTTTGCTACATGCTGTGCCCTTATGTTCACCCCCAAAGTTGAGAACTGAATGCAGTGAGCCATTTCTCTTATCTTGAGATTGCAAGACATCTCCTTCAGGAACCAACACACCCAGGTGAGCCTCCTTATTTGGCATCCTCTGTTTCTTCTTAGCCCTAACCCGGCAACCATGACTACCATTGCTAATGCCAATATTCTTTAGCTGCTCCGTCTGACTGTAAAGCTGTAATGTTTTCGAAGAGGTGCCATTAATATTTAAAGGAGTCTCAAATAACAGCACCAGATGGACCAACTTTTACAGGATACACACCATCTGATCATAAAATTAATATAAGCAAAAAGGAAAATGAAAATGTGACTATCATAAAATTAATATAAGCAAAAAGGAAAATAAAAATGTGACTATCATAAAATTAATATAAGCAAAAAGGAAAAGTAATCCAATAGTTTTTTTTTACTTATAAGGAGCATTTTTTTTAATCAGTAGTAATTCAATAGCATATTTTCATAATTAAAAGTAGTAAATACATATCAAGCACTATAGAAGCATTGGGTTTAGTCTCATTGGCATTCTCGTACTGTTTTAGACAAATATTGCATCGCGTGAGGTCATTTTCTCGTAGTACAAGAAAAAGCAAAAAGCAGTTGCATAAAAGAGATCGTCATGAATAAATTATCTGGAAAAAAAATAGTCATGACTAGGACGCACCATTTGTTCTCCCTCAGGCATTTCATTGCATATTGAGGCAACTATTTCAGCATAATCATCAAGATTCATGCTTCTTGACTTGAGGGCTTCTACAAGATAGGGTCTAACAGTGGAAGCACATTCTTTCAGGACTTTCTCTCCCAATTTTGACGAGATAGGTGAACAAATCTGTACAGTATATAAGATCAAGAAAAGCACTAAAGAAACATGATTAACAAAATTACTAGGATGAGGTTATTGCCTGATTTTCCTTTCTGACGCTATCAAGGAGAGGCTGAAGAAGCTCCATTGAGATTTCATCACTTTCTTCTATGAGCAGAGTCATGATTTCTTCCATGCTTTTGAATACAACATTAGGATGGTCGGGCCTTGAGAAAATCACAGCATCAAACATAAGCATTCATCAGAGAAAACTTACACAAGATAACCTTATAATCTTTCACCTGGGGTAAAATGGCATGGAGCATGATGTCAAAGTCAAACAATCACCAACATGCTTAAATGTGCTCGGAAGGTGAATAAGAACTTAAGTATCACGAATAGCTAGCGGACAGTTTAAAGTGCAATTTATGTGGTCCACCGCCTTTAAGCTAGTCAATACCGAAACAAACATCAAATGCTAATTGTATTGTTGCATAAATAGATAAGATAAATCATAACTACTTGAATTACATCGACGAGCCTGCTGCTCGTTCTTTACAGACAAGCAGCCAACACTTCAGCGTCCCACCGCAATATCAATTAATCATCTGCACCTCAATCCTGAATTAGCTGGGGTCCACTATATAATCCTCTGTAATCTGTTCCACTCTATTCAGGTTATTTCATTCCAAAAAAAAATGGCAGCCCGATGCACTAAGCTCCAACTATGCGCGGGGTCCGGGGAAGGGCCGGACCATAACGGTCTATTATATGCAGCCTTACCCTGCACTTCTGCAAGAGGTTATTTCATTCCAATGCCAGATAATTAGTTTTTTAAGGCAATTGATGTTTCTCTAATAGAAGATATTCTCAACATTTCACTTATCCCTACACAAATAAACAAATTTGTAACCAGAGCAAAAAACTCTTGATGAACACTAACCAAATGTAAGCGTAACAGAAATAACTAAGCCTTAATCTCAACTAGTTGATCACTTATATGGATCCTTTGATTCCATAGTGTTCCATTCTTAGCTAAGTCTACATTGATTTAGAGAAAATGTAGATCCTTTTAGCCAACTTTTCTCTGTGTAAGTGTAAATCTATCTCGTCCCTGTTTCTCACCTGCTAACCATCAACATTTGGAGGTCTGTGTAGGATATGCCAAATCATCTCAGGCAATGTTCTCTAATTTATCTTCAGTGTGTGCTACTTACACCCTCTATCATATTGTTATCATTTCTAATTATACAAATCTTGGATGGTCCACATTAGTCTTAATATCCGAATTTACACAACATTCTATCTTGACAATGTTGGACTATAGAGTCCTATCTCATGTAATTTGCTGGTTTTACAACCGTTCGATAAAACTCTCCTATCACATTGTTAGGTTATCACATAGCATTCCAAAAACTCCTTCATTATGCACTCTCATAATACTCCTCCATTTTATTCTTCCTATATAATTTATATGTGCTACATCTCCATTTATCATGCCATTCTTGCAGAAGACTGAGCCAAGATATTAGAAAATGTGTGTATGTAGACGATACAATCGTGTCTAATCTCATTCACCTTCATTTTTCCTTTGGAGGCTAAATTTGCAGTGCAATATTTTATCTTACTTTTGCTTATCCTAAATCCGTACTCTCTCTAGTCATTTTTCATAGTTCTATCTAATCTCACTTTACCAACATTCCCAGTGTAAAATCCTAAAAGTTCCATACTGATTTAATCTGAAGGAGGTTAAATTAATTGCTTGAAAGAATTAAATCACAACTCTATGTAACAGTCAAAAAAGAGAAAAAGGTTAAGATACTTGTCACCAAAAGGAAAATTTGCTAAGTTACCTGATGATCGTGAGAAACAGCTGGAATATCTCTATAACTAAAGCATCACATTCAAGGTCCAGCAGCATCACACAGGCCTTGACATCCGCCACAGTTTCAAGGATATGGACAGCCTTATAATAATGGCGGGCTGAATGAGATAATTCTTCAAATGCCCTTACTATAAGTTGGAAAATTTCCTGAGAGTTTTCAATACAAGAGTGTGAAAACAAAAAGGTAATGGATATAAAGTTTGAGCAAATGACACTAGCTAAACTAGTTAGTGTGGTTCTTTCTACACATATATAATATGTGTGTGTATTAGGAAAAGAGAACAACAAAGTAGAATGTTATATCTTGGATACCTTCATTAGTCCATCATCATAAGGTTGCTGAGGGGCAGTTATTCTAGAAAGCTCACAGAGACAAGATACAACAGAGAATTTGACATCCACATCAGCATTCTTTACAAGTTCACTTCCAACCATAGCTCTCATTACTGGTCGAAGTGCATCTTTCATTGAATCAGAAGGGGCTTGACCTACCTTTATCAATAGAGATTCTACTTTCTAAAAGACACGAGGAGAAAAGTAGTCAACTTGAAGCTGCCACAACTACACGGAAATACGAGCAAACAACTTCAAGAAAATATAAAGGCAGTTCATAAAAATTAAGTCACGACCATGGAGAAAATGCTCTATGGAGGCAAGGGCAGGGCAGCCCGATGCACTAAGCTCGGGATCCGGGGAAGGGCCGAACCACAAGGGTCTATAGTACGCAGCCTTACCCTGCATTTCTGCAAGAGGCTATTTCCACGGCTTGAACCTGTAACCTCCTGGTCACGTGGCAGCAACTTTACCAGTTACGCCAAGGCTCCCCTTCGCTCTATGGTGGCATTCATGCTATTCATCTATTAAATAATGGGATTGTCCTTTTCATTTTAATTCCAAAATCATTCGACCAAAACTGCAATTGCCACTTCTATTCCTCCAAT
Organism: Nicotiana attenuata; assembly: GCF_001879085.1. Classification (NCBI taxonomy): domain Eukaryota; kingdom Viridiplantae; phylum Streptophyta; class Magnoliopsida; order Solanales; family Solanaceae; genus Nicotiana; species Nicotiana attenuata. Next base: position 59,947,178 of record NC_031991.1, read on the forward strand.
TCTGATTCAACACCATGTCATTTATAATAGGAAGAAGAAAAGATTTTTATCTGGAGTCAAAATTAGGCACCAAATTTATCCAATTGACAAACAGCCATTCCCCTCAAAAAGTCTTATCGTTTTCAACATCAAACCAACCTAAATTGATAACACAAAAAAGAGGAAATAAAACACAGATAAAGCTAGTAATTTGTATGTGAAGAACATGAAAAAAATAGATAAAAATTGAAACTTTACATCGAGTAGATTGAGGAGCTCTTCAGTGGAAGGAGGAGGAATGATGAGCCTAATCCCACAATCTTTGAGCTCATCCTCAATTTCTTTTTGGGAAGAGTCCAAAGTAGAGGAAGCAGAAGCAGCCATTTCACAGCAGCATTTACTCTCACTCTCACTCTCAAAACCCCCAACAAACTCGTATCAATTGCCCCAAAAAAACATTCAATAGAACAAAATGCAAGCTCAGACACAGCAAATGCTGATTATATAAGAGGAGAGGGACAGGTGGGATTTGTGTTGGGAGTAAAATTGGGACTAAATTTAAAAAGAAAAAAATTACTGACATGCAGAGCCTCTTTAAAGTGTAATCTCCAATAGATTCATTCACATTGAATTGGTTTATTGCCCAATTTTGGGGTTGAAATCCGTATCCTATTTTCTGCTTTTCTTGTGTGCGTAAGCTCTATGCTATATATAGCATTGAATTCTACGTGGCTATGCAAAACTGCAAAGAGACCAAATTTGTGTGTTTCAACTATTCAAGAAAGGATCTTGAGACAAAGAAATAGAGCCACATTATTGGACCGTTTTGCCCCTGGAAAATTGAAGTTGAGCACTTGAGCATAGGTCTTTTAGCTGTCTAATATTGGGAAAATACTATAATGTCTACACTTTACTAGCGCGCTTATTAGCGGGCAAAGGTGATCTTTTTCGAAGCTCAAACTATGTTTTTATTTTTATATTTTGTCTCTTTTTTTGGATATGCGAATTTCAAATATTAAATTGGAAAACTTACCTATAAGTTTTATGCTTTTTTTTTTGTCAAAAGGAAAATTTTATTTCAACCAAGTATAATATTTACAAGCACACTTGCTCATTGGACTATAGAGATAGGATCCTTGCAAAAAATAGCCTATGAAAAAACTTCCTAATCTATCTGCTATCAGTACTAGGTTCTATATCTGCTCACCTTCTAGGAAGGATATCAGTTATAGAACCATAAAACTAGTCGCTTCTAGCTTGGATATTCTATCAATCTATCTAATTCATTCTACCAATTGGAATGTCTTTGTCCTACAATGTGTAACTAGTATTAGTACCCGCGCGATGCGCGAACACAAATCATATCAAATTGTGATGTAGGTTGTTTGAGTCATGTGCAAATAACCTTAAAATATAAACCTTTCAGATAAAAATTATATAACATTAGATATTAATTATAAAGCAGGATATGAAATTATTATTCAAATCTCGTAGTAGACAACTTTTTTTTTATTTGTAGTAACCTAACCCCTTGATTTTAGTACTTGCATTTCGTTTCGGTGTCAATATTAAAAAAATACTAAATATGTCATGTTGTGATCTATCTTGTTTGAGCATATTATATCACATCATTTTAATAAAATTCTTACTATCACTTTGTTTTTCACTCAAAGTCAAATATGTCTTATTCATCACATCATTTTATATAAATTCTTTTTTATTTTTGTTCTTTTCTTGTAGTTATTGTATTATTTATTATTTAATTATTTAATATTGTTATACTGTCATATAATTTTTATTAGATTAATAATTAAATTAATATTTTACTTATTATCCTTTTAATAGTCTTTAATAAATATAAATATTTTATTCTTGAAATTTGGTATATTTATATGCTTGTAGCCTCTTATTCAGAATTTCTTAATCATTTTAATTTATCAGTAATATTTTCAAAAATATAGTTCAATTATTTTGATTTATTTATTTTTCAATTAATTTAAAGTATAAATATCCTAACACTGCCTTTATTTTTTTTATACATCTCTTCCCTACTATAAATTTTAATTAATTTTTATATTAATATTTTACCTATAACCAAAATAATATCATATTATATTTTAAATTTTAACTTTTAATTAGTCAAAAATATTAATACATAAGTTATTTTATCATTACTTTCCAATTTATTGAATTATCTTATAATTATTTTGTATCAAATGCAGTTAATTTTTAATTATAATTAGTAAAATTACCTATATTAGAAATTAATTTTATATTTTTAATTTTATTTTAATCATAGAAAAAATATTTCTTAATTGTTTGAACACATTATATCTAAATATTGTAGTAATATTTTTGCTGTTGTATTTCTTTGCATGATATTTTCAAAAATAAAAAATTTATGAAATAAAAAAATCTCATCTCAAATTCAAATAATTCTTATCATTCTATGTTGTAAATTGGACCGCAATTTCGAAATACTATGTTATGCTTTCAAACTTAAACTAACTGCACTCAATTCATATATTAATCATAGAAAAATATTTTCTTAATTGTTTGAACACATTATATCTAAATGTTGTAGTAATATTTTCACTGTCATTTTATTTCTTTACGTAATTTTTTCTTTTTTAGTTTTAAGATACAAATTTAAATTTAAATTTTCATTAGTACCTATATTATGTATTTTTAAATATTTATTTATTTATTTTTCATAAATAAGACTTCAATTTCGTGGTATTCTCCATAGTTTGAGCATTCTCATCATAGTTTTAAGAAATTTTTAATATCAAATTCAAGTAGTCTTTCCCTTTCATTTCTAATATTAAATTTTTAATAATTTAACATAATTTGCTATTTTTTAATCTAATATATAGTTTTATTATGTTTGTGGCTTTTCATTAACTTGTAACATTATTTCATATTATTATCACTACTATTCTTTATATAATATAGATAACTATATAATTTTTGTAATCATAAAATAAATATTTATTTTGTTTTAAATATTTCTCGAAAATTTTAAATTTTTTAAATTTTAATAATATTTCTAAGTATTGTATATTTACATTTATTTTATTTTCTAAACTTATTATTTACAAATTTCCTCACATTATCTTTAATTTATTTTTATTATTCAATATTTTAGTTTTTGATTTTATCTATTAGACTTGAATTATGTGGATTTATCCATATTATGACTTTTCTTATCATAATATAAAAAACTTTCTCATCTCAAATTTAAATAAGTTTTACCCTTTTTTCTATGATAAAAAATTTGAATTTTTGTTTTTTCTCTATTTATTCTTTATTTTTAATATTATATTATTCAATAACTAATATTATTACATTGTCATGTGAATTTCTATTAGCTTGTTTGAATTTAATATCTATTTCTACCACACTCATTCTAATATAATATAGATAAAAATTTAAAAACTTTCTCATCTCAAATTCAAATAATTTTTGTCATTCTATTTTCTAATTTGGACCGCATTTTCAAAAAAGTATGTTGTGCTTTCAAATTTAAACTAACTGCACTCAATTCAAATATTAATCATAGAAAAATATTTTCTTAATTATTTGAACACATTATATCTAAATGTTGTAGTAATCTATACGTATAAAATATTCGTTTGCATGATTCATCAATATTAATATGACTTTACTATTCTTGTTAACAAAATATTTTTTACTGATTATTTAATTGTTTTTACCTTATAAATAATTTGTATATTTTTGTAAGATCTTAAATTGAATATTTAATTATTTTAAATAAAATGTGCTCTATGAAGACCAATAATTTAAAACTAATTGTTCTATTTTATTATTGCGTAAACAGTACAACCACTTGCCAAAAAAATACGGTTTTTATTTTGCAAGCAGTTAGGACAACACCACTTACAAATTGTTATAATTTTCTTCCTATTCTACGTTGTTACTTTAAAAAAGTTATTTAATTATTTTAAAATTTAATTTTAATAAAAAATCAACTAATAACTAATATTACTCCTAATAACTACTTTTTGTCCTAAAAACTAACACATGTCATTTTCTTATTCGCCACTTGTCACAATTCTATGCCAAACTTCCTTCCTTTTAATAATATATAGATTGCAAGGCTATGTCCTTCAGTATTTCTATAAGAGGCTTCTGCATTTGTCTAAATCTTCTACTGTTCCTTTCCATCCAGATGTGACAAACTGTAGCTGCAAATAGAAAAGCATAGATAGCATATCTGGGCTGCTTACTCCTCGTCATGCTTGCCAGTTCAGTAACTTCTTCATTCCATGATTCAATTGTCGCTGCTTTTCTATCCATAGTAGTAGCTTCTGCCAAATGCTCTTGGAATATTGGCATTCAAAGAATAGGTGGTTGAATGTCTCTTCTGAACTTGTTGAGCAAAGATCACATTCACTTTGCACTTGAATCCCCCATTTTCGAATTTTATCCACTGTAGCCAGTTTTTGCTGAAGGGCCATCCACAGGGTGAATTGATGTTTTGGGATCAAACCTTTACTTAGAATCAAGCTTTTCCAGGTAACTTTGGGATATTGAGGAAGACTGTCCATGTAAGCTTTCTTAATGCTGAATTTTCTTTGAATTGGATATTGATGTAGCCTGTCCATATTAGGAGTTACCCACTGTCTAGCTTCAAAGATCTTTCTAACCACCCAGCATGCTTGCCCTGGTGTTTTCATATCCTTTAGGTCTTTCTCCTTTATGTATTGGTGTTGTATCCATTGGACCCAAAGAGTGTCTTTTTTCTGCGATATTGTCCATAATAATTTCAGTATTGTTGCTTTTTTCCATAAAGTGAAGTTGAGAATATTTAGCCCACCAGTTGATCTTGGTTGACAAACTGTTTCCCAATCAATTGGTGTTCTGTTGACATTCTCCTTCGATCCATGCCAGAGAAAATTCCTGCAGATTGTTGTGACTAACTTCAACGCTTTTTTTAGAAGCAAAAAAATTTGGGCCCAGTAGGTTTGAATCTCAAACAGTACACTCTTTATCAGCTGAAGTCTACCTGCATATGACAAGAACTTTGAGTACCAGCATCTCACCCTAGCCACCATTTTTTCCACTAAGGGCATACACTGATTGATAGTCAATTTTGTGGCAGACAAAGGAACTCCTAGGTATTTGAAAGGCAAGCTTCCAAGAGAGAAATGTAGTTCATCTAGGATGTGTTTTCTAAACTCAGGAGTGACACCAGCAATGTACAAGGAGCTCTTCTCCATATTATCTTTAAGTCCAAAAACAGAATAGAAGTGCTCAAAGTATTTCATTAGAAGCTGCATTGAAATCTTATATGCTCTACAACACAAAAGCAGGTCATCAGCAAAACATATGTGAGTGATGTGTTGTTTAGAGCACTTAGGGTGATAGTTAAAGCATGGGTTAGTCTGTAGCTACTTCAATGCTCTGTTTAGGTACTCCATCACAAGTACAAATAGATATGGTGACATAGGGTCCCCCTGTCTTAGGCCTTTCTTTGCTGGGAATCTAGTTGTTATACCACCATTGATCAACAGAGAGTAACTTACTGTGGTTACACACTCCATTATCAGAGTCACCATCTTGTGAGGAATCCCTAGTTCAATCAGTAGTTGTTTTAGGAAACTCCATTCAACCGAGTCATAAACTTTCCTAATATCAACTTTAATGATGCATCTTGGAGAGACTGTTTTTCTTGTGTACCCATTCACCAACTCATGAGCCAGAATGACATTGTCTAAAATATTTCTCCCCTCTATGAATGCATATTGAGTTGGTCCTACAAGGTAGTCCACAGCTGCTTTTAACCTCTTTGTTATGATCCTGGCAATAATCTTGTATAGAGTTGAGCAACATGCAATTGGCCTGAATTCTTTCACATAAGTTGGATGATCCACCTTAGGAATCAGTTTGACTGTGGTGCAATTTACCTCTCTGAGTAATCTGCCTGTTTCAAAGAATTGTTGAATAGCTTCTGTCACTTCTTTCCCTATGCTTGCCCATAAGGTCTTATAAAACTCAGCCGGATATCCATCCAATCCTAGAGCTTTGTCATCTGGTATCTCCATTACTGTCTGCTTAACTTCTTCTTGTGTCACTGGATTCAGCATTGATTTTTGTTGTACTAGAGTCAATGTAGGACCATTCCTAGCAATGTTGCTATCTATTCCAGGAAGTGTATGAGCTGGTTCCCCAGTAACTTTTTGAAAAAATTGATGAATTCTTGCTGAATCTGTTCTGGCTCAGTTATTCTATTATTGTGTTCATTGTAAATACATGATACTCTATTCATTGCTTGTCTAGCTTTCAGATAGTCATGAAAGTACTTGGAATTTGAGTCACTTTGTGCAATCCAAGTAGCTCTTGATTTTTGTTTAAGTACCCTTTCCTGAACTGCATCCCAGTTTTCTATCAACTTAATAGTTTGCTTCTCCTCCTCAATAAGTACTGGATTGAAGTAGTCATCATTTAATGCCCTTTGGATTGTCTCCAACTTTTTCCTTAAGATCTCTAGATTTTTGTCGATGGAAGAGTACTCTTTGTGAAAGTTCTTTGTTTGGATTTCTAGCATCTTTAATCTTTTGCATATTCTAAACATAGCAATCCCCTGAATTTGTTTTCTCCAAACTGCATTGACTGCTTCTCTATATTCTTCTTGTTGTAAAAGTACTGTTAGGAGTCTAAAAGGTCTTCTGACTTTTCGTCTGTTCACCTCTGTATTTAACACTATAGGAGAATGATCTGATACTCCCGGGAGCATATAAACAGCTTCAATTCCTGCCCCAGTCTGGAACCAATCTGGATTGCCAAATGCCCAGTCAATGTGACTATAGATTTTGTCCTCTGCATCCCTCTTATTGCTCCAAAAGAATTGACATCCTCTTTTGGTTATTCGCCCTACTCCAATATCATCAATACAACTTTGGAAGTCTGCCAGCTCCTGATAATGTACTGGTTCTCCATTAATTCTGTCCCCAACAGATAGTATATTATTGAAATCTCCAAGTATGATCCATGGCCCATTTTGTCTTGGTATGTATGTCCCTATCAGCGACAGTATGCAAACCATATATAAAAGTCCCATAACAGTAGAAGTTTGTAGTTCTGTCCTGAATATGACAATGGATGAGTTGACTAGAATTTTGAATTACTGAGACTGTCACATTCATTGTCTTCCACCCAATCCAAATTCTCCCTTATATATATATATATATATATATATATATATATATATATATATATATATATATATAGGTGCCTTTGAGTAATTATCTACAAATTTCCACCCTGTGCCAAACTTCTTCTGAATCACTTCAGCTTTTGACTGTCTTACTTTGGCTTCAAAGATACCCACCATATCTATCTTATTAGTAAGCAAAAACAGTTTAAACTCTTTTTGCTTGTGAGGCTTGTTCAGCCCCCTTATATTCTAAGAGCTAAAAATCATGGTGGGGGTGGTTTGCTTGTCTTGGTTCCTTTGTCTACCAATTGGTCCTCCATTCTATCTTGGTCAGTTAATTCTCTCTCAACGATCCTTAAAGGAGCAAACTGGTTTCTTCTAGCTATCTCTTGTGCATCAATATGTTTTCTATCTTTCTTCTTAGAGCCATGGTGGACTACAACCTGCTGCCCTTTGCTGAATAATTGCACCTGTATTGGTGGTGCCACTTCTGAGTTTGCATCTGGGGGTACCTCAGGTTTGTTGGTTTCAGGATCTGTTGCAGATGGTGGTGCCACTTCTGAGTTTACATCTGGCTTGTTAGTTTCAGGATCTGTTGCAGCTGGTGGTTCCACTTCTTCTGCCTTCATCTTCCATTCCCATTTCTCCTTCTTCTTCCTCTTGTTCTGTTTCTTTCCTTTCTGTTCCTGTTGGGATTGTTTTTGTTGACATTTCTCAGTCATATGTCCAAAATGATTACAATCCTGGCAGAATATAGGCTTCCATTCATACTCCATATTTTGTTCCCAAATTTTCCCTTCTGCCACAATTACAAGAAGAACATCTGGTAGATTTTGAGTGATATCCACCTCTATGAGAACTCTAGCATAGGAAATTCTGTCAACATGAGTTGTAAGCTTATCTGTACACAGTGGTTTCCCAATACAGCTTGTCAATTCCTAAGTTTTCCTCAGCCTAGAACTGTATTGGTAGTCCTGGGAACATCACCCATATAGGAACCACTCTCATCGATTCATTTTTAATACTAAAGTCTGGATTCCACTCCTTCATAACCAAGGGTCTGTTGTTGAACGTATAAGGACCATTTTGTAGTATCAAGTTTTTATCATCTATTGAATCAAATTTAAAGATGAAGTAATCATCATCATGTAACAATACCTTTGGCGTATTCACTGAGCTCCATACTCCATATACAAACTTGAGCATCTCTTTAAAAGCTGGATTTTTCCCAATTACATATCCAATTAGAGTATTTTTCCATTGTTGACATTTCTTCTCCACTTCATTTAGATTCAATTGAACCAGCTTAACTCCATCTTTTATCACCGATGGATAGAATTTCAATTGCATGCCTTGATCCTTCATTCGGTTTCCTTTGACTATGTCCGCCATAGATCTAGCTGGCTCTGCTGAGTAAGTCAATTTACGCGCTGCTGTTGTAATTCCTAATTTCGGTGGGATAGAGGCTTCAGGTGGAATTATGGTAGCTCTTGTCACTAGTGGTAGCGATTCACTCATTGCCGCCGTTTGCATGATTGCCGGCGCACTTCCCATCCCCGACATCCAATTAATAAGTTGTCGAGGACATAGTTGTTGTTAAATTTCTTATTCTGGTGTAACCAATCTACTAACGGATTCCTCAATTTGGTCTGTAGAGTTTTTCGTCATCGAAGATTGTCGTTGATGGCTGTTCATGGTTGTTGGCGTACGTTAGCAATCCTGCTTAACGTGCGCCTTAAGTTTTATGCTTACAAAAGGGCTCACTTTAGACTGAGAATTTTCTATTTTAAAGTGATATTAACGTTTTGTTGTACCTCTATCATTGATTCATTTATAATTTAAAAGTGATTTTGTTTATTTTGATATGTCATGTATACATTTATTTCTAGAAGCTTTTAGAATAGTGAAACGATGCAACATATCCCACACAGAATATTTGTCAATATGAACATATTTTACATGATTTGATTCTCATAATGTTCAATTTTAACAAATTAAATGGGGAAACTTTTTATTATAGAAATTATCTTTCTCCTGAAAAAAAAAGTCCAATAATTTGAGTAGACTATACAATTTAGTTTATCAATGTTGTTTCTTGTTTTATGTTCCCTTGTAATTCTCAATTTAATTAAATTAAATTATTTAACGTAGTTTATCATGTCGGTTCACTTTTTTATAAATGTTGACGCAATTGCACATTTTCATTTTATTTTCTTTGTTGCAATATGTTAGATTTATGATATAATGGCCCTCTTTGCCATCTATCCCTATATATATAAAGGCTTTTACTTTTTCTGAAATATTTATATAATATTTTGTATTACTATTTATTAGGATTAATAATTTAAAAAAATTGTTTTATACAAGCAATATACCTAAAAAGTGGAGAATTTAAAATCTTCTACACAAAGTTGGAACTTCATGGCTAAAGAAAAAAGAAATTTTGAATGAAAGGATATTCCTCAAATATAAATAGTTGAATACATAACATCCTCTCAACTAAGTAAATCTTCCTATCTCCGTTTAATTTGCTGCATAGCATAGAAACTTGGTCTAATTCTATGCCAAATAGCATATGAAATTAAGCACACAACAAAAGCAGAGAAACCCTAAAAAAGGTTATGAACCTCAAGCCAAAATTAGCTTTAAAAACGCAATCAATGTGAATAAGTCGAGTGGAGATTACACTTTGGAGAGACTCTGCATGTCCTATTTGGTCTCAAATTCACCCCCAATACAAACTATATAATCAGCATTGACTATGTCTGAGCTTGCATTTTCTTTCCCAATCTTCTTCATGTAAAGATTTAATTTTTATTTATTTCATCTTCACTACATACAAACTATGTATCAGCTTTAATTTATCCGTATTTTATTTCTTCCTTTATTTGTTATCATTGTAGATTGATTTGATGTTGATAATGGCAAATCTTATTGAGAGGGACAAAAGTGGTAATTGCAATTTTAGTGTAAAGATATTGAAATTACAATGAAAAGGACAATATATCCATTATTTAATGGATGAAATAACATGAATTCCACCAAAGAGCAATTTCTTCATGTTCGTGGCTTAATCTTATAAACTGACTCTATATTTTCTTGAAGTTGTTTTCTCATATTTTGGTAATTTATGTAAACGTTGCAAGTTTACTCCTTTCCACCTTACGTGTGTCTTTTAGAAAGTGTAATCTTTATAACATTTTAATTTGTTGTTCTCTTTTCCTAATACACATGGAGAGACACATAGACTGAACTAGTTTAGCTCATTTCATAAGGGAATTCTCCAACTTACAGTAAGGGTATTTTCCAATATCAGGCTGTTGTTATTATAAGGCTGTGCATATTCTTGAAACTGCTGCAGATGTCAAGGCCTGTGTGCTGCTGCTGGATTTTGTAGGATTTAAGCTTCAAGATTTCTGTGTACTAAGTATATGACAAGAAAAAAAAGTAGATTTGGTGGTTAGAAATTCTGGGAAAATTATAGCGTTAAGAAAATAGATATATTTACCACTTTTGCACTTCAGAAACAAGTGGCCTAATAAGTGGGCGTTTGGACATAGAATTGTAAAATTTCGAAAACAAAGTGAAAAAATAATTTCAAATAAAAATAGTATTTGAAAATTAGAGTTATGTTTGGATATTAATATAATTTTGAGTTTTTTTTTTTGAATTTTCGTGAGTGATCTGAGTGAAAATTTTGGAAAATAGCTTTTTGGAGTTTTTCACAATTTCGAATAATTCCAAACTTCATTTTTAAGTGAAAATATGGCCAAACACTGCTTTCGAAAAAAGTGAAAATTTGCCAAACGTGCTCTTAAAGTATTCCATGCATCTAGTTGTTGAGTCTTTTTCAGATTAAACATTAATGAAGAAGCAAAACGTTAAATTAAAAATTTTAATCTTTGAAAAGGGACATATTTAAAGTTAATTTGCACTGTAATTCTAAACAAGCTAATAGAAAAACAAAAGGAAAAATGGCGAGCCTCCAATACAAGAATTCTAATTATCTTTTTTTCACAAAACACACACACACACACAGAGATTGGAACTCGGGACCATGAGTAGCCCTTCAAGTATATATGAAGAAACGATGTCTAAAAAGAGTAAATAAAACTGAAAATTTCCAACGTATTTCATTTTCATTTTCTACCTCAATATCGTAGAGATAATTTGATTAACTTAAAGCAGGGTAAATTTCACAAATGATCATATAATTATAACTTTTTTTCACCAAAGTCATATAGCTTTGTTTTCTCACACAAAAATCATAAATTTTTTACTAACTCACATAAAAATCATAGTGACCGAAAATTCAACTTTTCAGTATTATTTTCTTATTCCACAGTTTTTTATTTTTTTATTTTCTGTCTAATAAATAATAACAATCCAATTAAATTAGGAATGACCCAACCTGATCCGATTCACTGGACCTAATACCCATATATATAAATTAAAATAATAGTAAGTGAATCCTTCAAACACTATACTTCTATCTTTTATTTTCTTTTCAAGATTTTCGTTCAAATTTATAGCATTTTTTGTTTTCAGTTCTCTATAATTATACCTTTTTTTTTTGTCAGAATCTCTTGCATTCCAAATTAAGTTTTTTGTGGAGGAAGGATTCAATTTTTAGTAGTATTTTAACGTATGTATATGGGTATTGAGTGGGGTTGGGTCGGGTCATTCCTATTTTAAGAAAAAAAAATACAAAAATGATCGGTTGGCCGAAACTAATTGCATTCACTAGACAAAAAATAAAAAGAATATATTATATGGTATATAATACACACATATATACATATATAAATATTTATTTTATCGGCTATTTTTTTGAAGCGGCAAAAAATATATATTTCTCCTATTTTAATTGGATTATTATTTATTATACTGAAAATAAAAAATGATAAAACGTGGAATAAGAAAATACGACCGAAAAATTGTATTTTTGGGTCACTATAATTTTTATGTGAATTTGTGAATTTTTTATAATTTATGTGTGAAAAAATAAAATTATATGATTTTGGTAAAAAAAAAAATGTTATAATTATATAACCATTTGTAAAATTTATCCAGTGAAAGTAATAAGACTAGAAAGAGAAATAAAGTAGCACTTCACTGACAAAAAATAATGAGATATAAAGGTGCTGGACACTTATGTCACTTGCAAGTATGAATTGTTGGACTTTGATGAATCAAAAGTTAATCATTTCTCCTAATCTCCAAACATCTAGACTTTTTTTTTTCCCTCTAATAGGTTACTATTATTTAACAAAACAGTCCTGACATGAGATTTCTATACAATTATGGGAGAAAGCAGGGAGAATTGGGATGTTTTATATCTTTCTTATTAGTCAAGGGGACTTTAAGAACTAAAATGGAGTCGCGAAGCTTTAATTACCGAATCGCTTAACCTCACAAAAGTTGTGAAATAACTGATTAAAGAAGTGCATAGAAATACTTATATCGATTCGGATCGAATCTTTGAAACTCTTCCAAAATTGAAACTCTTTTTTGACGACATAAAACTGAGAGAGATATATGTCAAATTCATCACGAACAAACAATTGCTGGTGAGTATATCTTGCATAAAATCTGGAATAAGAAGTACAAAAAATAAAAATATGTCGTGTAACGCTAGAAAATTAAGATGTTAAGAGATGAGAAAAGAGATACTCCTATCTATTGGTTTGAAAGAAACCTAATTGGTGTTCTTTATGGTACTTAATTTTTCCTCAAGTTTTTAACATATTTGATTGACTTACTCACTTTGAAACATCGAATAATCCGTCAAGAAAAAAAGCCGATATAACCTTGGCGGATTGTTCGATGCAAAATCAAAAGACTAAAGCACCCTTAACTCAAAAAATATCCGTTACGTTTTATGTATATTGCTTCTCCTTTACAAATTACTCAATTCTTGTTCTCAAATCTCCAAAGTGAATAAGTACAAGTGTCTGAAGTTGCACATCTTTGCTTTCTCCTAGTTCATGGTGGAATTCATCGCCATGAATATAAACATCCCCTCTCAGAGACAATCATGTACTTGAGGATCAATTGAGTATATAATCTTGTAAGGGATCTCATGTTTGCCCCTTTATGTATATTTTTTTAATCATTTATTCTTTACCTTTCTATATAGACATATCAAAGATTTAGTACTTGAGGATCACTCGCATTAAATGTAGAAGAATTTTCATGTGGTCAATGTGCGTAAATGATTTTGTGAGTATAACTACGCAATGTACATAGGAGTATATGCCAATTCACGAATACACTTGTAAGATATCAGAGTAAAGAATCATATCTGACAGAAAAGAGTTTTGAAGAATTTATTTTGCAGAAAAATCAATATCTTACTCCAAAATTTCGAGGGAATCATAACCTGACAAGGGGTTCAGTCAAGTAACAGCCATTTTGATTAGGTACTATGGTTTTACATATATTCTAGTAGTTTTACTAGTATATATCTTGGTATCTTATATTTACTAGACTGGATACCAAGATACAACTGCTGATCAAAAATAAAATCTAAACAATGAAATTAATCCTGATGAATGTTTGGAAAAAGTGAAGGACGTGTTTTCCTTTTCTCATAGGACAAATATTCCATTCCGACATGAAATTTAAATCTAATCTTCACCTCCAACACTAATTTCATTGAGTATTCATTTCGGTCTCAATTGCTGACGAATCATCATCTCAACCCAATAGATAAAATTCTACCAGAGCAAGAGATTTTATTCAAATGTCCTGGTTCTTGAGAAAAGATGTAAATTCTCATTTCAGTTTAGGACACCTTGAAATTAAGTAACCAACACTCATCCAAAGAGTAAATGACTACAACTAAAACCTACTATTTCAAATGATCTGCCCACAGCTAAAGGACAGCCCAGTGCACTGAACTCCCGCTATGGCGGGGTCCGGAGAAGGGCTCGACCACAAGGATTTATTGTATGCAGCCTTACCCTGCATTTCTGCAAGAGGCTGTTTTCACGGCTCGAACCCGTGACATCCTAGTCACATGGCAACAATTTTACCAGTTACACCAAGGCTCCCCTTCAACATCTGCCCACAGCTAGGGGGAAGAAAATATCTTCCTTGTTCCTGATCAGACTAACTTCATAATGCATATGAAGAGAACTCAATATTTAAGAGACACATCAGTGCAGGTTCTGTAACAGAAAGTTATCAAATTTGAAGCGGATTCGTTCAAGTGTACATTAAGCAGCTCCTTTTCAAAAAAAAAAAAAAAAAAAACACTAAAGACACTGAGCACATCACCACAATTGTTCATGGTGTTGTAGAGGCCATGGTATTAGTCTTCCTTGAGACAGTACACAGTAACCTAATAATCTTTTCCAATCATGCACATATCGCATTACATACAAAAACCAAGTCCAGTTTTTTGTTATATGACAAACTTGAAACTGCACAAAATGCGAAAGTTTGCAATGAGATAAATGTCACCATCATGTACAAAACAAGTCTCAACCATCTGCCATCTTCCCAGCTTCATCCAGGCTACAGAAGGTCATTCGACCTACTCTGCCAATATAGTGCATCCTTACACTGCTCGATGTCCTGATGAATCTTTTTGCCCAGTATTTCAAATACTTTGACATACCTTTCTGCCTCTCCTGCTCGGCTTTGCGCCTCTTGCAAGCGCCTTTCAGCCTTTTTGAGCCGTTTCTCTGCTGCTAAGACCTCCCCATTCCTTTCTACCAAGTCCTTTTTAGCTGCTTTAGTGACAAGCATTGTTGTCACCCTTAACTCCATTAGATTGGAAGATTTTTTCTTCACATCTTCCTCTTCGGATATCTCCTCAAGATACTGCTGCAGCCAAGAAACATCAAGCTTTGCATCTGCAGCATCAGAGACTACAGATTTCATATCTTGAATGGCAGAAAAATTAGCATCAATATCACTGGTTTTCAGCCGCCTGACAACATCACTAACCACCTCAAGAAGGGAAGCTTTGACGGTCGGTGATTTATACTGACAGTTGGCTGTAATGTCACCATACTTGCTAAAAATGGCAGCAAGTGTAGGAGCACTGCTCACTTTTACTTTATAGCCATGCACATCAACCAATTCACAGCATTCATCACCATCTTCAATAGGAGAACCTGGGGAAACCTTTCTAGGTGTTGTCAAGCTCATTGGATTTCCCTCTATCTCAGATTCTGAAACTTCAACTTTGATCCTTTTAATTTGGTGCATTCCTTTTAAATCACCTTGCATGGTCCTTAATATAGAAATACTTCATTCAGCTCCAATTCCATTAATTATTATGCAGAGGGGGTTAAATGCCATATAAATAACTTACTTTGTTGGACGAGGAGTCCGATCATCAGTTGCTTTCCCCTGCCAATTTTTCAAGCATAGACAGGTGTTATGAAATAAATTAAAAATGGGCTTTCGAATTTCTATTAAGGTATCTAACAGAGTAGTCAAAAGTGGAAAGTGCAGAAAAGCGCCAAAGTCAATTGGGGCTGTAAGAGCAATGCACAATTAAAATGTAGGTTTTAACGAAGATAAGCGCTACTGAAAACAGTGAAATATATACAAGTAATGCAAGAAGATGTACCTATAGACACAGACAATAAATATTTTGACAAAAGAATGAAAAAAAATAAAATAATTAAGCCATATATTTGAAGTAAAATGAAAATCATGTCAATCAAGTAAAAAACCATTATTTTTATTCAGATGACAAGATGTTTTAACTTTTTAGTGGCTAGATTTCTTATACTAAATTTCCAATTATCTTTTCCTAATCATTAAAAGTTTAGTCATAGCATTTTATTAACACTTAGTGTATAACTTTGTCAACTAAATTCATTGTCTAGCGTCGTGCTTTTAAAGACATAGTTCATCGATGAGAGGGGCACGCTCGCCGCTTGTCGCCTACCAAAGAGGGCTCCTTCTCGTCCCGATGTGGAAGAAGTGTATACACAGGGGCCTACAACCTCGACCTCAGTATGAAAAGAATCTACTATCTAGAAATCGACATTAGCGCCAATTAAGCGACGCGAAGCGCACAACCTAGGTGTCATCAAGTTTCAGGATTTAAGGGTGCCTTAATCGAGCCTTTAATAACATTGATATCTAAGGTCTGTACATCCCAAGGCAAAATGTCAAATAATGTTTGATACATTGGACATTAGCATTACTTGAGCTCAATATGTCTCAGAATGCGATGTACCCATGGAATGTCTATATCTATTTTCTAAACGTGCGTAAATAATCTAAGAGCTTTTAAACTCTAAATTCTCACTACAAATATCAAAGGTTGTCTCAAACTCTAATTTAAAGCATGGGAGTATACGAAATCGTAAACTAATGTGGACTAGCAGCAAACTCTGCCCTGACTTGAATTTTCTCCTTTATCTTAAGAGAACATCAAAGATTGTTTGTTGAAGCATTCTGTCAATCATAGTAAAGCCACGTACGACTATGTTGTGTTAACTCAAGTTAAAACCAAGATAACCATAACTAGACCCCTTCATTAGATGCTTGAACTGAATAGGAAAGCAAGCTGATTGACACCTACAAATTGAACTTCCACAGTTTAATTTTCTCTCTTTATCCTTAGAGAACCTCAAAGACTATTTGCTGAAGCATTAAAGACACGCACAATTAGATTGTCTTAACTCTAGTTTAAGTCAAAGGATGAATATAAAAAGACCTATCCATAAGATTAGATGGGAATGAATCGGAAAGTAAGCTAATTAATACTTACAAATTGAACTGCCACAGTTAAATAGTTGAGTGCAGTGGTGGAACAAGTTTTTACTAAAAACAGCCACTGATTGCTTATTCCATAACTCTTAAGAATCCCATGAGCAGACCGTCTATTGCAACAGTGACACAAGGACGGCTTTTTCTGCCCCTCTCAACATTATATGAAGACACTTTTCTGCCTCTCTGTCAACGTTAAATAACTTTTTCTGCCTCTCCCTCGACATTATATAAAGGCAACTTTTCTGCCTCTTTTCCGTGAAATTTGTCATAACACTATAACCTAACATTATCCAGTAGCAAATGAGAACTGTCGCTGATTTTTTTAATCTCTACATTTTTACTTGAACTCAAAGATTAAAGATAATTACTTTAATAATCCTATAGCATGAAGAGAACTACAAAATGAGGGACAATAATTTGAATCGGAATTTATGAACGATAGTCTTATCAGATAGGAAAATGCTAGTGCATTTGACAGCTAGGGCGGTCTTCCCGTGATTTCACTGATTTCACTAAAGGGGGAAAAGTTGGATGTTATTCCAAAATACAGGGTTAAAGAAATTGCAGGAAAATCTCGTTGGGTTTGGACGGTCAAAGGAGAAGCCTTGTTATGGAAACATGTTAATGCATTTGAAGGTATGACAACTTCCCCAAAGAGGTAAATGGATTTTAGCGAAAATAAAATAATTGTTGAATCGCACCTCAGCAACATGACATTGCCTTCACCCTTACTAGGAATGAAAAGGCACATAGACTAATGATGGAAATGCAGTAGAGAACAATAATAGCACTACTGACCAACCATAAGAAGGTATTACGTGGATAATGATCCAGGAATCATCTAGATGGAACGTTATTTGGGGATCTGGCAGCCAAGAGGGAAGAGGTGTGAAAAGTTGTACATCCTTTCATATCTCTTTGCTGTCATACACGGCAGCACAATACAGCACCTTGGTCAAGTTAACGTATATGACAAGCATTCAATGCTCCTTGGATCTTCATTAGCGGTCATTCACAAATGGACCATATATCTGCTTTAATGATAATCGGCTAGGGAGAAATTAAGGAAATATGGACAATGGGTGTCTTCTGGGATCACTTATTGAGTAAAGGACATTACTATAGTGGAAATTGTAAGAAAATACAAGAGGAAACACAACTTAGTCATGACAGTATGCAGTGTAATGTTTGATAGGAGTCTTTTTAGTCTGTTTTGAGATGTGTATGTGAGTCGAAATTGTAGAGAATCTCTGAATCTAGAGAATCCCAAGTTATTGAATATCTGTGATAACCCAAATCGAGTATTAGATTAAGTGGGTCCAAATGGAGTGAAATGGATAGTGAGGATCCATATAGCCAACTTAAAATTGAAGCACAGTTGTTGTTATTGTAGTTGTAGAGAAAACATGGACGGCTGAGATGAAGCAGAGCATGAGCTTGAAAGCTCAACAGAGAAACAGAAAGAGATGAGTGTCATTATAATCTTTTCTCCCCGGGATCTAAGAGTTTGATCAATAGTGTGATTTGTAGTATATAAAGAACCTTCTGCCTATTTTGGTTTCGAGTTTGCTATATATTCACAAAAGAAAGGCTAAAGAAAACGGCAGAACCATGAACGACTTTTCTCAAGACCCAAGTATGGTAAAAGAATAAGAATGAGGCCTAGGAAGTTGGAGATTTAAATTACTATTGATCACCAATAAAAGATAACTGCCATTGATAAAATGTAACTCAAGACAGAAGTTATCTCAGAAGCCTAGCAGGCCTTTGCTGACCTCCAACCAAGAAAACACACAAACTTTTGCACCAAGAGAATTGCACTCCATCAATGACACATAATAAATTCAGTTATGCGCTTATACCACCAGAGAAACAAAAGGTATTGTGTAAAAGGAGATGCGGTAACTACAACTAGGTAAGCTTTGCAGTATAAACATAAAAATGTTGCATGTTCCAATCAAATTCTTCCAACGTGACAAAAAAAGAGAGGAAATTTTATTAATTAAATAAAACGTCTTCAATCAACTTATCTTATACACAATTTGATGATGAAATATGAAAACAATAAAAAATAAATAGAGTAATGTAATCTTAGAAAGAGATCTGAACAAAAATATGTGTAGCTCACAGGCAGAAATCTTCCACAAAAGTACTCTCACCTTCTTCTTTTTCCTTAAATGACGATATGAATCAATCACGCAACCAAGGCGCCTGCACATTAACAACTTATGTTATCAACCACTAAATTGTTTCACACATATTTGAGAAAGCAAGAGTTGTGAAGAATATAATGTGAAAGTTTTGAACTTCAAAATGCAACATAGTATCTTATCCTAGTTCATAAGATAAAATAGTACTCCTATCGACTGTATTTTTGCATTATTACAGTGTGTCCCAGTAGTTGGTCTAGTCCTTCTGATTCATTAGAAAGAATTTAATGGAAATCTGCACCTCTGTACAAATAACATGGAATGCAATCAGTAAACACATTTCCTTTTCAAAAAAAGTTCATTCACATTTCCTTTTCAAAAATTCACATTCTACCTTTACTGGGGTTTATTTCAGAAGTTTATTAATACTTCAAAATGGATAACAGAAAAACTTCGCCACAAACATAACATTATTCTGTTGTTTATTATTCACATACAGCAACTTATCAAATATATACTAAAGCAGTGCTCGACTTTTAGCTTCTTTCCTTTTAGCATGTACATTCAGAATAAATTCTAAAAAAGCCTTATATCTTGTTTAAATCCCAAATATACTAGAAAGAAATTGCCTATCCACAAAAAACTAGAAAGACACTGTTATTATCTGGAACTTCTCTCGATAAGCTTAATTATCTGGAAAACGAAGTAACCAACCTTTCAGGTTTTTTGTTTTCTTACAAAATTAGGAAGGGTGTATGTCAGTAATTCTGTAATTAAATTAAAGAAGGCACGAGGCAAAAAAGAAGGTTTCATTTTTAAGGGAAAAAGAAGTAAGGAAAGATCTCATTCTGTTGAAAGGGCAGAGACAAAAAAAAGATTTTAACGTGATTCTATTAAGTAAATGGCTGAAGGCTCTATTATAACAGGTTGGACATTTAAGGGCATCACTTTTAGCTCCGAAGCTTGCTAGGATACTTTCAGTGATGGATGCATTACTTAAGAATCCACCTTCGCAAGAAGATTTGAACACGGTTTATGGTTGGACACAACCATCACTATTCTGATGCATTCAATTAACATTTAACATATAACATACACTTCCAACCAAGGGTGAAGATAGATGTGTAGGGGTAGCTTACCTGAAAATGAGGACACCAATAGCACAGCAAGAGAAGAAAACTAGTGAAATAGGGAAAGGAAGGCAAATGTATAAAGTATGGACATCCAACCTATCGAGAAGTTTTGCTAAAGAAAAAAAAAGGAAGAAAGGAAAATAAAAGGATGTGACATTTTCAGTCAGAAGTTGTTACAATATGCTGATTAAGCAGTCAAGACACAGGGTTGATAATTGGCCATGGAAGATGATATGGAAGACAAAAGCTCCAGCCAAGGTGGCATGCTTTGGTTGGATAGCAACTTGGGAAGCATGTTTGACACAAGACAATTTGCAAAAAAGAGGATTTAATCTTAGCAATAGATGCTATTTGTGTGAAGGAGATCAAGAATCAGTGAATCATATTAAGCTTCATTGTAGAATTGCTAGACAATGTTGGGATTTATTCTTGAACATATGTGGAATTTCTTGGGTGATGCCACCGACTGTTAGGAGCTTGTTGGAAGAGTGGCATAGTCAAAGAGTACCTAGAAGACTGAAGCAAATATGGAGAACCATCCCATTATGCATCTTCTGGACTTTATGGCTGGAAAGGAACCAGGCTTGTTTTGAAGGACATAGGGAGCACGTTTTTAGAATTAGAAACAAATGTATTCACAACTTGTTTTATTGGTGTAAAAGCAGTGTATCAACAGAACATCAAAAGTTTTTAGAGTTTCTGGATTTACTTGGAAGCTTATAGGATACGACTGTTTTGGGATGTTTTCTGTACCTTTTTGTACCATCTTGGTACCTTATGAATAAAACTTTTACCTTACCAAAAAAAAAAAAAGGATGTGACATTTTCACTGAGAGACTTGCAGGTAAATCCATGTTTTCAGTGAGAGACTTCCAGGGAAATCCATGTCTATGCGAGACAACTACAATAAAATTGGATTGTTGAATTTAGATTCAATGTACTGAGAGGAAAGTGAAAGGGCGCCAAGAAGTACAGGAAAAGCTAAATGAAGGTGGTTCACTCTAGTATCTATAGCTATCCAGCACGTAACAATGATCTAAGTTTTAACTCTGACGCTAATATTTCAGTCTCTGTCAGACATAGTTGTAACCAATGAGATGCCAACTGTAAAAGTTGCACCCTCAATTCTCACTATTGTAATCTCGAGACAATAGGGACAAAATGTTTCCCTGTGTCAACTTTACAAGCAGCATTCTAAATCATCATAATGACTTTCCATGAATGAATAAGTTGGGTGAAGGAAGCTTACATGTCAAACGAATCACTGGGACCAGAAACAATCTCTCGCCTCTGAAATACATCCACCAATAAGTTATGCAATTAAAGACAAGTGCAGAACAGACGAATAGAGAAGAGAAGGGAAAAGAAAAGACTGGTAGGAACCCACAGGATCTGAAGCATTGTCCTCTACAAGCAGTTCCCAGCGTTCGCTTGTAAGATCTAGCGTTTCTTCATCACCATCATCATAGATCACCTTACAATACCATGAGAAAAAACATAAATGATAAAACATTACCGACACACAAGAAGCTGCTCGTCAAATTAACACCAAATTAGATACAGAAAATAATTCTGCCTGTGAAAATGTATACTGACACCCAGCCTATTAACATATGAGGAGCATCAACCAGCTGAAGACCAAGGGAGTATGATTACATATAGCAGTTGACGTCAGTTAATATACAAGATAAATAATGTCTTATTAAAACATACTAAATCTTTACCATATGCTTCTTCTCTGAACGGTCAAACAAGGCGATACGTCCTTCATAGAACCTACAGAATATGAATTCTATGTAATGTAACATTTGAACTAAAGAATATACTACATTAGAACGAAACAAAATAATATGTCAAAGTAAATAGAGGATAAAAAGGAAGCAGCTAATTGCTCAAAAGTCTGCCTCTACAGACCTAACAATTTTTTCTGAAAAATGAATCATAAAAATTCTACCAACTCTTTAATTAAATGTCCTTTGCACAATGATACTACCATATCTCTAAAGACGCAATTACTGAACCAAGCGCCAACAAGATACATTTGCTTAGCATCTTAAAGTTGTCATATTACTCGATAAGAAAGGCTTCTATAGGTTGAAACACATATTCCCGTACTGAAAACCTTTTTCTTTTCAGTTGGGTTTGGTGAGTTTTTTTCTTCTTTTTTTTTTTTTTGAGGGGGGCGGGGAGGGAGGAGGGGGGTAAGCATCCAATTTTCTGTTTAAAACAAAAAGAATCAGCTTCACCATTATTTTACTCAAATATAACCGGTTAGACCTCCAACCGCACCCAAGGGTGTGACCTAGTGGTTACCGAAGTGGGTTTAGAACCATGAGGTCTCGGGTTCAAATCCGAGCGGAGGCAAAAACACTAGGTGATTTCTTCCCATCCAAGCGTTGGTAGAAAAGGTTATCCAGTACCTGTGCTAGTGGGCTTTTAGTCGTACATTGTTAATATGCAGGTGGGTACCAGGCTCCCCTTCTCTAAAACAAGTCAACTCAGAATTTCATGCCAGGAGTTTAGATGCTCACAAGTCCTTATGAGTTATGATGGCTGGACTATAACAAGTACTTTTATTTAATTTTTACAACAAGAAACTTTAATAATACAATTGCCCATACTAATCCATCTTCTCTGCCCCGTCCAGCTAATTAGCCGTTCGATGTAGTCACTATTTCCTTCATGATTCAAACAGATCCCAGTATTTCTTTATGCATTCTAGACAACTATTTCTTATCATTAACATTCAAAATAATTTTACCTACCTTCTGCACATAACACCATAATTGAGGCTGATTCTTAAATATTAGTCATATTCAGAATATTATGACAGAGTGATTCATTCAGAGCTTGTTCAAATGAAAAACTTTGTACTCACTCAGTGAAAGAGCACTTAAACATTAAAAGCTTTTAACAGGAATCGCAGAAGCTAGACTGCATAATAATTAATTCAGTGAAATCACATACCTTTGATCCAGTGGCCACCAAACCCTTATTCTGCAGCCAATCAGCTCCTCACCGTGCTCTCTGACAACCTTATCCGCAGAATCCTGAGAAGATTATAGAGAGGCTTATAAATCTTGAAAGCAAACAACACTAATCAATGCAGAGATGAGCTGGAAGGATGGACATTATGCACTTCAAATTTCTAATTGGTCAAGTCTTTTCTCTTCAGTTACAAAGGAAAACTAGATTTTTTTTTATAAGTACAATGGAAAACTAGTTTCAGCACATAAATAACCTCGTTAACTGTTAACATTCCCTTTAGTAATCACTTATTGAAGGTTGTCTAATATCATTAACCATAAGCCAGCTCTAATAAGTGATAATAAATGTTTACCTCTTGTGATGGCAAATTCTTCCTTTTACGTTGTTCTTTAGAGGCTTTCGGTAAGGTCCTTTTCTTGGTTATTGAAAGAGAATCCAATGCCTGCACAACATAATAAATCCAAGACTAAAGGGGTAGAACAAATAGTTTATTTAAATCCACATAACTTCCAAATTGAGAACATTCACTTTAGTAATCACTTATTCGAGGTTGTTTAATATCATTAACTATATGTCAGGTCTAATTGATGGTGATAATAAATGTTTACCTCTTCTTGTGATGGCGAGTTCTTCCTTTTATGTTGTTCTTTAGAGGTTTTGGAAAAGTTGTTTTCTTTGGTGATTGAGAGAGAACCCAATGCCTGCACAACTCAATTTATGTACATAGTAAGTCCAAAATTGAGAGGTAGAACAAATACTTTACTTGAATCCACATAACTTCCAAGACAAGAACATTCACTTTAGTAATCACTTATTGAAGGTTGTCTAATACCATTAACTATAAAAGCCAGCTCTAATTAAGGATAACAAATGTTTACCTCTTCTTGTGATGATGAGTTCTCCTTCTTACGTTGACCTTCAGAGGTATTGGCAAAGTTGCTCTTGTTGGTGATCGAGAGAGAAGCCAATGCCTGCAAAACTCAATTTATGTATTAATAAGTCAAGAACTAAGGGGCACAACAAATACCTTACCAAAATTCACATAACTTTCAAATCATATTCAGCGAATTGAAGCTAACTGTTTATATTTACTACCTCAATCCCTGATTCTTTAACTGATGACCGCTGTCTTCTATCACGATAGCTGGCAGGTAAATTTTTCTTGTCACCTTTTTCATGTTTCTTTTCTAATGCCTCCAAGACAACAAACTCTTCTAAAGCAATCAATTTAGGTTGTGAGACTTTCTTCTTTGTTAAAACTCCGGGTAAATTTCTTGCTGAAATTGATGAAATTTGTGCACCATTATTCTGACCTATTATGTCATTTTGCTCCTTTTGGCGTCTTCTTATAGTCATTTTCGGAGTCTTCTCCACACCAGATGACAAGTACAATTCATCGGAGACAGCACATTTAGGTGAACAGCTACTTCTCTTTTTAGTATCTTTCCCATAATCCTTCCAGCGAATACAGGCTTTTGATCTCCTTTCTCCACTTAACCAAACATGATCATATCCTTCCTCTGGCTTCTTCAAAAAATTAGGTTTCCAACCTCTTTTCCTTGAAGCTTGAGTAGCTTCTGAATCTAGATCTTTTTCGGGTGCATGTATGAAACCTAAGTTTTCAGGTCGAGAATTGGTCATTGAATCTGTATTTTTCTGCTGCTTTGTTGCATCTCCACATTGTGATCCTTTCAAAGATGTATCCATCTCTGGAACGACGACATCTTCCTTATGCTCAGGGTCATATTTCCCCAGCAAGTCAGATGGTTGATCTAAGAATGGAGTAACTTTCTCAGGTGCACCATGTGGTGCAAGCTCGTTAGAGTCGTCATTTGTAGGTGACTTGGAAGATCCAGGTATGGATGGACCAACTTTGCTATCATAACCAGCTCCGCGGGTAAGCTCTTTTGAGTCATTATTGACCGGTGCCTTCAAGGAATCCTCTGCAGATCGCTCAAATAAGACAACAGTGTCATCAGCTGAAATAACTTTAGAGTCAGCATCTGGAAGACACTTGGAAGTTTCTTCCGTGGATGGACAGGCATCGTCAAAGCAAGCAGCTTTATGATAACGCTCTTCAGGACCATTTTCCACTTGTGATTTTGATGCTCCATCCACAAATTGATCAATTTCTCCTGGCCTAGAACTAGGGAGAGACTTTTTACCATTCTGACAAGGGCAAAGCGAAGGAACCATTCACATCATTAGTATAAATCCAGAACAAATAACCAAACATGATTTCATCAATACCACATATTTTAACTGAACAATCCTATCAGATAGACCTACCGTAGTTTTACTTTTAGTTGCCTCTCTCCATATCAATTCAACAACTTCAGAATGATCATCAATGGCAATGCTCAAGGACCTCAGTGCTTCTGGAAGATATGGACAAAGTTTGACAGCACTTATTTGAAGAACACTCTCTCCTAGCATATAGGAGCGAGGTGAAACATTCTGAACCAAAAGACAACTTCATTAAAAATTCAATAAGAAAGATGCATCAAAGATAAATGAATGGAGTTGTAGAGGAGAAGCAATACCTGGTTTTCCTTCTTAACACTACTTATCAGGATGTTCAGAAGCTCCATTGAAATTTCATCACTCTCTTTTATCATCATGCTCATTATTTCCTCGATGTCCATGAATACATGATCAGGGTGGTCCGGCCTTAAAATGGGGCAAGATATAAAAACCCATTGTCAGCCATTTCCAGAAAAAAGAATGGCATGAGGAACAGGTAGTCTTTGAACTTCATAAATAATCTGGTAGTTTTTGACATGCTATGTACCTTAGCATATAAGTTCATTTATACTGTATCCAATATATGAAGATACAACAGCGAATTCGCATGCATGCTAGAACTCTGTTATACACTCCCTCCTTCCCATTTGTGATAACAGTGTTTGATTGGTACAAAATATATATTCAAACATGACTTATCATTAATTAGTGACCCTGAGAAAGAAATATCCAATTACTCCCTCCGTCCCAATTCATCCCCTCTTCCTTTAGACAAATTATGAACGAATAACATAATTGGAGATCAAACCTTATGCTATTCAGAAAATGTTGAAACATCTGAACCACCAATGCGTCTAACTCGAGATCCAACATCAGAATGCATGTTCGGTACTTCGCAAGAACTTCGATAATTGAAACAGCCTTTGAATAACCACAACCATCAATGCAAGACAATTTCTCAAATGCCAATACTGAAAGCTCAAAAAATTCCTGTCCGGCAATCGCGCAAGAAACAAAACTGAGAATCTAAATACTATTCATGCATCCAACTAACCAAGTAAATCATAGGTGCATAACTATTACAGAATCTGAACCATCAGTTAAAAGAAAAACAGCTTAGTTAGAAAAGAGAATGGCAACAAGTCTGACTTTATATTGAAGCAAAGGCTGTAAGAGTTGTATTTGCCTTAATTATGTGATCCTCATAAGGTTGATCTGGAGCTGTAATTCTCATGATCTCACCGATGCAAGATGCAACTGACACCTTCACATCTATGTCAGGATGCCGTAGAAGTCCATCTGCAGCTAGTGCTTCCCTTGCAGGTTGAAACGCATCTCGCGCCGATGCAGGTGGAACTTGCTCCACCATTGACAGAAGATGCTCTAAATTCTGAAAATTACCAAAACCAAATGGTGAACCACATCAATTACAATGGAAAGGCTTTTCTGTATAACAGATGAAGTCTAAAGCATGAGATTTTGCAGAAAATAAAGAAACAAATAAAGTTCCACACTACATCACAAGGTCAAGCATATCTCTCTCGCTCTATAGTTTTACGTGCTTTTACCATCTGGAAGCTTGATTTTGTCCTTTACACAACAGTAAGTATAAGACCATATAATAGATTACACTGCCAGGAAAAGTGAAAAAGCAATGCCAAATGAAAATCCTACTCTGTGATAAATAAATTAATATAAGCACAAGATAAAAGCTTGGCCAAGTTCCTTAACATTAAAAAAGATTCAAAATGGATCATGTTGTATCGCAAAATAAACCTTCTTCGCTAATTTTATGCGAGGAACATGTTGATTACTGTAGATATCCTAGGTCCAGCTGCTATGTTAAACAAACAACGAAGAGTTAGAAACTTAAGAATCGTTAAACATAATATAATATTTATTGAAGGATAAGGTATCACATTTGTCTCCTGTTCAAGCCTAAAAACTTCCTTAGGGTGAACACCTAACCCCACTATCCCAAATCTACACAAGGCAACATGCGATTCAAGCTTACAAGTGAAAGAATGTTCTTGTACTATTTTGAATAGCCAAGTTGACAACTTTTCTGGCTTTGTCCTGTCTCACCACAAAGTTCAAGCATAGATTATTAGGTGTTTAGAGATCTCAAAGCCTTCTAATGAGTTCATACACATCTGATCCCATACACCTTTGGTTTTCATCCAAAGCAACAAATAATTCAGGGATACCATAAGATAATTCAAAGATTTTGTTAAACACTGCTGCAATTCCACTTAACTTTTGCTCAAGGAGGAGATATACCCACACGAGGTGGACCATGCCAAGGAGAATCGAGGAAGTCCTAGCTTGTTGGAACAGAGATGGTAACCTTTCAAGACACAAAGAGAGATGGAAGATTGTCCCAGCTTGCATCTGGTGGACAATCTGGAAAGAGAGAAACCAGAGATGTTTGAAGATAACAGAAGTTCCATTCAGAAGCTGAAGATGAATTGTCTAGTCCTATTTTATTTTGGTGTAAACAGGAGTACTTACAAGAAGCTGAGTCTATTTATGAGATTTTAGATTATTTATGATAGTTTAAGACTTAGGAACTCAGGCTTCAACTCTCCTTGTAATTATATAGGACCACACTGCTTTGTGTAATCTCAATTTATTATATATTACCTTCTCAAAAAAAAAAAAAAATACCCACATGAGGCAGGGAAAATTAGAGCTAAAGGTGTGAAGCACAAACTCGTCCCAGAGCTGAGATGCAGTCACAAAACTTAAACTGTTTACACCTTGTTATCACATGACGACTTCATGGACGTGGTCTTCACCAAGCAATCATATAATTCCTACAACAATTCCTACAAAATCAATCAATTATGTCTCAATCCCAAACTAGAAGGGGTCAGCTATACACGAATCCTATGTATCCAATCTGCTCTTCACGCCCTATTCAGAAACTCATTGGATGTCAACCTACCACATCGCTCCATCTTTATCCAGACTTTGAACCGCCACTATTGCTTTGCAAAGCAAACATAAAAAAGGAGCTTTTAATTCTTCGAATATCTTTAAAAAGAAATATATCTCTTATTAGGAGATGATCTTTCGCTAGGAGGCTTAACAGAATCTTCACCCGATGTAAACCATCCTCCTCGCCTCCCCCCTCCCCCAGCCCCCCTCCCTAAGATTCCAACTGCTTCAATCAATGACTCATAGAGTAAACCATTACCAATCGCCACTACATACACAGAAAAGGATCATTTAATCCTAGGATTAACTAACAATTTTTTACCCGAAACAAATTTCAGATCATTTTAGGAAGTCGGTAATAAAAAAATTAAACAAGTTACTATCTCATGACCTTTTATTAACAAAACAGCAGCGTTGAAGAAACATACATTTGCATAGAAGCATCATTTAAGAAAACGCAAAAGCTCTGATCTTGGTGGGAATAAAATTGCAAAAAAAAAAACACAAAAAAAAACAGTGCCATTTGAAAAGAAAAGGGTCTCACATCAAGTTTCTCCAGAAGCTCCTCTTTAGAAGAAGGGAGCTGCTGAAGCAGCTCATTCCCAGCTTCAACAAGTCTTTTGTTGCGTTCCTCTTCAGAAAGAGAAGCAAGAGATAAGGCACCCATTCCGTTTTCTCACAGCACATACAGAACAAGAAGAGCACTGCAATTTTGAAACCCAAACGAAATCAACAGAGAGCAAAGGCAAAAACGGAAGTGCAATAGAACCCCAAAAGGTGACGCCAGTACTAAGGACAAGTAGGAGAAAGAGACAGAGAGAAAACAGGGTTATATGAAAAATGGAAGGCATGCAGCAGAGGCGGAGCACATCTGTCAATGAGTCTTTCAAAACCCACTTACTACATCAGCACCGTTTCAAAAACAAAATTAACTTTTTGTGCTGTTGAGAAGATGTAAAACAAATTCAACGTGTGTGTGAGTAGGACTGAGGTTGTCTTAACCGCATAGATTTTCCTGGTTTGCCCTCTTAAAAAGTTGGGTTTCATCGAAATTTTGCTCCCGAGGGTATAGTAAATACTGAGCTTAGATTACAGTAATCTGTACATCTTCTCACTTCTCCTCTGCCCCTTTGGTTGTTTAATTTCATTTTCCTCCCTAATTTTCCTGGCGCTTCTGCTATGAACAAATACAGCCACAACCAAATATCAAAAAGAATTACTATAGGTAAGATGATAATAAATAAGAATAACAATAATAATTAGAAGCTATCAGTCCTAGATTTTATTCCTTTTTGTTAATGTATTCTAAATGTCTTAGTGAAACTGCAAGTAATGTTCAAGCTAGCAATTACTATCAACTTTAGGACTTATAGGAGGAGTAATCAAAGAAGAAAATTAGATTCTATTCTGTACTCTTTCTCTGAATATCAGAAATACAGATACCGGTTCTTGCATATGGATTTAGTACTGGAAATTTGGAATGCAGTGGTTGTCCATGTCATCGAAACCATTACTCCATTTGAAATAAAATAATATGTGAGTAAAATGAGAAAAAGAACAAAAAAAAACATACTTACTAAGGACTCGTTTGGTACGAGGGATAAGTAATAATTAATCCCATGACTAAATTTAAGAGTTTATTCCATGTTTGCTTGGTAGAAAAGTGCGGTATAATTAATCCCGGAATTAGTTATCTCAGGATTATAGTGTTTTTTATTCCCATGAAAAGGTGAAATAACTAATTCCGGGACAACTTATCCCGGAATAATTTACAACCAAACGACCCCTAAAGTTATTCCATAGAGAAAAATGAGTAAACCAATTCTGTTGCCACCTGGAACATAGGAGGACTCCACTAATTAAAAGGTCTAAAAAGGTTACGGAACAGAGCCTCGGGTCCTGTTCAGAGACAATTTTAGGGAGGCGGGTCAAAAACAAAACCACTGCTTAAAGTTTAATTCACAAAATTATTTTTAAAATACATACACATATAGTACTATAAACTTACTGATAGAGGTCGCAAAATATTTCACTCACCAATATATATATATATATATATATATATATACATCAGTTGCCTTCTTGTAAACAATGTTTCCACGAACAGGTGGAAAGACCAATCAATGAATCAATTTCTCGACAAACTATTTTTGAGGCATTCACCAGCTTTTCAGCCTCTCCAATTCGTTGAGGTGCCAGCCTGTGTTCCCTCTGGAGGTTATCCGCTTAATGATCGTGTTGTTATCTTCCCATGCTTCATAGAAATAGAAGACATTTCGTCAAACTTGTGGCAGCCTCTGCATCTAAGATCTCTTCTATTACTCTAAGCTCAGAGACAATGGGCTTTAGGGTCATACTGTTGTAGACACTCATCACACTGTGACATATGACCTTGATCAAGGAAGCTCTCGTGGATTAGGACTTTAATGGACAGTTTGCTGTAGAACCAAATGTAGGAGTAACTTGTAAAGATGGCCTCAGACACAGGTGCAGTGCCGGCCTTAATCGTGTAGCGACAGCGTTTAGACATGGCATGTTCGGAGAGTCCCTGGCATATCAATGGCTCTGCAGATCAGCAGATTATTAGAAATAATTAGTCCCGAGATATAATATCCTATACTGAAATATGAAGGTAGCTTTACAAGTAAATAGGTTAGAACTATCCTCTTTATATCAGTCAATTACCTGCTTTGTACCGAAGGGGGAGCCTTGGCGTAACTGGTAAAGTTGCCGCCATGTGGCCAGGAGGTCACGGGTTCAGGCCGTGGAAACAGCCTTTTGCATAAATGCAAGGTAAGGCTGCGTACAATAGACCCTTGTGGTCCGGCCCTTTACCGGACCCCGCGCATAGCGGGAGCTTAGTGCATCGGGCTGCCCTACCTGGTTTGTCCAATCTAGCATATACAAAGGAATAGAAAAAGAAAGGTAGGTAACTCTTAAATTTGACATCCCTGAGGTAATGATGTAAATTCTTTATAGCCTCTATTTAGCACAATACTGAGAGTAAAATCCACTCTTATGCCAATATTGATCACAATTCCTATACTTTTCAGCATCACAAATCTTTGTCCTGCAAAGACAATCAAGAAAACCTTAAAGCTGAAAAACTTTAACCTTCTCTACAAAAGGCAAACTTGTACATATGAGAGTTCAACAAAGCCCAGTGTAGAAACTCACATAGAACACCAGACTCCAGATCACTTCTTCTTTAAATGCAGAGCAAAAAAGAAGGGAGCGTTTCCTGAAGTTAGACAAAGAAAGTCAATGGAAGATAAGAAGGTCATGAACAAGTCACTTTAGATAATTGATAATAGCTCGCTGTTTGTGTATGGTCATGGCATCATGCAATATTTATCATTTCAATTACATTAAAATCAAGGCCAATTCATCGATCTTCATGAGCATCACTACAAGGATAAATTGTCTAGACCAGAACTATTTCACCTGCATATGCCATTGCATCCGTACAATGTTTTAATTTCAGTGGTAATAACAAGTAACGGGGCAGATACTCAAAAGATCTCAAACATTACGCCTTTACTCAAAAGCACTCAAACATTACACCTAGCCTAAACTAAGGCTCGAATATGAGAGTTAAGGGGAAAGACGGATGAGCTTGACTAAGAGTGCAGAAACCTCAAATGATTTAGCGCTCAGACGAGCAAACATAATCTTAAGAATATACATACAGAAAGGAGGGCTAGACATTACCATCAAACAAGAATCAGACAGAGCAAACGTTTCCCCGCGTCTTTAATTGGAGGGCCACATAGAAGTTTTTGAGATACCTACTTATCAAGATTCAAGATCGGTAACGGGTTCACCTATTGAAGGATGCTATTGTAAAAGACAACTAAAGTATGTGTACATAGTACATACCGAATAAGAAGATGTTTGATCTTTGACGAATGTGATAAGAAAGAGAAGTGGAGAACCATATACACATTCGTCCAATTTAAACTGTCTCCTAAAAAAATTCATGAGACATCAATAAAATTACCTAAAGTATGAAATCTGCAACAAAAGTACTCCTTAATTAGCTACTAACCTATAAACGCCGCATAAGATAAGGACAGAAAAAGAAATTTGTTACCGCGATCTTTGTCCGGGCGAGTCATCCTTGTAGCACAAGTAAAAAGCAGTAATTGTGGCGATTAATTGATGGCAATAATTCAGCAAAGTAACACATACAACTAAGTAGCTGCATGAAAACTACATCAACAGAACCAATACCGTGCATTAGAAGTTGTGCGAATCTTCAATATCAACTGAAAATCTTCAGTTATCTTCCCGTCGTTCTTTAGATTACAAGAAATATCATCGCAACAATCAACATGTAATTATGCAATACAGAGGATATCATCAGCGTTATTTGATTAATTAGGAACTCTATTAGGGGTTGCCCTGCTCGACATTACAATATAGTAAGCCCTTGGTGCGTGATGCTCGCGGAACCCTAGCAGTGACTTGCGAGCAATGGCGAATATACATATTCTCTGGACGAGTTAGAAGTAAGAACGATTTAGAGCGTACCTGATATGAAAATGATGAAAGCTTTCAGGAGTAGTGCTTTATATAGAAAAACTTTCCAGTCTCCTCACCCAGGTTGGAAAGGATTGAAGGGCGGGAAGCGACTCGTTAGATCCCTTTCTCACCGACTTTATGCAAATTAATTTTTTTAAGTAAATATGAAACTTGGATTTAGGGTGTTCGCCGGTCGGTACGGTACGATATTTAGATATTTCGGTTCGGTATTATCGGTATTCGGTTTCTTAAAATCTTATACCAATACCGTACCTAAAATTCGGCATGGTTCGGTTTATTCGGTTCGGTAACTTCGGTTTATTCGGTTTGAATACTAACTAGTGCATAGAGTCATACACTCTAATATTATTAATTAAAGTACTCAAAAATAATACAAAACTGAAAATGTATGTTGACAAAAATTTTGTCAAAAACTAGCAAATATCGACCCAAATAGAAAAAATTGTACATAAAAGAATATTTGATCATTAGAAATGTCTTGTTACTTGTTTAGAGTTAATTGATGAACTTTGAGAATAAAGGAAAGTAAGATTTTAGATTTTTTATATTTATGTTATAATTGATAATATGCGTTTTGTGTAATATAATATATATTTCGGTACGGTATCGGTATTTCGATATTTTATCTTAAAATAACAAATACCATACCTAATACCAATTTTTTAAAAAACTTAAACCAAATACCATACCAAATACCAAAATTTTCGGTTTCGGTACGGTA
Source organism: Nicotiana attenuata (assembly GCF_001879085.1). NCBI lineage: Eukaryota > Viridiplantae > Streptophyta > Magnoliopsida > Solanales > Solanaceae > Nicotiana > Nicotiana attenuata. The sequence continues at coordinate 59,980,802 of NC_031991.1, forward strand.
ATTCGGTATTTACCAAATTATGCCCAGCCCTACTTGGATTCGGTAAAATAACTATAGAAAATGACAATAACGGTCCCTTATGTTTGAGGTATGTTCAAAATGGTCCGTTAAATATGTCTTTCAACAGTTTCGGTCCTTTAAGTTTGCTCATAATCGGTATTTTTGGTTCCATCGGATATTTAATGAACTCTTATTGATAGATTTAGAGCCTGTTTGGCCAAGCTTCTTGGAGGCCAAAAGTACTTTTTTCCTTCAAAGAAGTACTTTTAAAAAAATTTAAGTTGTTTGGCCAATATAGAGAAGTACTTTTGGCCAGCAGCAGAAGCAGTTTTTCTGCTTTTGAGAAGAAGCAGAAAATTCTAGCTTCTTCCAAGAAGCAGAAGCAGAAGTGAAAAATTAATTTATTCAAGACAAAACTAACCTCACCATAAATTTATATTTTCCGAATTATCCCTTACTAATTTAAGTTTTTTCTTGTCATTTTTGTTTCTAGTTTTTACCATTCTTTTAAAATTAAAGATATCATATACATGAATCATATTGTAACTTTTCAAATTCTTTATTGACTTTTCTTGTTTTTGATTTGTTCTTTGTGTAATGTCTTGTAACTTTCCAAATTTTCTTTTTCTTTTTTGACACTAAAGCAAATTATCTACATCCTTTGGATTATCAAATCTCTTCCTACAAATAATCATTAATAATTTCTTTTATTATATGCTATTAGTTCTCGAATTTTTAAAACAGTTATCAAATCTAATTTGTGAAAATTACCTACAAATAGGCAATAAATTTACAATTCCATCGCATAATCTATCTATATATTGTAAAAAGAAGAAGAAAAAACATCACACATAAAGCCAAGTGGCAGGCTAACAATAGGCCACTTGACAATTTAGGACAAAGTTAGTAAGGTTAGGTAATACTAAGTAGTTCCTTTTTGAATTTAAAATTTTTTTAAACAAATTATACATTATGTGTTGTTAATAATTCGTTACTCTTTTTGAATTTGAATTTGTACATACTTAACTATTTTTTTTACAAAAAAAAAATTATTTTTATATATTTAAAATTATTTCTATTTTACGTTCAATGCCATCTTTCAAGTTTGACACTCATAATCATCTAGTTACAATTATCATGGCTATACATTGCATCCGACGATATTTATCTACCGATAAGAAATTCAATTATTATGCTAATGAAGACATTACTGCAGAGATTGAGGAAGGAGATGGACCTTCTGATATTCCTTTAGAAATGCAAGGCAAGCCTTCTACTAATATGGATGCGTTGTGTGATAGACATAAAGATGAAATTGTTGAGAAATAATATCATGTGTGAGTGACTTTACTTATTATTTCATGGTAGATTATTAATATATAGTAATTTGTGGAATAGACTTCTAATTCATACTGAATGATGTATTTTGATCATCCAAATCATCGTGTAACAATAAGTAATTATACTAGATAATAATATATGCTTTGGTATAACTATATGTGTAAAATTGATTTAAATCTTTAATATGTTGTTTACTTTATGTTTTATATTTTAATTAAATAAAATAATAGTTTCTTACGATAAATATTTGAGTTTATTTTTCTCTTTAAAAGAATTATATGACCTTAGTACTATCCTTTTTGGTAATTTGACACTCAAAAGTACTTTTTAGAAAGATTGGCCAAACATAATTTGTTTACCAAATGTTGCAAAAAGTACTTCTTAAATAAATTGGCCAAACACAAATTATTATTTTTCAAAAGTACTTTTCAAAATAAGTAGATTTTGACAGCTTTGTCAAACGGGTTCTTAATCGAACTGTCTAAAATAAGCTCTACATTTGATGGTTATAAATCAGCCTCTTAGTTTGAGATATTTAGATTACTTCCCTTTTTTTTAAATACTTTTTCCAATAAATAAAATTAGCTTTTAAAGATAAACAACGGTGTATATTTCAAATTTACTTCCCCCTTCCCCGTCCAAAAACTAATTGTTGTGCTATATTGCAATATTTTGAAATTTTTTAAAACTATTACAATCTTAACTTTAGACCAATAGTATGAAGTTTCATTTGTACTTTTGAGCAATATCGTACTTGAATTGAATTGCAATCAATATTATGTCTTCCATATATACATTGAATCGAAATAAAATTCAACAAATCATTTTGTGGATAGCAACGTACAAAACGCCAATGTGCATCAATCCATCACCCACATATAGTTATATGATTCACCTTTTCTTTTGTCACTTGTATAGTCCTAATATATTACCAACTTTAAAAAGCATGTTGCTACATAAAATCCTTATACTCAAATGATTGTATGACACAAAAACTTCTAACTTCTCTAAAATTTGAACAAAGTAAAAGTGATCACGCCCAACTATGCATTATAAAAAGTATTAAGCGATCGTTGTAAATATAATCTGGTTTAAGAGTCCGGAGTCGAATCCCATAGAGAACTAAGGTTTTGCTACAATTGTTTACTAACACTAAGAAGACAAGTTTAAATAAATTCTGAAACTATAAAAATTGAGACTTTATTTCTAACTAATTAAAGTAGTAAATTATTAACTAAAGATACTAAGAGTTGGAGACAAGATTAAGGAGGCATAGAGTAATGATTTTTTCAATTGTCGAAATTCTCCCCGCTACGTTTCTTATAATTTCACATGCCTGAATATTAGTGACTAATTTAAAACACTCAAACAACTTGCCCATAACCGCCCAGCCTCAAAGGCCGACTCGTTGTCAATAAGCACTCTCGACTTGCACACTCACCCCAACGAGAAAAGTTTAATAACCTATCCGTCATGCAACCATGTACCCTCACCAAAGAGCAAGAGAGTATTTAGTCCACACATTCAAATCAAGGATTTCAAATGTAAGTCAAGGACATCATGAACAAAAATCAATCGCTCGCTCTCACAAGAAAATTCACATATATCCCGAGGTCGTACCATAGGCTTGCACGTAGTGTATATCTCTACTAATCGAAGCTTGTGAAGTCTAAGATCAATTAGGCCTTTACGGGTTGTAATGTAGTGTCACAACCCTAAAATGGACCCGATCGTGATGGCGCCTATCGTGAAGTTAGGCCAGCCGACACAAACCCAAAACCAATTAGAAAATCATGAAAAGTCAATGTAAGTCATTAATTATCTAAAATCCCATAGTGTAAGTTCAAATAACCAGTGCGGAAGAAAAATAACACAAGCCCGAAATCGGGGTGTCACCAGTCATGAGCAACTACAAACTCGTCTAGGAGTAAGAAAAGGACAACATAGTCCGAAAATAAAATACTAAGACAATATGAGTAAGATAAGAAGGAGAAGCACAGGGTTGCGAACGCCAAGCAGCTACCTAGTCAACTCCGGAGACCTGCTGGAAGACTGATCAGCACTCACTATCGCGTCCCGAGACTCCTGGATCTGCACACAGGGTGCAGGGAGTAATATGAGTACGCCAACTCAGTAAGTAATAAAAGTAAAAGCAGCTGAGCAGTAAGAAACACAGGTAATTCCACGTCATAGCACTACAGCAAAACAGTATATGTCCAGAACAATACAGTAAATCAATTAACTCTTAAAAACAACTCAGTTCAGAAAAAACCTTTTTAAATCATCTTTCAATAGTTTCAAACGAGTGACGAAAACAGTGAGTAAAAGGATAGAAACGTAAACAGACCCTCTGGCAAAATATATACCATAAACCGCCCCTCCGGCAAAATATCAACAGAACCAGCCCCTCGGGCTACCTCACAATCACTCGTAATCAGCCCCTCGGGCAACAACATGAAACAACAACAGCCCCTCGGACAATATCACATCACTCACACTGGGTACCCGCGCTCACTGGGGGTGTACAAACTCCAGAGGGGCTTCTACAGCCCAAGCGCTAACATAAGCCATCTCGTGGCATAACAAATCAGGCCCTCGCCTCTCATATATCACAAATCAGTACAACCTGCTGCGGCGCACAGCCCGATCCCATGATATCCTCACAACACAAGCCCTCGACCTCACTCAGTCAGAACTCACTCAAGCCCCTCGGGCTAACAGTAAAATAGGTACTCGGCTCAAATATCATTTATAAAATCAAAAGGAGTAAATGAAATCCGAGTTATGAAATCAGTGAAAGCATAGCATGACTGAGAGTAAATATTATCAAAACCGGTGAGGAAACAGTATTAAAAATCCCCTAACATAGTAATACTTTCCAAAATACAACAATATCAAATAATTTTCAATCAAATACTCGACTTAATAGTCGTACGGGATGGACCAAGTCACAATCCCCAACGGTGCACGACCCCATGCTCGTCAACTAGCGTGTGCGTCACCTTAAAATAGCACAACGATGTGAAATCCGGGGTTTCATACACTTAGGACAACATTTACAATCATTACTTATCTCAAACCGGTCCAAACTCTAGCTCGTGATGCCTTTGCCTCTCGAATCGGCCTCAACTCGCCTCGAATCTATCCAAAATCAGAATCATAACATCAAAATAGGCTAAAGGAACAAAGCCCACGTGAAAATATTCAAATTACATCGAAAATCCCGAAATTGGCCAAACCCGACCCCCATGCCCACATCTCAGAATTCTATAAAAATCACACCACTAGAATCCTTATCCTCCCACGAGTCTATACATATCAAGAACATCAAAATCGGACCCCAAATGGCCCCTCAAGTCCCCAATTGAAACTCTCCAATACCAAGCCCTAACTCTCAAATTTTAACCCTTAATTTCCAATAATTTCAGGCCTAATCAGTAAAATAATGCCATAGAATCAAGTATTGAGTTCAAAAATCTTACCTCCAAGTGTTGTCCCTTTAATTCCTCTTCAAATCCCCTCAAAAAGCCTCAACCCGTCTCAAAAATGGTGGAACAAAGCTGAAATTCGCGAAAGAAGGCTTATATAGTTTCTGCCCAGGTATTCCCGCACCTGCGGACCAATTATTGCACCTGCGGTTTTCACTTAAAGGCCAATCTCCGTATCTGCCGTTAGAACTTCGCTCATGCGGCCCCGCAGGTGCGCTAGATGCTCCGCACCTGCGGTCAAACTCCAGTTGATATCAGACTGATTCTGCGACCTCCTCTGCGCGTCTGGGACATCGCACCTGCGGTCCCCAATCCGCAGGTGCGGAAATAACAGAAGCAAAAAATCTGCAGCACAACTCCAAAACCCAAACTCTCCATCAACCATCCAAATTCATCCCGAGGCCCCCGGGACCTCAACCAAAAAATTGAATAAGTCCTATACCACTATTCAAACTCGTACCAATCTTCGGAACACGCAAAACAACATCGAATCATCAAAACACCCTCGGAGTCAAGCCTAAGGATTCCAAAACTTCCGAATTCCGCAAACGATCAAAAAGTCTATCAAACCTCATCCGAATGACCTAAAATTTTGCATACATATCACAAATGACACAATGGACCTACTCAAATTTTTGGAATTCCATTCCGACCCTGATATCAAAATTTTCACTACCAACCGGAAAACGCCAAAATTCCAATTTCGCAAATTCAAGCCTAAATCTACCACGGACCTCCAAAATAAATTCTGATCAGGCTCTTAAGTCCTAAATCACCTAACGAAGCTATCTTAACCATCGGAATTCACATCCGAGACCTTTTTCACATAAGTCAACATCCGGTTGACTTTTCTAACTTAAGCTTACTCAAAAGAGACTAAGTGTCTCATTTTTCTACTAAACCACTCCGAACCCGAACCAACCAATCTGATACCACATAATACAACTGAACAACACATTAAGAAGCAGAAATGGGAAAAACAGAGAGGTAACTCATGAAACGACCTGCCGGGTCGTTACATCCTCCCCCTCTTAAACAAACATTCATCCTCGAACGAGTCAAGAAACATACCTAAAGCCTCAAATAGGTTAGGATATCTTCTCCGCATCTCCCGCTCGGTCTCCCAGGTAGCCTCTCCACGGGCCGACCTCTCCACTGCACTTTCATTGAAGCTATATTCTTTGATCTCAACTTTCGGACCTGCCGCTCCAAAATGGCCACTGGCTCCACATCATAAGTCAAATCACTGTGTAACTGAACTGTGCTGAAATCCAAAACATGAGACGGATCGCCAATATACTTCCGGAGCATAGAAACATGAAATACCGGATGCACACTCGACAAGCTAGGGGGCAAAGCCAGCTCATAAGCCACCTCCCCAATCCTCTGAAGCACCTCGAAAGGCCCAATGAATCGAGGACTCAATTTACCCTTCTTCCCAAATCTCATAACACCCTTCATGGGTGAAACCTTTAATAGAACCTTCTCCCCAACCATGTAGGACAAATCACGAACCTTCCTGTCAGCACAACTCTTCTGTCTTGTCTGCGATGTACGAAGCCGCTCCTGAATCACCTTCACCTTGTCCAAGGCATCCTGCACCAAGTCTGTACCCAAAAGTCTAGCCTCACTTGGCTCAAACCACCCAACTGGAGATCTACACCATCTCCCATATAAAGCCTCATATGGAGCCATCTGAATACTCGACTGGTAACTGTTGTTATATGCAAACTCCGCAAGCGGTAGATACTGATCCCACGAACCCTCAAAATCAATGACACAAGAGCGCAACATGTCCTCCAATATCTGAATAGTGCGCTCGAATTGCCCGTCCGTCTGAGGGTGAAAAGCTATGCTCAACTCAACCTGAGTACCCAACTATCTCTGCACGACCCTCCAAAATTGTGATGTGAACTGAGTACCTCTGTCTGAAATGATGGATACTGGAACCCCATGCAGGCGAACAATCTCTCAAATATAAATCTCTTCTAACTGCTCCGAAGAATAGGTAGCACATACAGGAATGAAGTGCACAGACTTGGTCAGCTGATCCACAATCACCCCAATAGCATCGAACTTCTTCAAAGTCCGTGGGAGTCCAACTACAAAGTCCATGGTGATCCACTCCCACTTCCACTCTGGAATATCTATCTGCTGAAGCAATCCACCCGGTCTCTGATGCTCGTATTTCACCTGTTGACAATTGAGACACCGAGCTACAAATTCCACAATATCCTTCTTCATCCTTCTCCACCAATAATGCTGTCTCAGATCCTGGTGCATCTTCGCGGCACCCGGATGGATGGAATACCGCGAGCTATGGCCTCCTCCAGAATCAACTCCCGAAGCCCATCTACATTGGGCACGCATAACCGGCCCCACATCCTCAACACCCCATCATCACCAATAGTCACATCTCTGGCATCGTCATGCTGAACTCTGTCCTTAAGGACAGGAAAATGAGGATCATCATACTGGCACTCTCTGATGCGATCAAACAAGGAAGACTGAGAAACCACACAAGCTAAGACCCGACTGGGCTCCGAAATATCCAACCTCACGAACCGATTGGCTAACGCCTGAACATCAACTGCAAGAGGTCTCTCCCCAACAGGAATATACGCCAAACTTCCCATACTCATCGCCTTCCTACTCAAAGCATCGGCCACTACATTGGCCTTCCCCGGATGATACAAGATAGTGATATCATAGTCCTTTAGCATCTCCAACCATCTTCGCGGCCACAAATTGAGATCCTTCTGCTTGAACAAGTGCTGGAGGCTACAATGATCAATAAATACCTCACAAGACACACCATACAGATAATGCCTCCAAATCTTCAGCGCCTGAATAATGGCAGCCAACTCTAGATCATGAACAGGGTAGTTCTTCTCATGGGGCTTTAACTGACGAGAAGCATAATCAATCACTCTACCCTCCTGCATCAACACACACCCGATACCAACTCTCGAAGCATCACAATACACTATATATGAACCTGAAGCTGATGGCAAAACTAACACTGGAGTTGTGGTCAAGGCAGTCTTAAGCTTCTGGAAGCTCGCCTCACACTCATCCGACCACATGAAAGACGCACCCTTTTGAGTCAACTTGGTCAAGGGTGATGCAATAGATGAAAATCCCTGAACGAACCGACGTTAATAACCCGCCAAACCAAGAAAGCTGCGAATCTCTGTGGCTGAGGACGGCCTGGGCTAACTCTGAACCGCCTCTATCTTCTTTGGATCAACCTGAATACCCTTGCTGGACACCACGTGCCCCAAGAAAGCCACTGAACTGAGCCAAAACTCACACTTGGAGAACTTTGCATAAAGTTTCTCCTCCCTCAATCTCTGCAACACAACTCTCAAATGCTCTGCGTGCTCCTCCAGACTACGCGAGTATACCAGAATATCATCAATGAATACAATAATGAACGAGTCGAGATAAGGCCGGAACACGTTGTTCATCAAATGCATGAACATTGTTGGGGCATTGGTCAGCCCAAAAGACATCACAAGGAACTCATAGTGACCATATCGGGTCCTGAAAGATGTCTTAAGAATATCCGAGTCCCTGATCTTCAACTGGTGATACCCTGAATGGATATCAATCTTGGAGAACACTCTCGCCCCCTGAAGCTGGTCAAATACATCATCAATGCGAGGCAAAGGGTACTTGTTCTTGATTATAACATTGTTCAACTGCATGCACATCCTCATCGTGCCATCCTTCTTCTTCATAAATAGAACTGGCGCACCCTAAGGTGACACACTAGGCCGAATAAACCCCTTATCAAGGAGTTCCTGAAGTTGCTCCTTCAACTTCGCTGGAGCCATACGATACGGTGGGATAGAAATGGGCTGAGTGCCCAATACCAAATCAATACCAAAATCAATACCCCTGTCCGGTGGCATTCCTGGCAGGTCTGCAGGAAACACATCCGGAAAGTCCCTCACTATCGGGACTGAATCAATTGTAGGAGTCTCTGCACTGACATCCCTCACGACAGCTAAGTATGAAAGATAACCTTTCCCAACCATCCGCTGGGCCTTCAAAAATAAAATCACCCTACCGGGGACAAAGTTAGTCGAACCTTTCCACTCGATCCGTGGCACACCCGGCATAGCTAACGTTACTGTCTTAGCATGACAGTCCAAAATAGCACGACACGAAGATAACCAATCCATGCCCAATATCACATCAAAATCGACCATACAAAGCATTAGAAGGTCCACTCGAGTCTCTAAACCCCCAGTAGTCACCACACACGACCGATATACACGGTCTACAATAACAGTATCGCCCACCGGAGTAGATACATGAACAGATGAAATAAGAGACTCACGGGGCATATCCAAATAACGAGCAAAATATGATGACACATAGTAAAAAGTGGAGCCAGGATCAAATAACACAGAGGCATCTCTGTGACAAATCGAGACGATACCTGTAATCACAACATCTGAAGCAATAGCATCGGGTCTAGCTAGAAGTGCATAGAAACGGGCCTGACCACCGCCTGATCGACCTCCCCCTCTAGGGCGACCCCTAGCTGACTGTCCTCCACCCCCAGCTGGGTGGGTGGGTGGTGAAGTAATTGGTACTGAAGTCGATGGCTGGCCCCTCTGCTGAGATGGACCCCCAAGACGACGAGGACACTGCTTCCACATATGCCCCAACTCTCTACACTCGTAACAACTCTATGGTGCTGGAGACAGGGACTGAAGAGAACCCCTAGCACCGGGATGACTAGCAGAAGAACCTGGCACAGAAGAGCCCTGAACTGATGGAGCACGGGATGAACTCTGGGCTGGAAGGGCACTGAGTGATGAATGGCCCTGATGAGAACTGTGAGAACCATGACCCGATGATGCCCCACGATAACCTGGGCGAGCTGACTGAGCATGCCTGAAAGGACGGCCCCTGCCGTGCTGAAACTGACCCCCGTGATGAGTACCACTGAATCCACCCTGGCCACGAGACCTCTTAGACTCCCTCTCGAACCTCTCCTGACCACGAACCATCTCAATCTGCCGAGCTATGTCCACAACCTCATCGAAGGTAGCACCAGGCACTCTCTCTCTGGTCATAAGCAATCGAAGCTGATAACCGAGGCCATCTATAAACCTCCTGATCCTCTCTCGATCTGTGGGAACTAACCATACCGTATGACGAGCCAGCTCGGAGAACAGCATCTCATACTATAAAACAGATCTGTCGCCCTGACGAAGCTGCTCAAACTGCCTGCGCAGCTCCTCCCGACGAGACTCAGGTACAAATTTCTCCAGAAAGAGAACAGAGAACTGCTGCCAAGAAAGGGGCGTTGCTCTAACCGGCCTATGCCTCTCGTAAGCCTCCCACCAACTAAGTGCAACCTAGAGAACTTGAAGGTAGTGAACGAGATCCCACTGGTCTCCAAATACTCGCGGTCCGAAGCATCCTCTGACACTTGTCCAAGAAACCCTGGGCATCCTCGCCCTCTGCACCACTAAAAGTCAGAGGCTGAAGTCTACCAAACCTCTCCAACCTGCGCTGCTCGTCCTCTGGCATGACAGGAGCTACATTGTCCTAAGCAGCTGCAACCGGCTGGGCTGGAGGTTCCCCTAGTGTCTGAAGTCCCTGCACGACCTGCTCAGGTATGCGAGCGGCGGGAGTCTAAGTGCCTCCCCCGGCCTGAGAAGTAGTTGCGGCTGTAGTAACTAAGACCGCCTGAGCCAGGCCAGTGTACACTGAGTCTGGGCCAGGGCCTCCTGAAGGCCTAGGATGACAATAGGCATAACCGGTGCCTGAGCTGGTACTGCTGGAGCGTCCGCCACTGGGACCTGATCCTGAACTAGGGCGGCTGGTGGATCTGCAGGTGCCGCCCTAGCTGCTGTGCGGGCTGCACCCCTGCCCCTACCACGGCCTCGGCCTCTAGTGGCCCCAACTGGTGGTACTAGTGGTCGTCCATCCTGACCGGTAGCACGTGTCCTCACCATTTGTTAGAGAATAGAATAACAAAAGATTAGTACTAGAATCAACAGATCCGCACGACATGAATTCTAGAATATGAAGTTTTTCCTAAAAGATTCTACAGCCTCCCAAGGATAAGTACAGACGTCTCCGTACCGATCCGCGAGACTCTACTAAACCCACTCATGACTCATGAGACCTATGTAACCTAGGCTCTAATACCAACTTATCACGACCCTAAAACGGACCCGGTGGTGATGGCGCCTATCGTGAAACTAGGCCAGCCGACACAAACCAAAAACCAACCAGAAAATCATGAAAAGTCAATTTAAGTCATTAATTATCTAAAATCTCATAGTGTAAGTTCAAATAACCAGTGCGGAAGAAAAATAACACTAGCCCGACATCGGGGTGTCACCAGTCATGAGCAACTACAAACTCGTCTAGGAACAAGAAAAGGACAACATAGTTCGAAAATAAAATACTAAGACAATCCGAGTAAGATAAGAAGGAGAAGCATAGGGTTGCGAACGCCAAGCAGCTACCTAGTCAACTTCGGAGACCTGCTGGAAGACTAATTAGCACTCACTATCGCGTCCCGAGACTCCTGGATCTGCACACAAGGTGCAGGGAGTAATGTGAGTACGCCAACTCAGTAAGTAATAAAAGTAAAAGCAGCCGAGCAGTAAGAAAACGGGTAATTCCACGTCATAGCAATACAGCAAAATACTATATGTCCAGAACAATACAATAAATCAATTAACTCTTAAAAACAACTCAGTTCAGTAAAAACCTTTTTAAATCATCTTTCAATAGTTTCAAACGAGTTATGAAAATAGTGAGTAAAAGGATAGAAACGTAAATAGCCTCTCGGGCAAAACATATACCATAAACTGCCCCTTGGGCCAAATATCAACAGAACCAGCCCCTCGGGCTACCTCACAATCACTCGTAATCAGCCCCTCGAGCAACAACATGAAACAACAACAGCCCCTCGGGCAATATCACATCACTCACACTGGGTACCCGCGCTCACTGGGAGTGTACAGACTCCGGAGGGGCTCCTACAGCCCAAGCGCTAACATAAGCCATCTCGTGGTATAATAAATCAGGCCCTCGGCCTCTCATTTATCACAAATCAGTACAACCTGCTGCGGCGCGCAGCCCGATCCTATGATATCCTCACAACACAGGCACTCGACCTCACTCAGTCAGAACTCAATCAAGCCCCTCGGGCTAACAGTAAAATAGGTACTCGGCTCAAATATCATTTATAAAATCTAAAGGAGTAAATGAAATCCGAGTTATTCTTTCTTCTTGCCTTACTAACTTGCAGGTTGAGGCCACTTTGGAGGTACTTCAAAAGCGGAAAAGGGTAATAGGATGGACTTTGGCGGACATTAGGGGAATAAGCCCCGCATTTTGCATGCAAAAGATCATCTTGGAGGAGGATGCAAGGCCATCTCTTGAACATCAAAGGAGACTCAACGAGGCAATGCAAGAAGTGGTAAAGAAAAAGGTTATCAAGTGGCTTGACGCCGGTGTGGTTTATCCAATCTCTGATAGTTCGTGGACTTCTCCAGTCCAATGTGTGCCAAAGAAAGGAGGGATGACGGTGGTGCCCAATGACAACAATGAGCTTATTCCCACTCGAACCATTACCGGGTGGAGAGTTTGTATGGACTACCGGAAGCTCAACAAGGTGACCCGCAAGGATCATTTTCCTTTGCCATTCCTCGACCAAATGCTTAATCGTCTCGCGGGGAGAGCATTCTATTGTTTCTTGGATGGGTACTCGGGCTACAATCAAATTTTAATAGCCCCGGAGGACCAAGAGAAGACTACTTTTACATGCCCCTATGGAACATTTGCTTTCTCCCGGATGCAGTTCGGATTGTGCAATGCTCCGGCGACCTTCCAACGATGCATGACGGCTATTTTCATCGATATGGTGGAAGACAGATTGGAGATCTTTATGGATGACTTTAGTGTGGTTGGTGACTCTTTTGATGCATGTTTGGTGATTCTGGATAGAGTTTTGGCTCGATGTGATGAAACTAACCTAGTTCTCAATTGGGAGAAATGCCATTTTATGGTGGAAGAAGGTGTAGTGCTGGGCCACAAGATTTCAAAAAATGGGATTGAGGTTGATAAGGAAAAAATCGAGGTGATTTCTAGACTCCCTCCCCCTACTTCTGTCAAAGGGGTGAGGAGTTTTCTTGGTCACGCCGGGTTCTACCGGCGGTTTATCAAAGACTTCTCGAGGGTTGTGAATCCATTGTGCAAGATACTAGAGAAAGATGCCAAGTTCGTTTTTGATGAAAAATGCATGGAGGCTTTTGAGCTCTTAAACCCCTATCATAACCGCGCCTAATTGGAGTTTGCCCTTTGAATTAATGTGTGATGCTTGTGATGTTTCATTGTGGGCGGTGTTGGGTCAACGGGTTAACAAAATGTTCCATCCCGCGTATTATGCAAGTAAGACTATGAATGAGGCTCAACAGAACTACACGGTGACGGAGAAGGAGCTATTGACCATTGTATTTGCCATGGAGAAATTTCGGCCCTATCTTATGGGGGCCAAGGTGATTGTGCACACGGACCATGCAGCCCTTCAATATCTAATGACCTAAAAGGATTCCAAAGCAAGATTGATGAGATGGGTGTTGCTTCTGCAAGAATTTGACTTAGAGATAGTGGATCGGAAGGGAAGTGAGAACCAAGTTGTGGACCATTTGTCCCGGCTAGAGGAAGAAGGGAGGCCATGTGACGATCTCGTGATAAATGATGCATTCCCCGACGAGCAACTTCTTTCTGTGTCAATGTGGGACATGCCATGGTTTGCGGACATCGCCAACTTCATTGTGACTGGAACTGCCCCGTCTGAGCTCTCTTCCAACCAAAAGAAGAAACTCAAATGGGATAGTTTGGATTTTTATTGGGATGATCCGTACTTGTTCAAAATTTGCATGGATGGAGTAATAAGAAGATGTGTCCCGGAAGGTGATCAATTGAGCATATTGGAGGCTTGTCACTCATCCCCCTATGGTGGCCATCACAGAGGGGTGAGGACGGCTTCAAAGGTTTTGAGTTGCGGTTTTTATTGTCCAACTTTGTTTTAAGATTCTAGTGATTTGGTGAAGAGATGTGATGCATGCCAAAGGGCCGGCGGAATTTCAAAAAGGGATGAGATGCCTCTCAACACGATCCTCGAGGTGGATATTTTTGATGTTTGGGGCATCGATTTCATGGGTCCGTTTGTGAGTTCTTGTGGCAACACTTATATTCTCGTGGCGGTGGATTATGTTTCAAAGTGGGTGGAAGCCGTAGCTTTACCCAACAATGAAGCCCGAAGTGTAGTAGCTTTCTTGAAAAAGAGTATCTTCACAAGGGTTGGTACCCCTCGTGCTATCATTAGTGATGGGAGGTCTCACTTTTGCAACAAGGCTTTTGATTCATTGCTTGCTAAGTATGGTGTAAATCACAAAGTGACCACTCCCTATCATCCTCAATCCAGTGGTCAAGTGGAAGTGTCCAACCGAGAAATAAAGAGTATCTTGTCCAAGACGGTAAATGCTACTAGGACCGATTGGTCGAAGAAATTGGATGATGCTCTTTGGGCTTATCAGACGGCTTGCAAGACCCCAATTGGTATGTCTCCGTATTGGTTGGTGTTTGGTAAAGCTTGTCATCTTCCAGTGGAATTGGAACACAAGGCTATGTGGGCGTTGAGAAAGTTGAATTTGGAATGGGATGTTGCAGCCAATCTCCGTGTTGAGCAATTGAATGAGCTTGATGAGTTTAGATTTCATGCCTACTCCAGCTCGTCCTTGTACAAGGACAAGATGAAGTACCTTCATGACAAATATGCTCGGGGAAAGGAATTCAAGGTGGGCGATATGGTTCTTCTTTTCAACTCCCGGTTGAGGTTATTTCTGGGAAAGCTCAAGTCAAAGTGGAGTGGCCCTTTTGAAGTGGTATTTGTGACTCCTTTTGGTGCTCTTGATCTCAAAAACAAGAATGGTGAAGTATTCTGGGTCAATGGGCATCGTGTGAAGCATTACTTGGGGAAGTTTGATGACAGCCACGTGGTGGCACTCCTTCATTTGAAACGATGAGATGGTAACATGCGTCGTGCCGCGACGTTAAATCAGGCGCTTCTTGGGAGGCAACCCATGTCTTTTTCTATTTCTTTGATTTTCTTTGTAGACTAGGATTTTTGAGCTAATGGTTTATGAGATGTTGCAGGGATAATGTTGAAGTAGTGCAAAACAAAAGTACAAAATAACAGGTCTCTGAAGTTTGCCAACGCGGCCGCGCTACATATCAGTGCGGTCCGCGCTGGCATGTGCAAGGGTATCTAAGTCTCTGAAGTTACCAGCGCGGCCGCGTAGCACTTTTGTGCGGTCCGCGCTGGCAGGACCAATATCTCAGGCTCTCTGAAGTTTCCCACGCGGCCGCGTCGCATAACAGTGCGGTCCGCGTGGGCAGCTTGATTCATTGCTGATGGATACAAACCCAGCGCGGTCCGCGGCCACTTTTGCGCGACCGCGCTGGTAGGTAAGTTAGGGGGCCCCACTGTTTTCCATAAACAGAGACCCAAGGCCTCACTTTATCCTTTTCGCACTTTGGCATCCTGAGCCCTTTTCTACTGTTCATCACTGTGATCAATACGTGTGTGTTTGCATCAGTGTCTTCATTCTTCATAATTCCTGGTAACATTTCTTACAAATTTTATTAATTAGTTTTTATTTTTTTTACTTTTTGTTTGCTTCCCAATAGTATAGCTTCTTCTTTCTTCCCATTTTTCTTAGGTTAATGATTAGGGTAGTTTTCTTGTTAGTTTTGACTGTTGAGCATGACTTTCTATATGGATAACTGAGTAGGGACAACTAGGACCCAAAATCTTGAACAAAAATGGACAAAATTGTCAAATCCTAACTCAATCCCTGACCATAGTTGAACGCGGACGCGTGACATTTTTGCGCAGTCCGCGTAGGATTTTTTGTGAGCTTAACCTTTTACTAGCGCGGCCGCGTCGCATTTTTGCGCGATCCGCGCTGGCCCAACGCGGCTGCGGTCCATATCAGTGCGGACCGCGTTGGGGAGATTCAGAGAGGTGTTATTGGAGGCATATGCTAAGCGCGACCGCGTGACTGTTTTGCGCGGTCCGCGCTCCTATGTTCTGTTGTGCCCTGTTTCTGTTTCATGCAATTAACTGAGTCCTCCTCGTGTGTTATTCATCTATTTCACTGCATGTGCTTAAACTAACAATGTTAGATGTGTGTTTTTGCAGATCATGGTTAAACAAAGAGGAGGTAAACAAGTACAACAACCCGGGAGAGGTGGTGCCTCCCGTGGGGGTAAAGGAAAGAAAGTAGCAAAACTCACTCCCCAGGCTAGGGAGAACATCAAAAAGACCCGAAAACTAATAAAGGAAGCTGACAGAGCTGCCTCTCATTCTTCGGGGAGTGAGTATGCACCCTCCCAGAGCATCTCCTCAGAGTCGGCTCCCACTCACATAACTGACCCACTCCAATTACATGACACTCCTCCACCTTCACCCTCATCCAAAAGACCAGTCAACGTAGTCTCGGATTCGTCTGATGAGTCCGTAGCAGGTAGTGGTGAACAATACTCCACCTCCCCCACAGCTTCATTATCTGGGGAGAGTGCAGGATATGGTGAGGGAGGTGAGCCTCAAGTCGGGGGAGTTGAACGAACCAGAAATCCTGAAGCTTGGGCAGACAGATTTGTTAGTGAGTTGGCATTCCATAAATTTAGAGAGTGGTGGCCCTTGAGGAAGTTGATCCCGGAGAGAACATTCATTGACAAAGACCTTTTACCCCTCAACCCGAACGTGCAAAAGCAGTTCCGAACTAGATATGGCTGGGACTTCTTCAAGGAAAGATGTATTGATGCCAATGAACATATGGTGAAAGAGTTTTACTGCAATGTTTCTCACATAGTCAAAGATATGAAGGTGACGAAGGTGAGAGATAAAATGGTGGTGTTTGATGGGAAGTCCTTGAATGACTACTTGGGGTTCAAGGAGGAGGATGAGTCGCAGTACTTAGCTAAGCTGGCAATGGGTGAGGAAGTGCGTCCTTGGTTGGCCGACTACTTGGCAGCCCCAGGCACTGTTCCAAAATGGTCGAAAGCGGGAGAGAAGATTTTAAGGAACACATTCAACTTTGAAGCTAAAGGATGGTTGACCTTTGTTTGTAGTAGGCTTGACCCTTCTACCCATGATCATTCCGTCCCACTTGCCCGGGCTGTTCTTGTGGCATCCATCATGGTCGGGTTTCCTATAAATGTGGGTAATATCATCTTGAGGGTGATTTCTGCTGTAGGACAGGAGACGAACACAAACTACCCCTTCCCCAACACCCTGTCTATGTACTTTAGGGATCTGAAGGTCAAGAGGAAATGTTTTGATGTCAAAACCAAGCTGGTGGCCCCCTACTCATGGTATGGCCAGTTGGGTTCGGATAACCCAAAGTCAAAGAAGTACCAGCTACCCACCTCTGCCCCAACTGGCCAGTCTAAGGAGCCAGTTGCGGTAGAGCCTTCTACCGGGCCATCCACCATTCCTGCTATTACTACCAGTGAGCCCTTGCCCCCAGGTCCTTCTACTTCAGCTGACCCAGCAGTCTCATCATTAAAGACTCATCCGTTCACAGCCCACCAGTTGAGTCAGTCATTAGCTAGTTTGAACAACTGGATGTCAGCTGCGACATCCAAGTTGTCCACCTTGGCTACTTCAGTTGAGGCCCAGTCAGCACCGGTCTCTGTTCAGATTCCTCCATCTATTGAGGCTACATTGCAGAAGCTCCTGGCCAACCAGGAGAAGATTTTGGAGACTCAGGCCACCTTGACTAAGGCGGTAGATTCACATGGCAAAGCTCTGAAGGAGCTTGCCAAGGAGCACAAAAAGATGAGAAAGTCAAGGGCATCTAGGGAGTCGGTGAAGAAGCTTAGAGCGGACGTGGACAAGCTATTGGAAGACCAGATGCCTTTAGACTTGCTATTTGGGGATCTAGCCCTAGATCCAGCAGCATCTCAGCCACAGCAGGAGGAGGAGCCTAGGCATCCAAAGAAGAAGAGGAAGCTTCCTAGCACAGAGGGTGTAGTGATCGAGATAGCACAGGTTCAGGAGGGTCCCTCCAGTGTTGCACCTGCTATCTAGCCGGTCCATGACCCGGCCCCTGTCCCAGCAGCAGAGCAGCAGCAAATCGGGAGCCAGTCTGAGGTTCCCGCCCATATAGAGGACCAGGGGACCACTGAGGAGCCCATGCAGACAGATCAGGCTTAGGGAGCCCTTCTATATCCTTTGATCTTATTTTGTGCTTATTTGTGTACATGGCATTGGGGACAATGCCAGCTCTTATTCGTGGGGGTGCGCCCTACTTTTTGGATTATCTGGATAACTGTACATATTGGATTCTTATTTTATGTTTTGTTGCTTTGATTTTCTAGTTGGTCTGTATGTAACTTCACATTTTAGCTACTTTTCTCGTACTTTTTATTCTCTTTTGGTCTGTATATAAAGTACTTTTGGTATATATTCATCCCTCATTGTATATTCTACTCCCCTATTGTACATATTCATTCGATTTTTCTATTTTCGCAAAATTTTTCGTTTTTAGCTTAGTAGATAGGCTCGTAGCCTTTTGTTTTATTTTTGGCATTTTCAATAAGCCCTTGATTTTCTTAATGCCACGGTTCTTTCCAAGGGTAGAGTATAGTGTGAACCGGGTGGCTCTTCCCGATGATAGATGGAGTGACTACTTTCGTAAGGGTTTGAGTCCATTTTTAATTTTTCTTTTATTTTTGTCATTTCGTAGTTCAGGGTACCTCAGGCAAAGCTTCACTTGGGCCTAACACATTTGCCTTTGATCCAATGATCAAAGACATAATGTTGTGTTAGGATGGTGAAAGTCGTGGCCTTGAGACTCTTGTGTTGACCAAACAATCATCATGTGGTCTTCTTGGACCATTGTGCGCTTGAATCATAACTGAGGTCGTTGTGGGCCCTCGACTTGATGTTTTTAACAATCCCTTAGCATGTGTGGTGAGAAATTGAATTGTGAGTCCAAGTCCCGAGCCAATAGTCTTGAACTTGCCCTGAATGTTTGTTGAGGCGAAATCCTAGGTGAAATTAAACTTGAGAAGTGATTATAGGCTCTCCTTGATCCAAATGTTAAGATGAACAAATCCACAGCCTACCAAAAAGATGATCCCTAGTTAACCCTTTTGAGCCTTAAACCTTTTCTTTCAAGAACCAATGCTACAAGCCTATACCCGTTCTAAAGGATTACCCTCTCTTGGCACCCAAATCTTCCCTTGAGTAATGGCAACTGTCTAAGTTTGGGGGGGGGGGGGAGAAGAAAGGAGATAAAGTGGTAGAAAGGTACAAGAGCAAAAGAAAAAGGGAAGGCAATGAAAAAGCAAGAAAAAAAATACAAAAAGAAAGTTCAAAGTGAACAAGAATAAAAAGGGAATCAAAGGAAACAAAAGTGAAAAGAAAAAGGTGTGGAAAAAGTAGAAAAGGAGAAATGTTTTGAATTGGATAAGAAAGAGTGACAATGTGTCCCTCTAACCCCTTGAAAAGAAGTGAAATGCTCAAATGAGTCAAGAGAGTGTGCCAAAGTGAATTAAAGGAAATGCTTAGGGGAAGATTGAACCCGTTTGAACTAAAACATGTCCTATCCTTACCCAAAAGCCTTCACAATGACTCCACAAAAGCCCTATATGATCTTGAGTTGAAGGAAACCTACATTAGTGGATACTTACATAAGGGGCAAGCATATGGTACCTAGAGCCGGACTTGAGACCTTCTTTTTGAGAGATGAGTGAAAATCCATCAACCTCGGTTTGTGTGTCAATACTCTAAAAGGTGAGGTTCGCTTAGGGAGAGTTGAAGATGTGTGAGTTTGGGTTCCACAATGACCAAAGTAATTGAGATAAGCTCTTTGATGAAATGTGTCAACCCTTGATGCTCTTGTGTCACACTTGATCCATAGTTTTCAAAGTTTAAAATGTGTTAATGATGCATTCGTATTGAGGGCAATTGTTAGTCCCAATTGATGCTTGTTGAGGTTACTTTAGGATAGCTGGAATCACTTGGATTGTTCTTTATGGGGTGGGTTTTATTTTGTTTGCTTGAGGACAAGCAAAGGTTTAAGTTTGGGGGAGTTGATAAGTTAGGATTTTACCATGATTTATACCCCTACTTGCTATTGCTTTTGTACCAATTGCTACAAAATAGTCCTAAAATGCTTACAAGTTGTGCTTGATTGCAGGTTTGAGAGACAAGGTGACAAATGTCAAAGATCGGCTCAGAACGGAGTGAAACCTGGTCAAGTGTCAAAGGCCAAGTGAAGTTGAGGAACAGGAAGACCTAGCGCGGACCGCACTGATATGCCACGCGGCCGCGCTAGGAGATTCAGGGAATGGGTAATTGCTATTACAAGCCACACTGGCCGCGCTCTATTGCTGCGCGGTCCGCGCCAGTAAAGTTCAGAAACCCACAAGTGCAAGCTAAAAGCCCACGCGGCCGCGCTACATATCACTGCCGTCCGCGTGGATGAGAATTAGAGAGCTGGTGATTTGGACAAGTCAAGCCACGCGGCCGCGCTACAATTCTGCACGGTCCGCGGTCCCCAACTTCAGAGACGAGATTTAGGAGTCCAAAGAGCTGACTTGACCGCGCTGACCCGCAGGGGTATTTTTGTCCATGTTTTTCAGCCACTATAAATAGATCCTTTTTCCATTTTTAGGTGAAGTTTTGTATCAGATATCAAGCTGCGCTCGTGAGAACTGAAGTTTTAGCCTATTTTGGCATTTTAGCATTAATTTCTCAATAGATTCTTGTAGTT
This sequence comes from Nicotiana attenuata, assembly GCF_001879085.1. NCBI lineage: Eukaryota > Viridiplantae > Streptophyta > Magnoliopsida > Solanales > Solanaceae > Nicotiana > Nicotiana attenuata. The sequence continues at coordinate 60,001,467 of NC_031991.1, forward strand.
TCTCATCAGTAATTAATTATTATGTTTAATTCTTCTTCTAATTCTTCTGTTTCTTCTTTAATTATGCCTAGCTAAACCCATTAGCTAGCGTTGTGGCTCAACCCTAGTGTGGGTAATTGATGGGTGTTGCCATCTATGGTTAGGATGATTTTGGGTGTTTGCTATTTGGGTTAATTTTAGGTTTTAATAAAGAATTGGTGGTTGCAAATACTGATTCTAGCTTTGTGGGTTTAACTCTTCTTGAGAAAGAGAGTCCATGACCCCAAAATTGACCCAACAAGGAAATGGGATGGACCCATGAGAAATGGTAGTCCGAATTAACGGGTTAAATCTCGAGAGAGTAATCACCCTACTTGAACCCTAGTTGCTTGGTCTAATTGGCCTACCCAATTGGTCTCTCGAGAGTCAATTGGGCAAAATCACTCTCTCTACCGAGAGATGTGAGAGTGGGTACAATTGTGCAACGGTTATAACATATGCCCCAAATATATCAACTTATCCTTAGTATCATCTACCCGTTGGTTAGCCACCTAGGTAATGCCACGACCCTAGTGCCTTTCTCTATATTAATTACAACTTAGCAATATCTCCATAGCATAATTTAGCTTCAAATATTAGTCTTAAAGTAGAAGATGTAAAAATCAAAACCAAAAATGTTAGAAGTGATATTAGAAGCACAACCACAATTCTAGACTAAGCAGATAATACAACTCCCCCTCTAGCTCCCTGTGGTAAATGGATCCCGATCCACTATCGGGTAAAAGCTGTTACAACCCGCTCTTCCTACCTTAGTGTAGTGTTGAGTCGGCAGCGATCAACCGGCCTTATGATCACAAATGCAGAATTGCATGGATGTTGTTGGATCCCAGGTGCGAGATTCGTCTCAGCAGAAGTGGCCTTATGATCACAAATGCGGAATTGGATGTATGCTGTTGGATCCCAGGTGCGAGGTTCATCTCCGCAGAAGCGTGGTCGCTTCTGCGATGAAGGGGCGTGCGGGAGCTGGCTAGAGCGCAGATGCGTGATTTTCTTCACACGCCATGCGCAAATGCGGGAGCACTTCCGCCAAAGCGAAGGGGCGGGACTTAAGTAGTTTTTGCAGATGCACATATTTTACCATAGATGTGGCCCGCAGAAGCGGAACTTCTAGCTGCAGAAGTAAACATGTTGGCAGTGTTTTAAAAATCGAGGGTTTGAGTTCTTGTCTCATTTTGAGAATTTTGGGGTGCGGACTAAGGCGATTTTGGAGAGGTTTTTCCTATATTGAAAAGGTAAGTGCTTTTTGATCACTGTCCATGAATATTGAATACCCATTGATAATTTCACCTATTTATCATAAATCTAAATTAGAATTTATGGATTTTCGACCCATGTAGTGGAGACTAAGATTTGGGGATTTGTAGTCGAAATTGGATGATTTTGGTATGGTTGGTCTCGTTATTGAATAGGTTTTCAGATTTTGTAAATTTTGTCAGATTCTGAGATGTGGGTCCGGCGTTGACTTTTTGGGTTGACTTTTTAAATTTGGTTAAAGAACTTAGCTTTATCGTATGAAATCGATTCCTATAGCTTGTATTGAGTATATTAAGTTGTTTGTGACTAGATTCGAGTCGTTCGAAGACCAATTCACGAGGCGAGGGTTTGTTGGAGCATTGAGTTGCGCACTTTGAGGTAAGTAATACTTCTAAACATGGTACATAAGGTATGAATCCTTGGAATACGTGTTATATGATTGGTGTTGGGGTGACACACATGCTAGGTGACGGGCGTGTGGGCTTGCACCGTGGTAATTATGAATCGGTTGATTCTGTGGTACTGTGTAGTTATCTAGTTTTGTTTCTATCCGTGTAATTCCTTCGGGTTAGAGTAATTGAGCTGTGATCCATGTTAGAAATCATGTTTAGGCCATATGCTTATTATGGTGGGACCTACTGCGGTCATTTCTGCTGTTGAGTTATTTGCTTAGGTTGCAATTATATACTCAGTGATATTTATTCTTTTGTGTATCATATCTCAGTCTTTGTTATCATTTACTGTTACATCATGTTTTTGTTATTCGGATTGAGTGGTATGATATTTGTGAGCCCCTGAGACTAGACAGATTGATGACTGAGTTGGAGCCTAAGAGCTTGATTGTGAGTGGCATTTATGGGATCGGGCTGCACACCACAACAGATCATGTTGGTTTTATATTAGCGCTCGGAAGGATCCGCCCCTCCGGAGTCTGACATACCAGGAGTCAGCGCAGGTACCGTACAGTGGTGAGTGATTGTGTGTGATGAGTAGGAGTTTGTCACAGAGTGAGTACTTTGAGAGTGTAAGTACCTAGGATTATCACTGTGATGCGTTACATTTGACATGTAGTCATAGAGATGTAACATTCCTCATTTTAGCTGTACTTAGCATATTTTATCGGTGTTGGGCTTACATTATTGAACTAGAAGGCATGCCTAAATTTATGTACTATGTACGAGGTGAATACGGAAGTTCTCTAAGTTATTGCTGTCATTATCTTATTATATCTATGTTGTCATTATTTGATTGGTACTGTATCTTTATGAGCTCGTCACTGCTTTCAGTCCAAGTTTAGTCCTGTTACTTATTAAGTACATTGGGTCGGTTGTACTCATACTACACTTTGGACTTCGTACGCAGATCTAGGTACATCTGAGGCGGTGGTTGCTAGATTTGGTGCAGTATCTGCTCGGAGACTATTGAGGTAGTAGCTGCTATGATGCCCGCAGACCTCGACTCTCCTTCCTTTCAGTTTATTCAATACTGTTCTATTTTTCAGATAGTTGTACTAGAGATTTAGTATGTGTTGACACATAGTAGCTCATGCGCTCGGTGACACCAGAATTTTGGGATTGTTGTAGTTTAGTTTCAATTATTTTTATCAGTTATTTATGAGACTTTCCGCTATTGAATCTATTCAATCATGTCTTAATTTAAAGTGCGTAGTTATTGTGTGATTGTCGACTTGCCTAGTAATGTGATAGGCGATATCACGATAGGTTGCAATTTGGGTCGTGACAATTCTAGCTTGTCTGCACCAAATATTGCAAACACAAAGGAGATAAAAATAAATTCGAATATTTTTAAGAATGAGCAAGTAACAAGGACAACACATGTCATGACAAAGTTGACACAGATGAGATCTACTCAAATATTATTGGCAAAATTCTTGAAAATCAGTTACCTACATATATTCGACAATTCATGTAACGACCCGGCCGGTCGTTTTAAGAGTTATAGCACGATCCCCTATTAACTACTTCCCTCGTATCTATTTTTGCTATTGTGACTTGCCGGGAGGTTTCGTTTTGGTTTTTTTGGAGTGTTTTGGAACACTTAGTCCCTAAAGAGAGGCTTAAGTCTTAGGATTTGGACCGTAGCCAGAACTGTGTGAAGACGAATCCAAAATGGAGTTCCATCAATTTCGAAAGCTTTATTGGGTGATTTTGCGCAGGGGCGTGTCCGGATTGTATTTTGGAGGTCTGTAGCTTATTTAGGCTTGAAATGGTGAAAGTCGAATTTTTGGAGATTTTGACCGATAGTGGACTTTTTGATATCGGAGTCGGATTCCTATTTCGAAAGTTGGAGTATGTCCGTAATGTTGAATATGACTTGTGTGCAAAATTTGAGGTCATTGGGATGTGGTTTGATAGGTTTCGGCATCAGTTGTGGAAATTTGAAGTTTCAAGTTCTTTAAGTTTGAATTGGAGGGTGATTCATGATTTTAGCGTTGTTTGATGAAATTTGAGGGCTCAACTAAGTTCGTATGGTATTTTAAGACTTGTTGGTATGTTTGGTTGAGGTCCATAGGTCCTCGTGTGGATTCCGTATGGTTAACGGACTAGTTTCTGGACTTGAAAAATTGCAGAATTGCTGGTGTTTTCAGTTACTGGTTTTCTCTTATGTGATCGCATAGGGGTAGATGCGATCGCGAAGCTTTGAATTAGGCTATCCCCTTTTGTTCTATGCGATCACAAGAGCTCGTCGTCGATCGCGAAGTTTTCATGACCACTAATACGCGAATGCATAGCCCACTCCGCATCGTAGTGAAGAAGAGAGAAGACGGGGAAATGAGAGGATTTACACTACGCGGTCGCGTGGAGTGTTACGCGATTGCATAGGTCAGCTTGGCAGTGGTACGCGTTAGCGAACAGGTATCCGCGCTCTCGTTGAGCATTTTTAAATGGTTGGAATTTGTTCTACGCTATCGCATGATATTTTCCTCGATCGCATAGTGTGAGCACCTGGGCAGAATATAACTTTTCAAAAACGATGGTTTGGCCATTTTTATCAAAACTTGAGTTTGGTAGCTCAAATTCGGACGAGATTTTGTGGGATTTTCAGAGACATCTATTGGGTAATGATTCTACACTTGATTTTGGTTATATCCCACTAATCTATCATTAATTTTATCATTTATCTTCGAAGTTGGGGTGAAAAATTGGAAGAATTTGAGAAAAGTTCTGAGGCCGATTTTTGGGTTTTGATCGAGATTTTGGTATCGGATTTGAGTAATTTTGGTATGAGTGAACTCAGTGAATGGCTGTTCATATTTTGTGACTGTTACCCGATTCCGAGACGTGGGCTCGGGGAGGCCTTTTAGGGCGATTTTCGAATTTCTTGTTTAAGCCTTGATTTCATTAATTAGACTAGTCTATTATAGTTGTATCTATGATATGTAATTGCTTTTGGCTAGATTTGGGCAATTCGGAGCCGGATATTCGTGGGAAAGGTATTGTGACTGATTGATTGAGCTTGGTTCGAGGTAAGTGGCTTGCCTAACCTTGTGTGGGGGAACTCCGCTTAGGATTTGTTACTGTTTTTGATATGTGAGCGTCGTGTACGTGAGGTGACGAGTACATACACGGGCTAATTATTGTAAAAACCCGATTTCTGCTAAGTAATAACCTATTTCTTTCTTATTTGAGTAATGTTAGCATGTGTAGTAACCTGTTAGCTTCGAACAACATGTCTACTTGCCTTAACTGTTTATGTAAACTCTGGGCAACATGTTTAAAGAATTTCCTGTTTTTCCTTAACTTGAACTTAGTCTAATCTGTAGGCCTTCGTGCCGTAACTGTTATTTTCGTTGTTTGAGCTGCATATTTACTTTGGGACTACGGAACGGTATTCCGAAAGATCCCCGTGTACTGCATATTTACTTTGGGACTACGAAAAGTATTCCGAGAGATCCCCCTGCACATTTATGTTTGGGACTACGGAACGGTATTCCTGGAGATCCCCCTGCACATTTACGTTTGGGACTACGAGACGGTATCTCGGGATATCCCCTGTTGTTATCTCTGCGTACTGAGATGTTACCTTTCTTTGATTTCATTCTTGTTAGAATTCAGTCTTTATTTTACTGTGACGTTTCATCCTGTCTTGTATATATATATATATATATATATATATATATATATATATATATATATATATATATATATATATATATATATATGTATATATGTATATACCAGTAGGGCCTTGACCTGACTTCGTCACTACTCGATCGAGGTTAGGATTGGCACTTACTGGGTACCGTTGTGGCGTACTCATGCCCTTCCCTGCACATGTTTTTCTTGTGCAAATTTAGGTACTGCTTATCAGCCGCATTATCAGTGAGTCGAGACAGCTTTAGAGACTTCAAGGTATATCTGCCGCGTCCACAGACCTCGGAGTCCTTTTCTACTCTTTCCCACGTCAAACACTTCCTATATTTCCTTTTGTTAGACTCTGGAGTATAGGGATACTATTTTTTTTCTATAGTTTGTGACTGACGATGTTCCGGGATTTGGGAGTGTTTATGTACATTTCGAGAGTTGACTAATATATATGCCGAGCGGCATTTCAAATGTGTTATTTAAGTTATATGTTACTGTTAGTTGTCATCCTTTATGTTTTCATTTCATTTTTCCGCAATTGTTAGGCTTACCTAGTCGTAGGGACTAGGTGCCGTCAAGACAAACTCACGGAGGGATAATTTGGGTCGTGACAAGTTGGTATCAGAGCTCTAGGTTCATAGGTGTCGTGAGTCACAAGCCGGTTTATTAGCGTCTCGCGAATTGGTATGGAGACGTCTCTACTTATCTTTGGGAGACTATGGAACTATTAGGAAAAAATTTCACTTCTTTTGATTCCTTATGGTACGAAATTGTTGACTTCGAAATGCTAAACTTCTGTCTTCCATTCTCTCACAGATGGCGAGGACACGTGCAGCTGGAGATGATCAGGCACCCGCATCCCGTGCTAGAGCCGCTAGAGGCCATGGCCGGGGTAGAGGCCGAGGACGCCAGGTGGTGCAGCCAGGGCACCCGAGCGAGCTGCTACAGAGGAGCCACCAGTAGCTCCAGTTGGAGCACAGGCACCTGAGACGCCTACTACTACTACACCAGCTCTTCAGGAGACCCTTGCACAGTTCCTATGCATGTTCGGTATTCTAGATCAGGCAGGGTTGATTCCCCTTGCTCCAGCCACATCTCAGGCTGGGGGAGGAGCACAGACTCGCGCTGCCCGCACCGCAGAGCAGCGGGTGTTGACACCCAGTTTTTCCCTATATATTTTCAATATGCAAAATATTTTCAAAGTAGCATATATATGCATATATATATGTATGTCCAAATATTTTATTATTTTTTCCTAATTTTAAAGGTTTTTAAATTGATTTATTTCCCTTTTTCATCCATAAAATCCCAATAATTATGTTCAAAATTATTATTTTTGATGAATCATTTATTAGATCTTTATATTTATGCCAAAATATGGCTAAGGTAATTTTTGCGTATTTTTACAATTTTATTCAGTATTTTTTAAAGTTAATTGCAATATTAGCCATTTTTAGGTTTAAATTTGTCTCATATTTATGAAATGAGAACCTATATTTAAATTGTTAATTATATATTATAAATCATTTTAGTGCTTTCAATTTGTTTTTAGAAATTTATCTACTATTTTTATAAATTAAAAGGGAAAAGTGGCTATTTAAATTTTAGCCCAAATTGGGTTTCAATTATAACCCAAATCTGGCCCTAATTACCCCAGCCCAATTCTAATTAAACCCCGACCCAATTTCAATTAAACCGACCCGAACCCTTGATCCCTACCTACCCTCTTTAATCCAGACCGTTGATCATTCAGATAAACGGCCAGCATTCACCCTTTCCATTTTTAACCCTAAACGACCTCTAAACCTAAATCATTTCTCACCACCTGCCGCATCTAAATCCCTTTCCCTCTAAATTCTCTCTGCAACCTCATATGAACCCTAGCCGCTGCCACCTAATTCCACCCTAATCCACCTCAATCCCCACCAAATCCATGGTCTCCTATGGCCGTTTGAGGTGTATACCGGCCTCTTGCATCTCATGGAGGCCCGTCTGTGCGATTTTTTGGCCAGATCTCAGAGAGATCTGGTCCAGCCCTTGCTCAACATCCATTCATAGCCTTTCTCCGGCCATCCCTGGACTTTCTCCGACCATCCGTGGCCGTTCAAGTCAGATCTTTAACTTTTCTGGCTAGATCGGTAACTTTCAAAGTCTTTCTCACTTTTTTTGGGTTTTTTGAAACCCTAGCTATAAGACCTTTCAATTATCTTTCAGGTCTATCTTAGATCTGTGCTTACTATGAACTTCTTAAGTATTTTTCAAAGATTCTACGATTTCATTCAAAGTGACTCTTTATTTTTCAACGATTAGGGTTTCTTAACTTCTTTTTAAACACCGCTTCTCTGATTTTTTTGGTGTTGTTTCATGATTTCACTATGTTCAAACAACTTGTTTATGCTTTCCTTCTATTTGATTCAGCATGTTGAAAATCCTAGGTCTTTTGGTCTTATCCGAGTTCTAAAACTATCCTTGTTTGTCTGAGTGTATATTTGTTCGATTAAGTTCTTTTCCTTGTTTGGCTTATCTGATTCTGAGTTCCTATCATCTCTTAAGCTTGACTATTGTTAAAGCCTTAATTTCTTAAATGGTTTCCCCTCAATTATTGTTACTGTGAGACCTTTACTGGTTTCTGACTCTCTTTACCTGTTACTATGCTCTCTTCACTTTTGATTCTATGTAACTACTTGACTTTGTTGACTACTGTGCTTCGAGTAGATCTCTTTTACTACTGAATCCTAGCTTATTCCTGCTACTACTATATGTTTGTGTTGCTTCTTTGTGTCAACATGTTTGACTCTGCATGCCTGTTCATTCCTTGCTATTTATATGTTGAAGTAAAGAATCTTGACCCTTTCTTGATTGATTCTGACTCCTTCAATGTCGCGACTGATTTCAAAAGGTTTTCTTATGAACCCTATTTGTATTTGTTTGTTTAAATTATTTGATTCCCCTCCTTTAATTATTGTGGTGTCTTAACTTGCTGAATCCTTTCCCAAAACTAAGCATGTTTTGTACTTAGACTTGATTATTTACTTCATGCTTTTACTGCCCCCTTATATGGAAATAATCAATCTGTCCCAAACAAAATTCTTTCCTTAATTAAAACTTGTTAGTATCCGCTAAGCAGTGATTCCTTAATTAAAGGGAATCACTTGTGTTAATTGATTCTGATTGAATTATTTCCATGTTTGTGTTAGGACTTTACTTATTACCTTAGTTTCTACTCGTTTTCAAAACTATAAATACCCTACCCTCTCTTCTTTTAAAGACACGAACAATTTAAGTTCAGAGCACACACTTACACTCAAAAACTCTCTTTCTTTACTGCTACTTGTGCTATTGCTTTGTCTAGCCGGCTGAAAGCCAAGGCTAGACTGTGGAATCTTGCTTACTTTTCCTTACTGCACTTTGCTTCTCTACTGGTATGTCCTAGTTAATTTTTTAAGTCTCAACAACAACATGTTTCTTTAAGTTGCTTCAGTTCCTCATTCTTATCTACCTCTGCTTATGTTTCTGCAGTCAAGTTATGTTACTAGCATGCTGTAATATGTTCCCTTTCCCTTTTAAATTAATGCTTACCTATATGTGTACTCTGTCAGTCATTTGCTTTGCACTTGCTACCTTATGAATCCCAAACCCCCATATCCCCTATATGTGTTTGTGTTCCTTTGGATGGTTTGTGTCCATGCCAGCATCAGCTATTGCTGTGCATGGCCAAATCAGACCCCTGCTGGGGTTATATAATGAATCCCATAATCCGTTGCCCCTTTGAATGATTTCTGATTCTGTTTCACTACTACAACTGTTTTCAAAACACCCTTTACAACTTACTATTCCCAACCTAGTTTTTAATAAATCTCTATTCTGCACTTCCATTATACTCTTAGAACCTAGGTTCTGCTCCTCTTGTGTGAGCCTTGCCTTGGGACCCTTGAGTTCCCTCTGATCTTGGACACATAAGGGCTGGCCCTTCCACACTGCACTCATTCTATTTGGTTATGTAAACCTGGGTGTGAGCACTGCTCGGGATCCCCTGAGATCCTTAGGGAACTTTGACACACTCAGGTATGAGAAAGGCTTTGAAACATTGGCATTGAAGTGATTAATTATATAACTCAGATATGAAGTCAAGATCAGGCTTCTTTTGGTTGTAATTTCTTATTTCTGCACTTCTTTTGTAATTCAATCATTGGGACCGTGATAATTTGTAAACAATATTGGGGGATTAGTTAAAAGGGTGGGTAGTTGTACATTGTGGGTGGATTGGGTAGATAACATGCCTATAGAGTCTATTTGCTTTAGGTCTGGTCTGTTAGATAACATGCCTATAGGATCCGTGCTTTGTTTAAAATAAATTCTGCATGATTCACTTTCACACAACTAGAAATCATGTCTATAGGACATAAATGGCTTTAATAATAGATGACGTGTCTATAGGATCAAAAAATCAGCTCTACAATTAGATATCATGCCTATAGGATGTAAAGTAATTGAAGCTCAACTTTCGTTATAGCATGTATCCAAACTCGTTTCCTTTAGAAATCACGCCTATAAGTCCCAAGTCAGCTTTCACACACCTAGATACCATGCCTATAGGATCTAAATAGCTATAATAGAAATCATGCCTACAGAATTTAAAATAATTTAGTTGGAAAAACCATCTAGTTCATGTTATTATTCTGTTAGATTAATTTAGTAATCTGCCGCTTCTTTAATAAGTTTCTCAAACACTGCCTCGACTTAATACCGTTAGAAAGCATGTCTATAGGATCTCAAGTTGTCTGCTTTAAATTAATCAATGCTTTACTGCATTCCCAATCAATATAGATATCATGCTCATAGGATATCATTATTACGCGTAGGCAAGCCTTAGGTAACTACTTGAATAAAACTGGAACTGCCTTCGATAATTATCACTTGCTACAACCAACAGGCAGGCTTGATTCAGACTTCTTATCTGAGCTATATAATGAATCTGGTTCTGACTCAAATCCCCTGCTATTGGACTTAATAAAATTCATACTTTAACTGTGCTTGAGTCGTGCTACTTATATGCATTATTTGCGGAGGTTTATATGAGTCTTCTAATTGCTTACATGTTTCCCCTTTAAATGCAGTCCTACGTGTTTTTATATGTCGCCTTAGCCTTTTTACCTTTCAACCTAATAGTCAGCCTAAAATCCTCCTTCTTGTAGGAATAGTAGTCCTAAAATTCCTCCGGGAGTGATAGGAATGGGACGGGTAATAGCACGCAATAGAGGTCGAGACCAAACCGCTCTTTAATATCGTTTTACTGGGTAGGAATGGTAGATATGGATATGATGACCGGTGCGCTAATACCACGTGTAGCCCCTCTTTTGAGGAGTGATTACCGGGTATTGCATTGATGTGATCCATATTACGAACAAACCTAGGACCCCTTTACATTCATCATCATGCTTAGATTATAACTCTTTTCAAAACCCTGGTTTATTTAATCGTTTTCAAACACTTGTGTATTTAAAATCCCCTATTATTTGAGCCTTATTTGTTTACTTGTTAATTGCACAAATTCACAAAACTATCCGGCCGGGAACCACACTAGTGTATCCTGAGGGGTGCCTAACACCTTCCCCTTGGGATAATTTCAAGCCCTTACCCTATCTCTGGTTATCAAATGTAGTTGCATTGAACCTGATAGGTGCCCTAACGCACCTTAAAATCGTTAGGTGGCGACTCTTCAAAATTGCAAAACCCCCTTACCCAAAAGGAAAGAGTTGTCCCAACCAAATGTCATAAACCCGATTTCGCGAGAAAAAGGGGGCGCGACAGCATGGCGACTCTGCTGGGGATTTTTAGGCTTTTACCATTTCAGATTATTCTTGTGAATTTGTACCTCTCCCTATGTGCAATTATCTGTTTAATTCCTTTAAGCATTTAATTTCTTCTTTAGAAGCAAAACTGACGTATCTCCTTTGTTTCTTTCTTTATTGCGTTAAATTATGAAAACTGCTGTATTTATCGCTTTCTTAATATGCAAATACATGTCAACATGCTTTCAATTATTGCATAATCATGCTCAACATCATACTCCACTCGTGCCAAAACAAATACTATAGCAACTCTTATAATGAGTGGTTGCGCTCTTCCTATATCATTACCCCCTAAATTCGGAAAGGCATATTTGTAGTAAAACTAGTCGATCAGCGGTGCAGTCGACAGTTCCGAGCCTTTCCCCTTGAGTTGTCCGCTCAAGGGTACCAGTCTAAAACCCCATAGAAACCTCACTCTGTTCAAATTGTGCATGCATTATGGTCAAACCTAGCCGGATCAGTTATGTTGTCCACATAATGATCCTTTAAGATAGCCTTGTCCAAAAGTCCGTTGGGTTTTCCTAAGCCCAAAATGGACGTCGTCACGTTCTGTGCATTTATTTGGGGAACTAAATGCTTCATGCTAATCATTGATATTAAATAGTGGAGTCCGGTGGGGGAAGGGTCTAACCTTATTTGCCTTGCAGAAATATGAGGCACGAAGTCCCCAGATTCGGCATGGTCACCAACATCCACCCAAGACTGCTAAGCTGGTGGAAAGATTTACACTCTAGTGATCAAAATCTCGTCAGAAAATATCTGGGAAATCTACCATCCCTCCTGGAGATCCAATCCAATAACATGATCATAGAAGCTGCCACATTGTTTTGGGATTCTGAAAGGGCCGTATTTCGCTTCGGGGGCATTGAGATGACACCTTTGCTGGAAGAGATAGGAGGACTGGCCGGTCTAGTATGGGAAACTCTGGGCTTGCTAATGCCTGAGAATCGCAAAGGTAGGGGCTTCCTTAAAATGATGGGTTTGGAGAAGAATCCAGAATTAACATGCTTGAAGGATTCATACATCCCTTTTGACTACTTGTATGAAAGGTATGGTCACAGCAAATCTTACCGTACCTACTCTGGCGAGTTTTCCATCACATCCTTGGGACACGTCCATCGCAGGGTTTTCGTCTTCATATTTTGTTTCCTGGGTCTGATTGTATTTTCGACGAAGAAAGGTAGAATTCACACTAGGCTGGCTATGGTAACCAAAACCCTAATGGAGGGGATTGGTGGGCAGGCATTCAGCATTGTACCCATGATTATTGCAGACATATACCGAGCCTTAGAGAAGTTTCAACAAGGAGCGAAACACTTCGAAGGCTACAATTTGCTACTTCAACTTTGGCTCATAGAGCATCTCCAAAAGGGTGAATATCGACAAGAAATTCAGCGTAGGGACTGGGATGATCACATCGCTTTCCACCATCCAAAGCGAATGAATTACATCCCCGACATGTTCGCTCAGCCTGAGGATGCTAAAGGATGGGTTGAGCTATTTGATAATCTGACCAAAGAACAGGTTCAGTGGATGTTCGAATGGTTTCCGACAGAAGAGTTCATCGCCCGATCTAGAGACGCACCTTTCCTGATACTAATTGGTCTCAGGGGAACCTACCCTTACGTCCCTATGCGAGTTATGAGGCAAGCTGGTAGGAAGCAAGTCATACCCAGGGTCGACAAGATGAGCCACTTTCGAGCCGACTTCCAAGGCGATGATAGTCCCTACAAGTGCCAAGCCCAACACATGTGGCATAGCAAGATCGTAATGGGGAGAGACACCATAGAGCCAGACAGATACCACACCGATTGTACTCCTTTGTATTCAAGTTGGTTGGAAGACAATCATGATGGTTTGGGCCAGCCAGGGTTTGTTCGAGGCGACATGATTATAGATGAAAAAGCCGAGGCGCAAGTCATGTACAACCAGTTGCGCAAAAGGATCCAGAAGTGCGAAAGCGAACATCGCAAAATACAAGAGTCGAACCAGAAGCTGATCGAGGAATGGAAAGACATGGCCACCAACGCTAACAAAAGGGTAGGATACTTGGAGCGAGGCATATTGGAATTGGAAAGAAAGTTTCTCAAAAGGGTTGAAGATTGTCAAGAGGCTAAAGGGTCTGAAGGTGGATATCAAGCCAGAGCATACCTGTTGCTAAGACTGCACGAGTTGGGGAAGCTGTTCGACGGAGCCAAGGATGCCGAATCTGGGGAAGGTCCTTCTGGGACCAAGTAGATAGGAGTTTATCTTTTTTGCTTTAAAATGTAACAAGGCCAATGGCCATTAGTAACTTTCATTTCCTGTTTATTTAATGTCAATTTGTGATTCGTCTTATCTTTATCAATGAAATGAGGCATAGCATTCCAAGTTCTCAAAATCAACTTGTCGCTAGGCCCACCTCGGGCACAACGATGTTCCCAAATTAAGACACGCTTTACATTCCTGCACTACGTGTTTAAATATTGCAATACTTTTTATGATCCTCACTAACTTGTTTAACTTTTTGTTTTATTTTTGGTTTTGTTTTGTTATTCCCCTCCCCAAAGGTTAGTTCATGCACTCTAGCATCATCATCTTGCTTCACAAGATCCAGAGGGGCACACCTCAACAATTGGACCATCAGGACCACCAGAGCCCGACGAGCCTCGGGGTAGCAAGGCTAAAACAAGCATTATTCACTGTTTTATTTACTGAATGATTTTCTTTCGCATTTTTCAATCTCCGCAATAAGATCTTCAATGTTCAAAACAATTATTCAATTTATCAAAGCATGTTTGATTTTTCCAATGAATTAATATTTATTTCTATCGTTTTCCTCCTTACTTTACCTATACAGCATTACTATTACTTATCTCGATGAACCAATGACTGTGACATGCAATGAGACAATGCAATAAATGGACATTGACTCAGAAGAAGATGACATACCTGATGAAATTGTCAAAGAAGTTGAGAACTTTGAGAACAAACCTAAGTCCAACCTAGACGAAACCGAAATTGTTAACCTGGGAGATGCAGAAAACGTCAAGGAAACACGAATCAACATTCACCTATCGCCATCAGAAAAGAAGGAATACCCAGAGTTTCTAAAAGGAGTATGAGGACATATTCGCCTGGTCATATGATGACATGACCGGTCTGGGTACGTCTATTGTGGCTCACAAACTACCAACCGATCGAATGTGTCCACCGGTAAAGCAAAAGCTCAGAAAGTTCAAACCCGATATGAGTCTGACAATCAAGGAAGAAGTCACCAAGCAGATCAAAGCTAAGGTTCTCAGGGTGATTGAGTACCCGACACGGTTAGCCAACATTGTGCCAGTACCAAAGAAGGATGGGAAGGTCAGAGTCTGTGCCGACTACCGGGATCTCAACCAGGCCAGTCCGAATGACGATTTCCCTTTGCCGAATATACACATCCTGATTGACAATTGCGCCAAACATGAGCTACACTCATTCATGGATTCCTTCGCTGGTTATCATCAGATCTGGATGGATGAGGAAGATGCTGAGAAAACGGCTTTCATTACGCCGTGGGGAGTATATTGTTACAAGATGATGCCATTCGGCCTGAAGAATG
>NC_031991.1:60023813-60067279 GCF_001879085.1 Nicotiana attenuata
ATTTTGTTGTTGGTGTTTGAGGTTGCATGGTGCATGGACAGTTGGATTTTGAAGTGGTTGAGATGAGTGTCATCCAGGAAAGGTTCCAGGAAAGCAATAAGGGAGATGTTGTGTAGTTTTCTGAGGATTCTTAGTCTTTCAATGGCACCAGCAGTTCTAATGCCTCTTACATTCCAAGTGAGGGTACTGATCATTAAAAAGGAGAGGGTAGTTTATGGTTTGGTGGGACACTGCTACTTGAAACAGCTCTGTTCCTAGTGAGTCTTGGTGGAAGCCTCATTTTGGATCTCTGAGAAGGTCTGGTTTCTTTCTTTGTCTGGAGGACCATTGACTGCAGAGACAAGTAATTCATAGTGTTCCTCATCATCTGATACTTCATTCATTTCATTGTTCTCCTCTATACCTTCACTCATCTCATCTTCAGAGAGGATGGGTCTGTATTCATCAAATGCAGGTGAAGCTGAGTGCAGGTTTTCCTCAAGAAGGGTGGATGCAAGAACTGTGTTGGGTGCAAGAACTGTGTTGGGTGCAATGTTAGTAGCTGTATTCTGAGCAGAGGTACCCAACAGGGGCTGTGATAAGGAAGGATCAGGGACATGATCATGATTCTGCCTTATGCTGGGACAATCAGAAGGTTCATTGATAGTGATCCCTGCATTTTGTCTTCTCATAGCTTGCCTTTTCTTCTGACTGGGCTTATTTCTGGATTTAGGTGGTTGGATTCTGAAGTCTGAAGCTACATGTGCTTTTCCTTTAGCCAGTTTCCTTAAGTCATCATCATTCAGAAGAGTGTGATCATCATCAGAGCTCATTACTTCAACATGTTGATCAGAGGCATTGACATCTGCAGTTGTAGTGGTAGCAGGGGATGATAGGTCATTCCTATGGTCAATCAATTGTGCCTCAGCACACTCATGCAAAACATGAGGAAAACCCACCCCATTTGGTACCCCATCCTGTCTAACTATAGGTGTCTCCTGACTTTTCTCCTTTCCTCCTTCAACCATAGCAGCAGTAGAAACAGATATAGATTGGGGAGTAGGGGGAAGGGGATGATTCTGAGCACCAGAATCTTCACTCCTCTCCGGTTGAGCTGGAGGATTGATAGAGGACATACCTGTTTTATTTGGTGCTTAGGCTTGTTGCTCAGCAGTTGTTTTTGGTTGGTATACCTGTTGCTGCTTTTTGTTATTCTGAGAATTGCCTTTGAAGTTCTTTCTTTTTTGAGTCTGCCAATTATCTTTGGAGGGTTCATTGCCCTTGCTTTGGTGTTCTGGATTCTTTTGGTGTTCTGCCTCTTGATGGTTTACTTTTGGTACAGATTCAAGAGGGGTAGATGCTTGCTGCTGTGTTCCTCTGATAGGACCTGCAGTTTCTTTGGTTTGACCCTTGGAAGAGCTTGCTTTGTTTTCTTCCTCTTTCCTCTTCTTTCTTTCTGCATCTTGCAATCTGACCTTACCAGTGTACTCAGAGTGACCAAGATGTCTACAATGTGTGCAGTAGGCTGGAACACTGTCATATTGAACTTCTAACCATTCCCCATCACCATTCACATCCTGTTCTTCATCATAGCCAAGCCAAACATGATTAGGCCTTTCCTTGGTGAGATCAATTTGTATCTTAACCTTAGCCACACTTCCTCTTGTCTTCTGAAAGGATGCCAAGTCCAGATATAAAGCTTTGCCAATAGGTGATACCAAGGGAGTGAGGATCTCCATGTAATACAGGTGCCAAGGTAGTTCAGGAATAACCACCCATATAGGCACAATAGGTGAGTCCTCATTGGGCTTAAATGCAGGGGTCCATGCTTCCAACTTCATCATTTGCCCTTGAATGTACATGTGTTGCTTGCCCCATACTGTGGAGTGGTCGTACTCATTGTCCAAGTCAATGTATACAGTCCTGGCATTAAAATGAGCAATTTTGACTGCACCCTTGAGTTCAGTTTGGGCAATGAAACTTTTCCTGATCACTTCCATTCTAGGCATAGTATTTGAAAACTTGCCTACAACTGTGTATTTGCATCTGTCAGCAAACCTCACCATGTAATCTTCCTTCTTGAATACTACAACAGGTTGGCCTTGTTTCGTGGTTATTTTTGGAGGGGTGAAGGCAATTGGCTCTATCTCTGCTTCATGCCTGGCTCTGAGTCTATTAACAAAAGAGTGGGTGACAGTAGGAGGCGGGGGAGGAGAGCTGCCAGCAGGTTTGTTTGGATTAGGGGGGTTACTGGATTGAGGAGTGGGGTTGATATTTGGAGGGGCCTGTTTTATAGGTTGGCTAATTAGAGGACTGTTATTTGCAGTAGGTTTTTAAGATTTTTTGGTGTTGGTAGGTCTATCAAAGTTGGATGAGATCTTGAGAGAGGCATTAGTATTAGGAGTTGAATTTGGATTGGATTGGTTTTGAGGCAGTTGATTGGTTAAAGGCTTATTGGTACCTGTTAGTTGCATAGAAGAGGGAACAACATGAGGGGTGACATTATTGGCATTTGGACTAGTAACTGCACCCTTTCCTTCACCCTCCATTTCCATTATGTTTTCAGGGGAATGGGAAATAGATTGCACAAGCAATTGAGTACCTTGGGTAGGATCCCCATTGACAGTCAGTTGTTTCTCTGATGAGGCAGAAGAGAGTGGATCACTGTGTTTTTGACTAGGGGCATGGAGGCTCTTTAGACGATCAGTTTTCTGGTGATCTTGTGATGCATGAACAACACTTTGAAATCCCTTTTGAACAACAGAAGTCTCATTGGCATTTGGTCGAACACTCAGCAGCTCAGTGACTGCAGGTTCACTATTTTGGATATTCGATAGGTTTGGCTCAGGTAAAATTGGTTTTGAGGATTGGGAATCAATCTTTTGAACATCAGAAGTAGTTTGGCATTGGTTTTGGGGTAATTGGTTCACCGGAGCATCATGTCCGGCCATAAGTTGCAGAGCTGGGCTTTTCAGTTGATCAAGTTGATCACTTGTGATATTAGAATGATTTAAAGTTTTGCTTACCTGTTCCTTAGGAGATGAGGAGTGATTTCCAGTCATTGGTTGCAGTCGAATTTGTCCAGAATTGAGATTAGCATTTTTTTTGAGCTTCTGAAGCATTTTGACTGCCCGCGTTCAAGGATTTCAAAATTGATGAAGTGGATTGATACCCATACAAAATTGAGGGGTGTAGACTGATGTCCGTATCATTACTAGCAATTTGGTATCCTTCTTGCCCAGGTTGGCCAGCCAACATTTCATCTCCAGCTAGCTTTGTGTTTGCTGAAATTTTCTTCTGGTCCTTGGGGTTTATTCCTTCGGTGGCAATGGCTAATTTTTGGAGGAGGGGTGCCTTTTGTGAGTGTGATCGTCCTCCACGAGGTGGAATCCCAGATTTTGTCCCAGAATTTACTTGGGAATTTTTTGACGCTCCCAGTCGACTGCGTGCTACAGTGATCGCCTCACCTCTTCGTTGATTCGTAGCAGCTGGGGATTTGTTTGGAGAAGCTGGTTTGGGTGGTTTATGCGCCTTGATGAGATGCTTCTTTGGGGACAGGTCCGGTGGAATTTCACCGGTGGACGGCTGAGAACCGTCCATTTAACGTCGGAACTAGCAGTGTAGCGACAAATCGCCTTGTACAGAGAGAAAAGTCAAATGAGGGGGCGATCTCTTTTTGCACTTACTATGCTCTCTTTACTTTTGATTCTGGGTAACTACTTGACTTTCTTGACTACTGTGCTTCGAGTAGATCTCTTTTACTACTGAATCCTAGCTTATTCTTGCAACTACTATATGTTTGTGTTGCTTCTTTGTGTCAACATGTTTGACTCTGCATGCCTGATCATTCCTTGCTATTTATATGTTGAGGTGCAGAATCTTGACCCTTTCTTGATTGATTCTGACTCCTTCAATGTCGCGATTGATTACAAAAGGTTTTCTTATGAACCCTAATTGTATTCGTTTGTTTAAATTAATTGATTCCCCTCCTTTAGTTACTGTGGTGTCTTACTTTGCTGAATCATTTCCCAAAACTAAGCATGTTTTGTACTTAGACTTGATTATTTACTTCATGCTTTTATTGCCCCCTTATATGGCAATAATCAATCTGCCCCAAACTGAGTTCTTTCCTTAATTAAAACCCATTAGTATCCGCTAAGCAGTGATTCCTTAATTAAAGGGAATCACTTGTGTTAATTGATTCCGATTGTGATTATTTCCATGTTTGTGTTAGGACTTTACTTATTACCTTAACTTCTACTTGTTTTCAAAACTATAAATACCCTACCGTCTCTTCTTTTAAAGACACGAACAATTTATGTTCAGAGCACACACTTACACTCAAAAACTCTCTCTTTCTTTACTGCTGCTTGTGCTATTACTTTGTCTAGCCGGCTAAAAGCCAAGGTTAGACTGTGGAATCTTGCTTACTTTTCCTTACTGCACTTTGCTTCTCTACTGGTATGTCCTAGTTAATTTTTTAAGTCTCAACAACAACATGTTTCTTTAAGTTGCTTCAGTTCCTCATTCTTGTCTACCTCTGCTTATGTTTCTGCAGTCAAGTTATGTTACTAGCATGCTGTAATATGTTCCCTTTCCCTTTTAAATTAATGCTTACCTATATGTGTACTCTGTCAGTCATTTGCTATGCACTTGCTACCTTATGAATCCCAAACCCCCATATCCCCTATATGTGTTTGTGTTCCTTTGGATGGTTTGTGTCCATGCCAGTATCAGCTATTGTTGTGCATGACCAAATTAGACCCCTGCTGGGGTTATACAATGAATCCCATAATCCCTTGCCCCTTTGAATGATTTCTGATTCTGTTTCACTACTACAACTATTTTCAAAACACCCTTTACCACTTACTATTCCCAACCCAGTTTTAATAAATCTCGATTCTGCACTTCCATTATACTCTTAGAACCTAGGTTCTGCCCCTCTTGTGTGAGCCTTGCCTTGGGACCCTTGAGTTCCCTCTGATCTTGGACATATAAGGGCTGGCCCTTCCACACTACACTCATTCTATTTGGTTATGTAAACCTGGGTGTGAGCACTGCCCGGGATCCCTTGAGATCCTTAGGGAACTTTGACACACTCAGGTATGAGAAAGGCTTTTAAACATTAGCATTGAAGTGATTAATTATATAACTTAGATAGGAAGTCAAGATCAGGCTTCTTTTGGTTGTAATTTCTTATTTCTGCACTTCTTTTGTAATTCAATCATTGGGACCGTGATCATTTGTAAACAATATCGAGGGATTAGTGAAAAGGGTGGGTAGTTGTACATTGTGGGTGGATTGGGTAGATAACAAGCCTATAGGGTCTATTTGCTTCAAGTCTGGTCTGTTAGATAACATGCCTATAGGATCCGTGCTTTGTTTAAAATAAATTCTGCATGCTTCACTTTCACACAACTAGAAATCATGTCTATAGGACATATATGGCTTTAATAATAGATAACGTGTCTATAGGATCAAAAAATCAGCTCTACAATTAGATATCATGCCCTAGGATGTAAAGTAATTGAAGCTCAACTTTGGTTACAGCATGTATCCAACTCGTTTCCTTTAGAAATCACGCCTATAAGTCCCAAGTCAGCTTTCACACACCTAGATACCATGCCTATATGATCTAAATAGCTATAATAGAAATCATGCCTATAGAATTTAAAATAATTTTGTTGGAAAAACCGTCTAGTTCATGTTATTATTCTGAATTAGATTAATTTAGTAATCTGCCGCTTCTTTAATAAGTTTCTCAAGCATTGCCTCGACTTAACACCGTTAGAAAGCATGTCTATTAGGATCTCAAGTTGTCTGCTTAAAACTAATCACTGCTCTATTGCATTCCCAATCAATATAGATATCACGCTCATAGGATATCATTATTACGCCTAGGAAAGCCTTAGGTAACTACTTGAATAAAACTGGAACTGCCTTCATTAATTATCACTTGCTACAACCAACAGGCAGGCCTGATTCGGACTTCTTATCTGAGCTATATAATGAATCTGGTTCTGACTCAAATCCCCTGCTTTAGGACTTAAAAAAATTCAGACTTTAACTGTGTTTGAGTCGTGTATTTATATGCATTATTTGCGGAGGTTTATATGAGCCTTCTAATTGCTTATATGTTTCTCCTTTAAATGCAGTCCTATGTATTTTTGTATGTCGCCTTAGCCTTTTTACCTTTAAACCTAAGAGTCAGCCTAAAATCCTCGTTCTCGTAGGAATAGTAGTCCTAAAATTCCTTCGGGACTGATAGGAATAGGATGGGTAATAGAATGCAATTGAGGTCGAGACCAATCTGCGCTTTAATACCTTTACGGGGTGGAAGGGTAGATATGGATATGATGACCGGTGCGCTAATACCACGTGTAGCCCCTCTTTTGAGGAGTGATTACCGGGTATTGCATTGATGTGATCCATATTACAAACAAACCTAGGATTCCTTTACATTCATCAAAATCCTGCTTTATTTAATCGTTTTCAAACACTTGTGTATTTAAAATCCCCTATTATTTGAGCCTTGTTTGTTTACTTGTTAATTGCACAAATTCACAAAACTATCTGGCTGGGAATCACACTAGTGGATCCTGAGGGGTGCCTAACACCCTCTCCTTGGGATAATTTTAAGCCCTTACCCTATCTCTGGTTATCAAATATAGTTGTAGTTGAACCCCATATGTGCCCTAATACACCTTAAAATCGTTAGGTGGCAACTCTTCAAAATTGCAAAGCCCCCTTTCCCAAAAGGAAAGAGTTGTCCCAACCAAATGTCATAAACCCAATTTCACGAGAAAAAGGGGGCGCGACAACGGGTTCAGGTTGATCAGATTCCAGAGGTTATACCAGTGCCACCTGTAGTCCCAGTTTAGCCTGAGGGTAGGACAACAGTTTCACAAGAGGAGCAACGTAGGCTCGAGAGGTACAAGAAGTACCTTCCTACATCCAAAGCTTTAGCGTCAGAGGATGCTCAGGGATTTCTGGAGGAGTGCCACCGTATCCTCCGTACTATGGGCATGGCAAAGTCGAGTGGGGTTTCTTTCACCACATTTCAGCTTAGAGGAGCACTCTATCAGTTATGGTGTGCTTATGAGTTGGACAGTCTGGCTGAGGAAGCTCCACTTACATGGACTCAGTTCTCGGACATGTTTTTGAGAGAGTATGTCCCTCTGAGCCTCAGGGAGGGGTGCACTGCTCAACTAGCTCGAGGTGGAGGCCGGGGAGGTAGAGGTCGCCCTAAAGGGGGAGGCCAGGCTAAGCCAGATACTATGCCCTTCCTTCTCGTATAGAGGCAGTTGCTTTCGATTCTATCATTACAGGTATTGTTCCAGTCTGTCATAGAGATACATCGGTTCTATTCGATCCAGACTCCACTTATTCCTATGTGTCATCTTATTTTGCCACACATTTGGGCTTATCTCGGGATTCTTTGAGTTCCCCTATTTATGTGTCTAATCCTATGGGAGATTCTCTTGTTGTGGACCGCGTTTATTATTGCCAGCATGGTAGACTTTGATGTTATATTGGGCATGGACTGGTTGTCACCCCATTATGCTATTCTTAATTGTCATGACAAGACCGTGACGCTGGCTATGCCAGGTTTACCGCGATTAGTGTGGAGGGGTACCTTTAGATTATACTCCTAGGAGAGTTATTTCATTTCTTAAAGCTCAATGAATGGTTGAGAAGGGGAGTGACACGTATCTAGCTTATGTGAGAGATGTCAGTATTGATACCCCTACAGTTGAGTCAGTCCCAGTAGTGAGGGATTTCCCTGATGTGTTTCCAGCTGATCTTTCGGGCATGCCGCCCGATAGAGATATCGACTTTGGTATTGATTTGTTGCCGGACAGTTAGCCCATCTCTATTCCTCCTTATCGTAGGACCCCTCCTGAGTTGAAGGAGTTAAAGGAACAATTACATGAATTGCTTGATAAGGGTTCATTCAGCCCAGTGTGTCACCTTGGGGTGCTCTTGTTTTGTTTGTAAAGAAAAAAGGATGGTTCTATGCGAATGTGCATTGATTATCGCTAGTTGAGAAAAGTCACAGTGAAGAACGTGTATCCTTTTCCTCGTATTGATGACCTATTTGTTCAATTACAGGGTGCCAGAGTGTTTTCCAAGATTGACTTGCGTTCGGGTTATGATCGGTTGAAGATTCGGGAGCCAGATATCCTGATGACTGCTTTCAGGACTCGGTGTGGTCACTACGAGTTCCTTGTGATGTTATTTGGGCTGAACAACACCCCAACAACATTTATGCATTTGATGCACAGTGTATTTCGGCCTTATCTTGACTCATACGTCATTGTGTTTATTGACGACATTATGGTGTACTCCCGGATTTGGGAGGATCATGAGCAGCACCTGAGGACTGTGCTTCAGACCTTGAGAGAAAAGAAGTTATATGCAAAGTTCTCAAAATGTGAGTTCTAGTTGGATTCAGTGGCATTTTTGGGTCACGTAACGTCGAGTGAAGGGATCAAGGTGGATCCTAAAAGGGTGGAAGCAATGTAGAGTTGGCCCAGACCGTCATCAGCTGTAGAGATTCAGAGCTTCCTTGGTTTGGCAGGGTATTACCGTCAATTTGTTGAGTGATTCTCATCTATTATAGCACATATGACTAGGATGACCCAGAAGGGTGCTCCGCTCAGGTGGACAGAGGAGTGTGAGGAGAGCTTTCAAAAGCTCAAGACAACTTTGACTACAGCCCCAGTATTGGTATTGCCTACAGGTTCGGGGTCTTATACTATTTATTGTGATGTGTCGCGAGTTGGCCTTGGTGCGGTGTTGATGCAGGACCGTAGGGTGATTGCCTACGCGTCCAGGCAGCTGAAGGTGCATGAAAGGAACTATCCTGTCCACAACCTTGAGTTAGCAGCTGTTGTTCATGCCTTGAAGATTTGGAGGCACTATTTGTACGGTTTCCCTTGTGAGATCTACACTGATCACCAGAGTTTACAGTATCTGTTCAAGCAGAAGGATCTCAACTTTCATTAGAGGAGATGATTAGAACTCCTTAAGGATATGATATCACTATTTTGTACCATCCCGGGAAGGCCAATGTGGTGACCGATGCCTTGAGTCGCAGGGCGGGGAGTTTGGGGAGCTTAGCATATTTGCCAGTAGCAGAGAGGCCATTGGCATTGGATGTTCAGGCCTTACACAACTAGTTTGTTAGATTGGATATTTTTTAGCCGAGTCGAGTTTTGGCTTGTGTGGTCTCCTAGTCTTCTCTTTATGATCGTATCAGGGAGTGTCAGTATCATAACCCCCATCTGCTCGTCCTTAAGGACACAGTTCAGCACGATGATGCTAAGGAGGTCATTATTGGGGATGATGGTGCATTGAGGATGCATGGCAGGCTATGTGTGCCCATGTAGATGGATTGCGAGAGTTGATTCTTTAGGAGGCACACAGCTCGCGGTACTCCATTCATCCGGGTGCTATGAAGATGTATCAGGACTTGAGGAAGTATTATTGGTGGTGTAGGAATGAAGAAGGACATAGTGGAATATGTAGCCCGGTGTCTAAATTGCTAGCAGGTGAAGTATGAGCATCACCGGCCGGGTGGATTGCTTCAGATGTTAGAGATTCAGAGTGGAAATGGGAACGAATCACTATGGATTTCATTGTTGGACTCCCACAGCCTCAGCTGAAGTTTGATGCATTATGGGTGATTGTGGATAGGCTGACCAAGTCGGCTCATTTCCTCCCTGTGATGACTACCTATTCTTCCGAGCAGCTGGCTCGAGTTTATATCCGCGAGATTATCAGGCTTCATGGCGTGCCGGTATCTATCATCTCTGATCGGGGCATGTCGTTTACATCACGGTTCTGGAGGGCCGTACAGCATGAGTTAGGTACTCGGGTGGAGTTGAGCATAACATTTCACCCTCAGACGGACGGATAGTCCGAGAGCACTATTCAGATTCTAGAGGATATGCTCCGTACGTGTGTGATTGAGTTTGGAGGTTCTTGGGATCAGATCTTGCCCCTTGCCGAGTTTGCCTACAACAACAATTATCAATCCAGCATTCAGATGGCACCATATGAGGCTCTGTATGGTAGGCGGTGTCGATCCCTAGTGGGTTGGTTTGAGCCAGGCGAGGCTAGATTATTGGGCTCAGACTTGGTTCACGATGCTTTGGAGAAGGTTAAGGTGATTTAGGATAGACTTCGCACAACCCAGTCCAGACAGAAGAGTTATGCGGATCAGAAGGTTCGCGATGTTGCATTCATGGTTGGAGAGCGGGTCTTGCTCCAGGTTTTGCCTATTAAGGGCGTGATGAGGTTCGGAAAGAAGGGAAAACTGAGCCCAAGGTTTATTGGTCTATTTGAGGTATTGCAGTGAGTTGGGGAGGTTGCTTATGAGCTTGCCTTGCCTCCCAGTCTAGCAGGACTTCATCCGGTATTCCATGTTTCTATGCTCCGGAAGTATCACGGTGATCCGCCTCACGTGTTGGATTTCAGCTCAGTCTAGTTGGACTAGGATCTATCTTATGTTGAGGAGCCAGTGGCTATTTTGGAAAGGCAGGTTCGAAAGCTGTGATCAAAGAACATTGCATCAATGAAGGTTCAGTGGAGGGGTCAACCGGTCGAGGAGGCGACTTGGGAGACTGAGTAGGATATGCGCAGCAGTTATCCTCATCTTTTCACCACTTCAGGTATGTCTCTATGCTCGTTTGAGGATGAACGATTGTTTTAAGAGGGGGAGGATGTAACGACCCGACCGGTCATTTTGAGAGTTATAGCCCCAATCCCCTATTAACTGCTCCCCCATATCTATTTCTGCTATTGTGACTTGCCGGGAGGTTTCATTTTTGTTTCTTTGGAGTGTTTTGGGACACTTAGTCCCTAAATGGAGCCTTAAGTCTTAGGATTTGGACCGTAGTCGGAACTGTGTGAAGATGACTCTGGAATGGAGTTCTGTCGATTCCCTTAGCTAGGGTGATTTTGGTCTTAGGGGCGTGTGCGGATTGTATTTTGGAGGTCTGTAGCTTATTTAGGCTTGAAATGGCGAAAATTGAATTTTTGGAGATTTTGACTAGTAGTGGACTTTTTGATATCGGAGTCGGATTCCGATTTTGAAAGTTGGAGTAGGTCCGTAATGTTGAATATGACTTGTGTGCAAAATTTGAGGTCATTCGGACGTGGTTTGATAGGTTTCGACATCGATTGTGGAAATTTGAATTATCGAGTTCCTTAAGTTTTAATTGGAGGGTGATTCATGATTTTAGCATTGTTTGATGCGATTTGAGGGCTTGACTAAGTTCGTATGGTGTTTTAGGACTTGTTGGTATGTTTGGTTGAGGTCTCGAGGGCCTCGGGTAGATTTTGCGTGGTTAACAGACTAGTTTTTGGACTTGAAAGATTGCAGAATTGTTGGTGTTTTCAGTTACCGATTTTCTCTAATGCAATCACGTAGGAGTAGATGCGATCGTGAAGCTTTGAATTAGGCGGTCCCCTTTTTATTCAATGTGATCGCAAGAGATCGTCCGCAATCGCGAAGTTTGTATGTCCATTGATACGTGAACGCATAGCCCACTCCGCGTCCGCAGTGAAGAAGAGAGGAGACTGGGCAGTGAGAGGATTTACTCTATGCGGTTGTGTGGAGTGTTATGCGATCGCGTAGGTCAGCTTGGTAGTGGTACGCGTTAGCGAACAGGTATCCACGTTCGGGTTGAGCATTTTTAAACAGTTGGAATTTTTTTCCACGCGATCGCATGAGATTTTCCGCGATCGCGTAGTGTGAGCACCTGGGCAGGATATAACTTTTCAAAATTGAGGGTTTGGCCATTTTTATCAAAACTTGAGTTTGGGAGCGCATTTGGACGAGATTTTGAGGGATTTTCAAAGACATCGATTGGGTAATGCTTCTACACATGATTTTGGTTATATCCCACTAATCTATCATTAATTTTGTCATTTAATTTCGTATTTGGGTGAAAATTTGAAGAATTTGAGAAAAGTTCTTAGGCTAAATTTTTGGATTTTGATTGAGATTTTGGTATCGGATTTGTGTAATTTTGGAACGAGTGAACTCGTGAGTGAATGGTGTTCATATTTTTTGACTGTTACCCGATTACGAGACGTGAACCCGAGGAGGCTTTTTAGGGCGATTTTCGAATTTCTTGTCTAAGCCTTGATTTCATTAATTAGATTAGTCTATTATAGTTATATTTATGATATGTAATTGCTTTCGGCTAGATTTGGGCCATACTGTTTTTGATATGTGAGCATCGTGTACGTGAGGTGACGAGTATGTACACGGGATAATTGTTGTAAAAACCCGATTCCTGCTAAGTAATAACCTGTTTCCTTCTTATTTGAGTTATGTCAACATGTGTAGTATCCTGTTAGCTTAGAACAACATGTCTACTTGCCTTAGCCGTTTATCTGAACTCTGTGCAGCATGTTTAGTGAATTTCCTATTTTTCCTTAACTTGAATTTAGTGTAATCTGTAGGCCTTCTTACCGTAACTATTATTTCTGTTGTTTGAGCTGCATATTTGCTTTGGGACTACGGAACGATATTCTGGGAGATCCCCCTGTACTGCATATTTACTTTGGGACTATGGAACGGTATTCCGGGAGATCCCCCTGCACATTTACGTTTGGGACTATGGGATGGTATCTCGGGAGATCCCCTGTTGTTATCTCTGTGTACTGAGCTGTTACCTTTCTATGATTTCATTGTTGTTAGACTTCAGTCTTTATTTTACTGCGATATTTCATCTTATCTTGTTTATATATATATATACTAGTAGGGCCCTAACCTGACATCGTCACTGCTCGACCGAGGTTAGGCTTGGCACTTACTGGGTACCGTTGTGGTGTGCTCATGCCCTTCCCTGTTGTGATGACCCCGAAATGTTATCTTGTGTTTTAGAACTCAATTCTACGCTTTTAAGCCTTAAAAATCCCATTTTTACCCTCTTCGATTTGCGTGCACAGTCCAGGCGTGTTATCAGAAAGCCTTCATGTTAAAAGTTGATAAAAATAAGAAATTTTGCCTAAAAACTTTATTTGAGTTGACTTCGGTCAACATTCTGAGTAAACGGACGCGGACTTGTATTTTTACGGTCCCGTTGTGTCCGTAATGAAATATGGGACCTGGGCATATTCCCGAAATCGAATTCCGAGGTCCCTAGCTCGAGTTATGAATTTTGGTTGAAAATTAAAAATCTGAAAAATCTAATAGTTTTAATGAATTGATCGATGTTTGGCCTTGTTGATACCGGGCCTGTATTTTGGTTCTAGATCTCGGTACAGGTCCAATATAATATTTATAACTTGTCCGTAAAATTTGGTGTGAAACGGAGTTGGTTTGACGTGATTCGGACGTCCGGTTGAGAAATTAGGAGTTGCAAAGTTTTCTTGAAAATTTCATTTGATTTGATGCTAAATTCGTAGTTCTAGGTGTTATTTTGATGATTTGATCGCGCGAGAAAGTTAGTATGATATTTTAAGACTTGTGTGCATGTTTTGTTTGGAGCCCCAAGGGCTCGGTTGAGTTTCGGATAGGCTACGGAGTAAAAATAGACTTAGAACACTGCCATTGCATCAGATTTTTGTTGCAGGCATCAGACCTCGCAAATGCAAGGACAATCATCGCATTTGCGATCTTTGAAGAGTTCGCATTACGAGCTTCTCATCGCAAATGCGAAGAGAAGCTGGGCTACCTTATGTTCGCATTTGCGAACTTTCCTCCGCATTTGTGATGGGGACAGGGGGAGGCAGTCTTCGCATTTGCGATCATTGGATCACATTTGCGGTCAGCTCAGCTCGCATTTGCAAGCATTTCTTTCTTTTGCGAAGGAAGCAGAAGTGTGGGGGACCTTGCAATTGCGTATGGATTTCTCACATTTGCGGGCTTCGCATTTGTGAAGCCCAGGTCGCAAATGCGACATCCGCAGCTGATGAAAACAGACTTAGACGGGATTTTTCTCCCATTCTTCAAATTTTAAAACCTAAAACACAAGAGGCGATTTTCCAAAGAACTTTCTTCCCCAATCATAGGTAAGTGATTTTAAACTAGTTTCTTTCAATCTTTCACTTCATTTTACAAGATTTCAACCTAGAATCTAAGGTTTTCAGGGTGGAGTTGGGGATTTTTGGGTAGAAACTAGGGATTTCAAAATTTGGGAGTTTAGACCTCAAATTGAGGTTGGATTCCAAAACCAATTATATATCCGGGCTCGGGGGTGAATGGGTAATCGGGTTTTGGTCCGAATTTTGGATTTGGACCAAGCGGGCTCGGGTGTTGAATTTTTGTTGACTTTTTCATTAATGGCCTAAATTGAATTCTTTATGATTGCAGGTGATTCCTAAGGCTTATTTTGAATTGTTTGGTTGGTAATTTGCTAGATATTGTTGGTTTAGAGGCTAGTTTGAAAAGCAAAGCCATGGTTGAGCTTTGAGTTGTCTTTGGAGCGAGGTAAGTGTTGTGTCTAACCTTGACTTGAGGGAATTAGGAACCCTCAGACTATGTGTTATGTGAAATCCATGTGAGCGGCGTATATGCGAGGTGAAGAGTGCTTATACGCCGACAAATATTCTGTCTTCCCTGATTTACTGTTTTTCCTTAACTATTTCCTTCCCTGTCTTAATTGTTATATGCTTAAATGCTTTCCATGCTTAACTGCTACGTGTTAGTCAATATCTTCTTCTGTTAACCATGTTAGCTCTTTTCATAGTTCCCCTAATCCCTGCTATTTGTTTAATTTGACTCGTTTGCACCTTCTAATTGTAAATTGCTGGACTGGTCTTGCTGTGTAGTATTATTTGTGTAGATTCTATATTGAACAAGGTTTCCTTTTCTTGATTCAGTTGGTAGTTATTTATCGTAAAGGCCTTGTGGTTTAGATTGTTGATTTGACTGTGTACATTGAGTGTTTGGTACTGATATGGTGGGATCGGGTTGCACGCCGTAGCAGGCATAATAAGGGAGGATTGATATGGTGGAATAAGGGTGAATATGTCCATACGGTGGGATCGAGTTGCACATCGCAATAGGTGGAATAAAGGTGGATTGACATGGGAAATAAGAGTGAATTATGATATTGATACTGATATATGGTGGGATCGGGTTGCGCGTCACAACAAATCTATATTATTTACTATTATTGATATTATTACGGTGGAATAAGGGAGGATTATGTGTTCTCTGGTGGGATCGGGTTACGCCGCAACAACCTATATGTTTCTATTTCCTGAGCTGCATTGTTTCCCAGTATTATTATTTGAACTGGTAAAGATTGGTAATTCTAAACGACACTGGTGTATTCTTGAGGCTGTGGTTATCATTTTTAAATTCCGTTCAGTATTTCCATTATTCTATCATTATTATATACTGCGTATAGGTTATAGTGTAGGCGACCCGCTTTAGCCTCTTCACTATTTCGTCGAGGTTAGGCTCGGCACTTACCAGTACATGGGGTCGGTTGTACTAATACTGCACTCTGCACACTGTGTAGATTTTGGAGTCGGTCCTCGCAGCGGCTACTAGAGAACTCGGATCGGACAGCTTACGGAGACTTGAGGTACAGCTGCTCAGCGCTCGCAGCTCCTGAAGTCCCCTTCTTGTTCTTATTTAGCTGTGTATCTTTTTTTCGGACAGCTTTATGTTATTTCAGACCATTGTATGTATTATTCTAGCAGCTCATGCACTTGTGACACCAGATTCAGGGAATGTAATAGACGTTTGGCAGTTTTATCTTCCGTATTAATATTTCAGTTATTCCAGTTATCTCTCGTTATTTTATTCAACTATTAAAAATGGATAATATGTTCTAACGTTGGCTTGCCTAGCAAGTAAAATGTTAGGCCCCATCACGGTCCCGATGGTGGGAATTCCTGGTCATGACACCTGTACATGTTTTTCGTGTGCAGATTCAGGTAATGCTTATCAGTCGTATTATTAGTGAGTCGAGACAGCTGAAGAGACTTCAAGGTATATCTGCAGCGTCCGCAGACCTCGGAGTCCCTTTCTACTCTTCCCCATGTCAAACACTTCCTGTATTTCCTTTTGTTAGACTCTGGAGTATAGAGATACTATTTTCTTTCTGTAGTTTGTGACTTACGATGTTTCGGGTTTTGGGAGAGTTTATGTACGTTTCGAGTGTTGACAATTGTATATGCTGAGCGGTATCTCAAATGTAGTTTTTAAGTTATCTGTTACTGTTAGTTGTTATCCTTTATGTTTTCATTTCACTTTTCCGCAATTGTTAGGCTTACCTAGTCGTAGAGACTAGGTACCATCACGAAAAATTCACGGAGGGAGAATTTGGATTGTGACAATTCAGATGATAGAGAACTTTGTAAACGGTCAAAATCGGGCCTACCCGATTTTGCTATTTGATCGAAACAAAAGAGCTGCATCGGGGGTAACCTCGTAATGAATCAAACCCGAGCTCGAAGACAAGGCATCGAGTCCAAAGATCGAAGTGACTGTCAAGACCGAGGCCAGCAACAAACGAGATCAATGACCAACTTCGAGTGAAATGCAATAACGAAAAGGCGAGATATCCGTAACCGGTCGGAGATCACTGCGGAAATCTCGGAGCAGATCAAATCAAGGGCAGTTATTTGTATCAATCATGGGATTTGCTTCCGTAATTAGAATTGTACCACAATTAGGATTCCTCTAGTATATAAAGAGGGGTCCACATCATTTGTAAGGACCTTACATTCATGAATATCAAAGCAATATAATATTTCTTTCTTTTGCTCATCAACTTACTACTCTTAACTATTCCAACTCTATCAAGCTCGAAGGCTCACTAGCTCGAGGGAATTGACCAAGCATTGGTCAGTTTTATATTCTTATCAATTTCATCACTTATCTCTAAGTTAATCGATTGGTATTAAGTGAAATCACGTATCCTTAAAACTACATTACAGGTTTAATTGTTACTCGAATTTTAGGGTAAACAGTTTGGCGCCCACCGTGGGGCTAAGGATAATAATGATTGCTTAATAATTTAACCGTCATAACACATACTACTTTTATGCTTGTTCTTCTGAGTATTTTTGATTTCAGGAATCAACATGTCAAACTCTCAAGCAGTACCCACTCACACACATCGACCTTGGTCTTCATGGCGAAAACGAGCACGTAGTCGCCCCAGGAAACGAAGTACCTCCAATCAATCCCCATGCACAACAGGCCGTGGATCCGATTGATGTCAATTCTCATGTCGCCATTCGTGGAGATTTAGGCGCTGACCCTGAAAATAGCATCCGTAAAGACGCCTGAGCAGCTTATCGGGATACACGTATTGGTGAAGAAGGCTCAATGAGCCTTCGAATGATATTTGACATGCTACATACTCAGCAGGCCGCGATAGCGCAACTCCAAAATCAGAATCGAGCCCCAAAGAGAATCGAACTCGATACATCACAGGAAGTTGCTCATAGGGTCGAACCTATGCAGGAAAAATTGAACGATAATGGATCGGGAACTCATCCCGCCATCATGAAAATGCTAAAGGAACTCACTAAACGGATAGAATCAGGTGAAAAGAAAGTCGAGGTTAATGACTAATAGGTAGAAACGTACAACTCACGAGTTGACCAAATACCGGGGCCACCCTCGATCCTAAAGGGTTTGGATTCGAAGAAGTTCGTGCAGAAGCCTTTTCCTCAAAGTGTGGCTCCGAAGCCCATTCCTAAGAAGTTCCGTATGCCAGACATCTCCAAGTACAAAGGGACCGATCCTAATGAACACATCACTTCGTACACATGCGGAATAAAGGGAAATGACTTAGAAGATGATGAGATTGAATCTGTTTTGTTGAATAAATTTGGAGAAACTTTATCAAAGGGGTCAATGATATGGTACCGCAATTTGCCGCCTGATTCCATTGATTCTTTTGCCATGCTCGCTGATTCGTTCGTAAAGGCGCACGCCGTAGCAATAAAGATCGCGACCAGGAAGTCGGACTTCTTCAAAGTGCGACAGAAGGACAATGAAATGCTAAGGGAGTTCGTATCTCGATTTCAGATGGAACGCATGGACCTACCCCTAGTTACAGATGATTGCGCTATCCAAGCCTTTACCGAGGCTTTGAACGAGTGAAGTTCGACAACGTTACGTCAACTACAGCAGAATTTGATCGAATATCTAGTGGTGACCTGGGCCGATGTGCATAATTGGTACCAATCAAAGATTAGGGTCGAGGATGATCAGTTGGGAGCTCCATCCGGTTCTGGTTACCCAAACAGGTCCGAAGGGAGAACTCAAAGGGACATCGACAGAGAGCCCCGATCGAACAGAGATCGATACCAACCATATAGTACAAATCAAAGGAACAATGGACCGGGACGTAATCCCATTCGAAATGATCAAAATAATTATCGAGGTCAAAATTCTCGAGGGCTCATGAGTAAGAGTGGCTTCGATAAACACGTCGAGCCTAAGGAAGCACCACGGTTATCGGAATACAACTTCAGCATCGATGCTTCAGGTACTGTGTCAGCCATTGGACGGATCAAGGTACCAGATGGCCCAAACCCCTGCAAACCGATCCTGCTCAAAGGAATCCGAATCAAATGTGCAAGTACCATGGAACTCATGGTCACAGAACCAAGGACTGCAGACAATTAAGGGAGGAGGTAGCTCGTTTATGCAACGAAGGTCATCTTTGAGAGTTCTTCAGTGACCGAGAAAAAAATCACTTCAGAGACAAGGATACAAAAAGGAAAAACGAACAGGAGGAACCGCAACACGTGATTCATATGATCGTCGGTGGGTTCGATATCACTTAGGGTCCGACATTTAAACGCACCAAAGTCACAATCACAAGGGAGAAACGTACACGGTACTAGTTACTAGAAGATACCTTATCCTATAACGATGAGGATGCAGAAGGGATCAAACAACCTCACAACGACGCACTGGTAATATCTATCCTTATTAATAAAATTCAAGTTAAACGTGTGTTGGTTGATCCAGGTAGCTCGATGAACATTATTCGATTGAGGGTCGTGGAGCAACTCGGCCTTCAGGATCAGATCGTTCCTGCAGCTTAAGTGCTCAACGGTTTCAACATGGCAAGTGAAACCACCAAAGGGGAAATCATGTTGCCAGTGAACATGGCCAAAACTATCCTGGAAATGGAGTTCCACGTGATCGAAAGAGATAAGAGGTACAATGCGCTGCTCGGAAGACCTTGGATCCATAATATGAGGGCATTACCTTTAACGCTTCACCAAGTCTTGAAGTTCCCAACATTGGAAGGAGTCAAAACTGTGTACGGCGAACAACCAGCAGCCAAAGAGATGTTTTCAATCGACGAGGTGATACCAGTATCGACTCTCACATCAACAAAGGGGCCAGAATCAAAGGAAAAGCAGAAAGTCAAATAGCAACCACAGTCGCCGGCTTCGACCAGATCAGAACAGCAGGAAATGATCGAGGATGATGATTGCATGATACCTCGAACCTTCGTCATCCCCCATGACTCTGATGCCACGAAGTCAACGGTCGAAGAGATAGAACAAGTCATACCGATAGAGCACGTACCCGATCGAATGGTATACCTGGGCACGGGGTTAACTCCCGAGCTCAGGGAAAAACTTGTTAAATTTCTTATTAAAAATATGAATTGTTTTGCTTGGCCCCACCTTGACATGACAGGGATCCCACCGGAGATCACCACTCATCGATTGAGTTTAGACCC
This sequence comes from Nicotiana attenuata, assembly GCF_001879085.1. Classification (NCBI taxonomy): domain Eukaryota; kingdom Viridiplantae; phylum Streptophyta; class Magnoliopsida; order Solanales; family Solanaceae; genus Nicotiana; species Nicotiana attenuata. The sequence continues at coordinate 60,043,487 of NC_031991.1, forward strand.
GAAGTTCAGACCGGTGAAGCAAAAGAAAGGCCACAGTCTGAGGTAAAGCATGCATTCATCAAGGACGAGGTAACCAAGCTTCTCAAAATAGGGTCCATCTGGGAAGTAAAATATCCTGAGTGGTTAGAAAATGTAGTTGTAGTCCCCAAGAAGGGGAATAAACTTAGAATGTGTATATATTACAAAGACTTAAACGAAGCATGCCCTAAGGACTCTTTTCCACTGCCGAATATCGATCGCATGATCGATGCCACGGCCGGACACGAGATCCTCAGCTTTCTCAATGCCTACTCCGAGCACAACCAAATACAAATGAACCCGGAGGATCAGGAAAAGACCTCGGTTATCACTAAGTACGGTACTTATTGCTATAATGTAATGTCGTTTGGGCTAAAAAATGCCGGTGCTACTTATCAACGCCTAGTGAACCGTATGTTCGAAGAACAAATAGGTAAATCAATGGAAGTTTACATTGATGACATGCTAGTTAAGTTCCTGCGCACAGAGGACCATTTGACACATTTTCAGGAAACTTTAGACATATTGAGACAGTACAACATGAAGCTCAACCCCGGGAAATGCGCATTCGTGGTCGGTTCAGGCACGTTCCTCGGCTTTATAGTATCAAATCGGGGAATCAGGAACAACTCCGATAAAGTCAAGGCAATCAAAGACATCACAGGCGTGGACATCGTTAAGGCCGTACAAAGGCTAACAGGACGGATACCTGCTTTAGGCCGGTTCATCTCGAGATCTTCTGATAGAAGCCATAGGTTCATCTCGCTTCTCAAAAAGAAGAACAATTTTACTTGGACCCCAGAATGCCAACATGCATTGGAATAATTTAAGCGGTACCTTTCGCGCCCGCCATTGCTTCATACTCCGAAAGCGGACGGCAACTCTACTTATATTTGGCAGTCTCGGAGGTCGCGGTAAGTGGTGTCTTAGTTCGAGAAAAACAAGGTGCGCAATTTCCTGTTTACTATGTTAGCCGAACTTTAGGTGAAGCAGAGACCCGGTACCCACACTTAGAAATCAGCGCTTGCTCTAATAAGCGCCTCTAGGAAATTAAAACCATATTTTCAACATCACCCAATTTGTGTTGTAACCACTTATCCCCTTCGCAACATTTTGCACAAGCCCGAGCTCTCGGGCTGACTGGCCAAATGGGCTGTCAAAATTAGTGGGTACGATATCGAGTATCAACCCCGAACGACCATCAAGTCTCAAATTTTAGCCGACTTCACACCAGCCCTCGTGTCCAAGGTCGAAAAAGAGTTATTGCTAAAATAGAGCATATCCTCGGGGGTGTGGACCTTTTCACAAACGGTGCTTTGAATGTGAAAGGGTCTGGGCTAGACACCATTTTGAAGCCACCCACAGGCAATACGATTAGACAATCTATCAAAACCCCTAAGTTGACTAACAATGAGGACGAATATGAGGCCATGATTGCAGGACTCGAGCTGGCTAAAAGTTTGGGAGCTGAGGTCATCGAGGCCAAATATGATTCCCAGCTCGTGGTTAATTAGTTCAACAAAACCTTAAAAGTCCGAGAAGATGTACTTGGATCAATTACAGGTAACCTTACACCAGTTCAAAGAATGGACACTACAGCATGTACCTCGAGAGCAGAATGGTGAGGCCGACGCCCTTGCAAACTTAGGGTCATCAGTTTAAGTTGATGAAATTAGCTTGGGGACTGTCGTACAACTTTCAAAATCGGTGGTCGAAGAAGGCCACCCCAAAATAAACTCCACGATGCTAACTTGGGATAGAAGGAACAAATATATCGATTATTTGAAGAACGGGAAGCTTCACTCGGACTCTTCGAATGAAAGCTGCACAATTTACATTGGCCGAAGATGGAACATTATTCAAAAGGATGTTCGATGGGCCGTTGGCAATATGTTTGGGTCCGGGAGACACCGACTACGTCCTACGAGAAATTCGCGAGGGCACTTGAGGGAACCATTCCGGTGCAGAGTCACTGGTTCACAAAGTCATCATCGTAGGATATTATTGGGACAGTATGGAAAAAGATACTAAGGAGTTCGTTCGAAAATATGACAAATGCCAAAGGCATGCGCCGATGATCCACCAACCTGGAGAGAACCTTCATTCAGTCCTATCCCCGTGGCCACTCATGAAATGGGGGATGGACATCGTCGGTCCTCTGCCATCGGCCCCAGGTAAAGCTAAGTTCATTTTATTTATGAGTAACTATTTCTCTAAATAGGTTGAAGCACAGGCTTTCGAGAAAGTCAGAGAGAAAGAAGTTATAGACTTCATCTGAGATCACATCGTATGCCGATTCAGGATACCCGCCGAGATAGTGTGCGACAATGGAAATCAATTTATCGGCAGCAAAGTAACAAAGTTCCTCGAAGATGACAAAATAAAATGGATATTATTGACGCCGTATCATCCTAGTGGGAACGGACAGGCCGAATCAACGAACAAAACCATCATTCAAAACCTAAAGAAAAGGTTGAACGATGTTAAGGGGAAATGGAGAGAATTTTTGCCCAAAGTCCTTTGGGCATATCGAGCAACGACAAAATCCAGTACGAGGGCAACGCCATTCTTCTTAGTATATGGTGCCGAAGCTCGAATCCTGGTCGAAGCCGGGGAACCAAGCGTCAGGTTTCGATACACAACGGAAGAATCAAATTACGAGGCTATGAGCACAAGCCTCGAATTGTTAGATGAAAAACAGGAAGCCGCCCTCGTTCGAATATCTGCCCAAAATAGCAAATTGAAAGATATTATAATTGAAGAGCCAATCGTCACCACTTCAAAATAGGGGACTTAGTTCTGAGGAAAGTCACCCTCAATACTCGAGACCCAAACGAAAGGAAACTCGGCCCAAATTGGGAAGGGCCATATCAGGTCCCCGGTGTCGTCGGAAAGGGATCCTTCAAACTTGGCGCAATGGAGGGCGAACAATTGCCAAACAGTTGGAACATATCACTCCTCAAACGATATTATTGCTAAGGTATGACTTTCTACCTTTTCATTTGTATTTGATACTAACTAATTGCAGGTGTTCGATCAAAGACGTCGAGAAGCTCTTCAACACGAAGACCTTAGGTTTTAAAGCACGCGTTGCACTCATTTTCCCTTAGATCGGTTTTTCTCCCAAATAGGTTTTTCCGGCGAGGTTTTTAACGAGGCAACAATTATATTTGCTACCTGGGGACAATTCAATAATATCCGAGGCTTTTTTACAATCAACCTCGAATACTAGGGGGCATCACCCTCGGATGTTGATGTTATGTTTATCAATGAAAACACCTCGTGTCGGCAGGGTCTCAGTAGGAAAATTTGGTAAAGGGCCAAACGGTCAAAAACCCGTGCCCGCGTAGATTGCCTGAGCCCTAATGACAAAACATGTACGCATGAATGATCTATTGAAATAAGTACTTTTTCCTTATTAGATGTTCCATGCCTTAGTGAGATTTCTACTTTACAATTTCGTACTTACGATATATTACTAAAATTGGCTCAAGAGCCAACCGTAACTAAAGCTCGGACAATTAATCCCGTACTCGGGGACTACCGCCCAAAAATTGACCTTCTAGAATTACTAAACTTTGAAATCATAACACCTTGTAAAAGCAAATCTCTATTTTACAGGCCACGGCCATCACACTCGGGGACTGGTACTTCGAACAAGTTCGAAGTACTATTGAGAAATAAGCCCAAGGGGCAAATCTCAAGTTAAAGGCTACGGCCGAACTAACACGGTTTGGAGACGTCCGAATTCCGTAATAAAATAGGCCTTCAAATATTTTCACAAAATCGGTTTAACAAGGCTACCCTCGACAAAATTACAAAGGGTTTCGATAACATCAACCCTTGAAAACCTTATGGGGTAATAAATTGTTCGAACTCTCGAACAAACTTATACTGAGGCATAACAAAGTTTTCGATAACTCTAAGCCTCGAGAATTCTAATGGGTTACCTCATGCTAAGGCATAATAGATTCTTATATGATTATTCTTTTAAGCCGAAAAGGGAAGAAGCCACTCTTTTGAGGCCATACCGGACCAATTCAAAGAGCCTAAGGGCCATTATATTTTTTGGGTTCGAGGATCCACCCTTGCTCAAACGAAACCTAAGGGTTTTTTCTACTCCGAGTTCGAGCAAATACTCACTCGATGATAGAGACTATATTAGTCCAACTCCGATCAAATCACTTAAGTTTCGGATTCACAAACGAACGAAAATGAAATATTTCACAAGGCAACAAAGTGAACCAAATTTCTCACAAGACCTAAAATATATCAGAATTATCATAAGGCGAAAGCAAAACAAAGTTTTCACGAAACAGAAATCAGAGAAAAATCAAAAATAAAAGGGCCTTTCATATATGTAAAAGTATTTACAAAGACGACTCAGGGCCTGACACAAAAATCCAAAAAAGATGGAATAAATTCTAAGTGCCTATTCTTCCCCGGGAGCTTCATCTTCATCTTCTGCGCTCTCGGATCCACTCGCACTCCCGGAGTCAGCATCATTAGAGAGCAAAGCTTCGACTTCGGCCTCTAGCACTTTTGCATTCTCGATATCAGTTGTGAGGTCAAAGCCACAGGCGTGAATCTCTTCGAGAGTCTCTCGCCGAGACTGGCATTTACCATGCTTGGCAACACGGGAAAATCAAACCTGAGCAGCATCAGAAATTTCCTTTGCTCAAGCATTAGCGGCTTCATCATCGTCTTGGTAGACGGCCACGACCGCCTCTGCGTCGGCCGTTACTTTTTCCGCTATAGATGCGGCCTTTGCAAGTTCAGCAGCCAGCCGAGTCTCGAGCTCTTCAATTTTCTTGGCTCGAGCCAAGCTCTCTTCATTCATGCTTTGGAGTTGACGCTCAGACGAAGATAGCTGGGTTCGAGCGGTATCTTTCTCCGAGGCAAGACGGTCCATGTTCTGCTTCCACCCCAAAGTCTCTGCCTCTTTCACCTCAGCCTCCTCGCGAAGCTGCTCAATCTTTTTGGCCTTCTGCTGAACCTGCAGGATCTAAGTGTTAGTCGCCAATATCAAATTGATATGTCAAGCTCCCCAAAAATTTACGTTACCTGCTCGATGAGATCGGTCTGCTCTATATGAGCTCGTGCCAATTCAGCTCGGAGGTCCCTTATCTCATCCTCTTTTTACACATAGAGAAGTTTGAGGGCGTCTCTCTCCTCCGTGAGCCTTTTGAGATCGGCCTCACTCTGGTTCAGCTCAGCTTGGGATTTGGAAAACGCTTCGCGATGAAGCGTCACAACCTATGGAGATTGGAAGGAAATCAGACAAGGAAATAAAAGCAAACGTAAACCTAATAACGGGGCTGAAATTTACCTGGTTCAGGAGTCGCTACGCCTCATCAAAAATGATCATTGCGTCTAGGTCAGAAACGCCATTGACCACCGTTAAGCAGCCATAGAATATGTCATCCCCTTCGTGGGTCGTTCTCACATCGGGGGTCTCTATAGACCGTGCCTCCCAAAATTGCCCTTCAGAAAATATCGGGTCGGGCGGTGAATCATCAGTATTGATTGCCCTAAGTAAGTCACTTGGAGCACTCTCTCCTTTTCCAAGGGCCTCCGAACCGGACCCTTCAGAGACGCCTGCCGATAGTTCGTCACGGCGGACAGGAACACTCGCCGGTTGTTCGTCACGGCGGGAGACATCTTCAGCCCCCGATGACTCGGGGACTTTGCTCGGACCATCTTCCGAGATCTCCTCGGTCCGAAGATGAGCCTCCTCGACCTTCACTGGCTTAGCTTCTTTTGAAGCTTCGACGCTTCCCCTCTTTCGAGCCACCAGCTCACTGTCAGCACTTCTCCCTCCTCTTCTTCATCTCGTAACTTTTGGGCTACGTCGGCAGACACAGCGGCAATATCGTTCTTCGACTTACGAGCCTTGCTCTTCTTAGACTTTGGAGTATCGGAAGGCGAGGCCCTTCTCCTCTTCATGTCCTTAGCCATTTTTGGGGCCTCCTCTTCCCTAGGTGGGGGCGGCCTCATGGAAGCATTGCATCCAAGACCTATATGGGAGGAAATCCAATAAAAGTAAGAAAGACACATTTCACGGAAGGATATCAAACACGATAGAGAAGCTTACCGTGATTTTTGGCCTCCCATCGGCCCTTGGCCAAATCACGCCAACAGCACTCAGAGTACGAAGTGGTCTAGGCCAACTTCCGAACCCAGCCTTTCTGGGATTGCACCAGGCACCCAAGAAACTATTGTATCATTGGAAAGGATGTCAATACATAAAGACAAAAGAAACAAGACGGTAGACGGAAGCTATAGGTGAGTTCGTGCTTACGCTTCATGTTCCACTCTTTAGGGAATGACATCTTCTCGGCTAGAATTATGTCGGAAGTCCTCAAAGAGGCCAAACCGACCCATCCATCCTCGGTCCTTATCCTCATCTATGGTCGAGTACAGCACCTTGGTAGCCCGACACTGAAGCCTTATCAACCCGCCTCGATAGAGACGATGGTTGTACATTCTAATAAGGTGTTCGAGGGTAAAAGGCATCCCCTCGACTTGGCTCACGAAGAATCGGAGCAAGACAATGATGCGCGAGAAGGAAGGATGGATCTGGCCCAGGGTTATTTGGTATTGGTGCAGAAATCAAAGATAACGGGGTCAACGGGGCCCAAAGTAAAAGGCTAAGTGTAAACACTCAAGAACCCTTTCACGTGAGTGGTGATGTCCTCTTCAGGGGTCGGGATCACCACGTCTTTGCTTTCCCAACGGCAATCCATTTTTACTTCCTTCAGGTCGCCCTCAGTTATCAAGCATGTGTATCTCGACATCGGCTCACATCGGCTAGGGACAGACGAGGGTTTCTCGATCTTGAAATCGAAGGAAAGATCGCACGACCCTGGAACACACTCCTCGATGCGTGGCTCCACCGGAGTTTTATCACCGGCCGACCGTAACGACGAGGCTTTTCCTTTTGGGGAACGGTTTTAGAGGTTTTCGCCATGTATATGAGAGTTCAGAAAAAAAGAAGAAAATGAAGTTTGTTGTTTTAAGAGAGGATTGGCGAACATGAGGCAGATAATTTGCTGAACTGAGGAACTTGAAGGAAGTAGGAGAGCTTTGAAGATTAAGAAAAGTTTTGGAAGTAAAGTTTGAAAAACTTATGAGGAGGGTCTATTTATAATGTTTGCCATGACGGTTCAAAGGCATTATTGGCCGACCATCAACTGGCGCTAATTAATGATCTTGGGAACTATGCAGACGCGACACTTCAGTCTCCTGCGTCGCTTACGTCACGAGGGTGACATCATGATTTGTCGAGGTGCGAAATCGAAGGCTCGATTCGTTTCTTCTCATCACACTCTAAGAAACGAGGGGACTATCTGTATACGGTCAAAATCGGGCCTACCCGATTTTGCTATTTGATCGAAACAAAGGAGCTGCATCGGGGGTAACCACGAATGAATCAGACCCGAGCTCGAAGACAAGGCATCAAGTTCAAAGGTCGAAGTGTCCGTCGAGACCGAAGTCAGCAGCAATCAAGAACAAGTATGACCGACTTCGAGTAAAATTCAATAACGGAAAGGCGAGATATAACCGGTTGGAGATCATGGCGGAAATCTCGGAGCAGATCAAATCAAGGGCGGTTATTTGTGTCAATCATGGGATTTACTTCCGTAATTAGAATTGTACCACAATTAGGATTCCTCTAGTATATAAAGAGGGGTCCCCACCATTTGTAAGGACCTTACATTCACGAATACTAAAGCAATATAATATTTCTTTTTTCTACTCACCAACTTACTACTCTTTAACTATTCCTACTCTATCAAGCTCGAAGGTTCACTAGCTCAAGGGCATTGATCAAGCATTGGTTTGTTTTATATTCTTGTCAATTTCATCACTTATCTCGAAGTTAATCAATTGGTATTAAGTGAAATCACGTATCCTTAAAACCACATTACAAGTTTAATTATTACTCGAATTTTAGGGTAAACAAACTTAATGTGGAATATTGCTATTGCAGTATGATCTTCTAACATACCAAATTTTCAGCCATGTTTTGTTATAGATCCAGGTATGAGCAACTTCAATGGTGGATGTATGAATTTACATCTATCCCAGGGATTCTTTATGTCAATGACGTCAACACCTCCTATAGTATTTTCATATAGAGGAAAAATATTTGCTAAAGTACCGATGTCATATAGCAGTCACCCTTTTTCAGTGGTACCGCCTTCTTATAGTTTAACTGCTGTTGGCAGTCCTTTTAACCTCTTCAATGAAGTACCTTATATATGTTCCTTCTAAACGACCTGAGTTTGGTGCACTTAATGTTGCGCTTTACTTCTTTCAACAAAATGGCACCAAGACGAGCTACACTAACTACTCTTGAATTGTTCAATCGGGAGAATGAATGATTCAAAGGCAGCGGATGACAAAAACTTCTCTTACTTGTTTTATACTTTTGAAGTTACGTAGGTGTACTGTTATTTTGTTTCAAAGATAATGATGGTTCTTATGTTTTTTGTGGTTTGAGGAAGATAGGAACTTTGGCATGCTTCAGGTGAGGTATCTCTTTTTGTTAAGTAAATGTCTCACTAACGGCAACTTGTGAATAGCCTAAATTGATGATACCTTTAAGGTTGGTCCTATATGTTGTTTTCAATATAATCCAAACTCTCAAAATATAATTCCAAACTCTCAGGGAAAGTGTGATGCATTCTCATATATTTTGTCATTTTGTTTTATCGTTCTTAATGTAACAATGCCAAACTTTACACGTGTTTGTCAGTTTTTTTTTGAATTCCTCTAATAGTGCCAAACTTTATCATAGCCAGTATCACATGTTTTCTCGCATTTTCTTTTGAAGAAATTCATCTTTGTTATGCCATTTTGTTTTAACTTTGTCGTTATATGTGTTAAAAAAAGGAAAAAAGATTTAACTTACACATGAATAACTATCGGTAAATTATGGATATAAAAAGATTCAGCATTTCAAATTCATTAGAGCTTTTGCAAAACTTCTAACTTTGTGCCTCTATATTTGTAAATGTGAATATTCTATGTATTGAATCTTTGATCTTCGAGAGAATATGACATAAGAGAATCAAGGATAGCTAGAACTTGCCTCTATCGTTGTTTAAATCCTAAAAAAAATGCTGATTTTGAAAAATAAACTAAGTTATCTTTGGATCGATTAAGCCTTTCTGTTATTACCACTTAAATGAAAAATATCCTTAGTATCCAACGTTGAGCTTTAGTATTTTTCTCCTTCATTCAAAAAACCTTAATATTGTTTTTCTTCTTCATTCGAACCTCTTAACCCAAAACCAAATAGAAGAGAAAAAAATTACATGTTTCTTGCTAACCCCATTTTGTGTGACACAAAAAAAAAGAAGAGTATTTCTATTCCCTTTCGTTATTTTTCTGTACTTGATAAAGACTATTTCAAGATAATATTTTATGAACAAAGTATGATGAAAAATAATTTGGGTGTCTTTGATGTTCGAAGAAAAAAACACAAAGTTACTGAATTAACAAAAAAGAAGAATATATGTGTATTCTATTTGTTTGCATTGAAAAGAGGGTGTAGAAGTTGGAACCCTCATAATCAGCTATGATCTTTATGAAAAGTCATCCAGTTTATACAATCAAGCCAGAAAAAGTTAAGTCACTCTGAAATATTCATGTATGGTACCAGCCTGTACCCCAATATTACAAGCCAAAGTCTTAAAACATTCTGAATTCAGCATTGATCTACAAGGCAAGCTATGATTTATTTTAAGTAATTAGTTTTGATATTCTTAATTTTCTCTGAAAGTTGAAAAATTCTAACACTGAAATTTGCAAAGTAAAATATGAAGGTTAAACACATCAAGTTTCCGAAAGGTTCAAAGAAATTTGAAAAGCCAAGAAATTGTCCTTAATTTTTCTTGAGAAGCTATGAATGTTGTAAGAAAAAAAAAATTGAAACATAAATAGGGAAAAAAAGTATTATTTGTTACCTTAATCTTCTAAGTTATTTCCTCGTGAACGAGTAAAAATTAGTGTTGGAGAATTTGATATGTGCATTTTACCTAATCTTAACGACATAATTTCTCTCGTAAAACATAAAAATTATCATATTTCTTCATATTCTTAACTTAATTTTGTAGGATTAATTGTAGAAGAGTTGTTGTGTGCAGCATGAAAAAAACTTCAAGAAAAATACAATAAATAAGTGTAAGAGTGAGCTATGATAAAGAAAATAAAATCAGGTGGTAAAACAAAGGGAACACACAAATGAAGTACTGTCGTGACAATGCATCAAGTCTCGATTTGCCATGATAAAATCGATGAAATCTAAACTTAGAATGATGAATTCTCATCTCTGCAAATGTTAATCCAGATTTGCCATGAAAATCTAGCACCAAATCGAGAAGCTATCATGAAATTTTTTTATATAAGAAGATGTTGCACAATAAGAAGAAGACATGAATCCAAATTCTTAATAAGCTTTTCTCTTACTTTTTTCACTAGTATTGAGTTATTCTTACTTTTTTCAATGTGAAAAATTACTCTAGTCCCTGCTTTTAATTAAATTGAAGAAATTATTCTTATTGAATATTTCTTTCTGTTTTCTTATTTAGTGGACAAGAATGTTTTTGTTGATAGTACTAACTCCAGTATGGAGTAACTTTTCTTGTATTGGGAGAAAGACGGATCATGATATTTATACTTTTGTATACAACTTGTCTTACATTCTGCCCTATTTTGTTAACTCTAATGGGTAATGAGACGACTTGAGCTTAAAATTGATGTTTATATATATGTAGGTCAAGTGGAGCGATTTAGAGTGAGAGTGCACAAGTTGAAGGAGAAACGGAAGAAAAATTAGATAAAGATAGAAAATGGCGTCCAGAGTGGCACAATACACCACCCGTAGCACCAAAACAGGAGAAAATATGAGGCCCAAGGTTGGCGCCCAGGTCAGCACGTTGCACCACCTGTGACGCCAGAATTAACAATAACAAAAGAAGGCAGCGCGCCATGGCTAGTACGGCACGGCGCCCGTGGCGCCCCCGATTGGAAATTCTCCTATTTCGTCTTGGAGAAGGTTATTTTGGTCCCTACTCACCCATAACATTTATAAAATGATTTAAACCTAATATTGATGAGGGTGGATGATTTTTGGAGGCTAGACATCGAGTGGAGCAACCTAGGAGGAGAAAATCATCGAGTTCTTTATTCCTTCATCTCTTCTTAGTAATTGTGTTATACAAAACACTTGTGTAATTGTTACTACAACTATGTATGGCTAATTACTCTGTTTTGTAAAGTTGTGGTTGTCATGAATATTGTTATTTAATATTTATATCTTCATTGATTCGAATTATAATCTTTTGGTTGTTTCTTTAATTCTTATTTTAACATATGAATTGTTGTAGCTACCGATTCACCCTACTATCTATGTTATGCTTGAAAAGTCACGTATAGATTAGAGTAGAATTAGACAGAGCTTGTTTCTGTATTCGTGGCTAGGGGAATGATTTCGAGGTTAGGATAGAGATAAACCTAACAGTCTCGCTTAGTTGAATATTGTATTTTATTCATTCATGATATATTCAATATCATAGTAAACTAAGTATATACTTACCTAGATATACAAGATTTGAAATACAAAATCTAGAAAACTAAATCAAAATCTAAGATTTAAATCTTTTTGTTGTTGTTTTGGATCCACAATTAATCCCACGGATCCTTATGATTGGTAAATTCTTTTCTATCATGTAGTTTGTAGTTTCCTTGAATCAAACCAAGGGTTGATATATTGTGGATGAGCGGATAGTACTGTTGGAATATGCTATTCATATAAACAATTTGGTCAACTAACAACCATAGAGTATTTGGATTGACAGGTATAATTACAAACTCAATAAGATTAATAAATCGATCACATCCCTGAAATCTTCATCTTATTTGATTAAAATCCAATCAAAACTCTTGCATTCTCGTTACTTTAGTTAATTACTTGTTTAATTTTTAAAAAAGTAATTGTAATGACTCGACCAGTCATTCTAAGTTTTAGCATTTCGCTCAGTGATTTGGGATCTTGTGTAGTTTCATATTGTGTATTATGAGTTGTGTGCATGGTTGGTTTCGGTTTTCGAAAGTTTCGGGATTTGATTTGGAAGAATATTTTTTTCATATTAGAAGCTTAAGTTGAAAATATTGATCGAAATTTGATTTCTATAAAAGTAATTCCGTAATAGTTTTTTGATTGCTCAGATAGGTTCGTATTGTGATTTTGAACTTGGGCGTATACCCTGAATTGAATTCGGAGGTCTCTAGGTTGATTCTGCTTGTTTTGCCGAAAGTTGGCAATTTGAAGGTTTAGAAATTTCTGAAGTTTGACCATGATTTGACTTTATGGCTATCTGGTTTGGATTTTAACTTTGGGACTTGAAATATGTCCATTTTATTAGTAGGGACTAGCCTGCAAAATTTGGTATAATTTGGAGTTGGTTTGATAGGATTCAGACGCTTGGTTATGGTTCTAGAGGTTTTTGAGTTTTCCTTTTGATTCATGTGTTTTGATATCCAATTCGTGGTTCCAGATGTTATTTGGTGTTTGTATCGTGCGAGTGACATCGTATGATATTTTTATACTTGTGTGGATGTTTGGTATGGAGCCCCGAGGGCTCGGGTGAGTTTCAAATATGTTTCGAATTGTATTAAGCAGGTTACAGGTTACTGGTGTGTTGGTGCTCCAATTGTCGCAATAGCGAGCACCAGCATCGTAATTGCGAAGAGGGCACGGAAGGTCCAGATGTCACAGATGTGACTCCTTTATCGCATTTGCGAAGACAGTGTAGAGTTGGGTATGGTCCCATTTGCAACAATTTTCCCGCTTTTGCGATGTTGGCTGTTATTGCATTTGCGAAGCCCTTGTTGCAATTGCGACATCTGAAAGGGCTTTTAGGGTTCGCTTTTGCTATCCCTATTTCGCAATTGGAGGGTTCGCAATTGGTCACAACTGTGACATCTGCAGTAGAATAAAACGACAGGAAGGACGGGACTTAGCTTCATTTTATGATATTTTGGAACCCTAGACTCAGTAGGAGACAAGTTTAAGGAAGCAACAACAACAACAACAACATACCCAATATTATCCCATATTATAGGGCTTGGGGAGGGTAGTGTGAACGCAGACCTTACCCCTACCTTGTAAGGATAGAGAGGTTGCTTCCAATTGACCCTCGGCTCAGGAAAGCATAAGCACCACATTAATAAAAATATAGACAAGAAGGGACAGTACAAAAAAGCCATATAAAAGCAGAATAAAATTAGCAAGATAGTAAGGTGATCAACAATGAAAGAAAACATCGGTTAGTCATAAAAACATTCTACCAAGAGAAAGCGAGACTGTGAGCCAATATTACAGTTGTGAACACTCTAGGCTACCTACTCTACTACCCTAATCCTTGACATCCATACCTTCCTATCAAGGGTCATGTTCTCGGTTAGCAGAAGCTGCGCCATGTCTTGCCTAATCACCTCTCCCCACCTCTTCTTTGGCCTAGCTCTACCTCTCCATAGGCCCTCCAATGTCAACCTCTCACACCTTCTCATCGGGGCGTCTGTGTCCTCCTCCTCACATGACCAAACCACCTAAGTAAGTTGCGCTTCCCACATCTTGTCCTCAATAGGGGCCACACCCACCTTGTCGCGAATAACCTCATTTCTAATCCTATCTAACCTGGTGGGCCCGCATATCCATCTCAACATCCTCACCTCTGCTACCTTCATCTTCTGGACATGAGCGATATTGACTGGCCAACACTCATCCCCATACAATATCGTTTGTCTGACTACCACTCTGTAGAAATTACCCCTAAGTTTCGGTGGCACCTTCTCGTCACACAAAACACCGAAAGCGAGTCTCCATTTTATCCATCCCGCCCCAATACGATGTGTGACACCATCATCAATTTCCTCATCCCCCTGAATAATAGACCCAAAGGTACTTAAAACATCCTCTCCTAGGTATGGCCTGCGAGTCCAGCCTCACCTCCCCTTCCCCTCGTTGAGTCTCACCACTGAAATTACACTCCAAGTATTCTGTCTTGGTCCTGCTCAACTTGAAACCTTTAGATTCCAGGGTCTGCCTCCATACCTCTAATTGCGCGTTCACAGTGTCGCGCGTCTTGTCAATCAATACAATATCATCTGCAAATAGCATGCACCACGACACCTCCCCTGATGCAACCCCATCATAATCGGAAAATGGTCCGAGTGCCAACCCACAGTCCTCACTCGGGTCTTTACTCTATCATAAATGTCCTTAATCAACCTAACGTAGGAAACATGTATACCTCTATCCTCCAAACATCTCCACAAAACCTCCCTCGGAACTTTATCGTACGACTTTTCTAATTCGATGAACACCATATGCAAGTCCTTCTTTCTCTCCCTATACTGCTCCATCAATCTCCTAACTAAGTTGATGGCTTCTGTTGTCGAACGCCCCGGCATAATAATTTTGAGGAAGAATTTTCACATACAACTATTGGGTAAGTGATTTTTATCAATTTTAAATAATATTACATGATTATTTATGAGATTTAACAACTAAATCATGAAATTTGAAAGGAAATTTTGGGATTTTTGTCTATGTGTTGAAAAATAAAAATTTGAGATTTGAGTGTCCGATTGGATTCGGATTTGAAAACAAAACACATATATGGACTCATGGGGTTATGAAAAGTCAAGACCTACCCTTGGACTGGGGTTTTGACCGGGCGGTCCTGGAATAGACTTTTGTTGATTTTTGACGAATTGTATAAAGATCTTAACTTTATTAATTGAAAGTGGGTTTTTTGCATTGTTTGATGATATTAAGTCGTTTTTGGATAGATTTAAGTCGAGTAAAGGTGAATTCTATAGGAAAGGTATTTTTATAGTATCGATTTAGGGCTTTTGAGGTAAGTATTTTGCCTAATTTTGTAGGAAAAAACTACCCTGTAGGGATTGGTTTGATTGCACAATTTGAATTACGTGAAAGACGTGTATACAAGGTGACGAGTATGTACACGGCCTTATAAGTGGAAATTTGACCATTTTTGTCACGACCCAAAATCCAACTTGTCGTGATGGCACCTAACCCAACCCGCTAGGTAAGCTAACTAACAACTATCCAATTTAATGAAAATTATTAAGAAAGGAATGATAATACAACTGCTTTTATACAAAGAATTTCCCAAGGACTGGTAGTACAACTAATGAGCTTCTAAGATTTGAGTTTACAATGCTAGTGTAAAATAAACACATCATCTGTCTGAATAATACATAAACAACTTTTTCATATGTCTAGAGCTACCATGAACAAGAGGCAGCTATAACCGGAACGCAGGTACATCTTCAATGCTAGGTCCCGTCATACACAGCAACGTTAGCATCCAAATCAGCATGCAAGTTGCAGAAGTATAGTATGAGTACAACCGACCCCATGTTCTCAATAAGTAACAAACCTAACCTTAGGTTGAAAGTTGTGACGAGCTAGAACAAAGGTCGGAGTCCAAAACTAATTGTCAACAACAGTTCATAACAAATAATAATAATGGTACAAGAGAAAAAATACTCAGATATAAGATGCTCTACTCGTTCAGAGTTCCCAAAAAATAGGCATGCTTTTGAAGTATATCAGTAAAAACCCAATTCTTTTACCGAAATCACCAAAATATGAGTAGGTTTGTAAAACTTTGATTTTTTCCAAAAGCTTTCAACAGGTAAATATTTTATTTTCAAATGGCATGAAAAAAATACATCTCTATGCCTACATGTCAATGTGTATGTCGAATGCAATGCAACTCAGTGATAAAACCATATGCATACTCTTAGAGTATCAATTCACTCGGTCCTTCCAGTCACTCATCCCTCCTAATCACTCAATCCTCACAGTCACTCAACACTCGCACTCGGCACTCCGCTCAGTAGGTACAAATGCGCACTGGGGGTGTGTACATACTCCGGAGGGGCTCCTTCAGTCCAAGTGCTATAATAAGCCATAACATCTGTTGCGGCGTGCAGCTCGCTCCCATCATAAATCAATATCCTCACAATCAGACCCTCGGCCTCGCTCAGCCATCAATCTCTCCAGTCTCTCGGGCTCAAAATGTCATGAAATCAATCCAACAATAGTGATGTGATGTATCAATAAATGGTAACTGAGACTGAGATATGATATGCATATGAATGCATATGACTGAGTATGTAATTACAATGTAAGTAGATAACTCAATAGTAAAAATGACCTCAGTGGGTCCCAACAGAATAAGCATGTAGCCTAGACATGGTTTCTAGCATGGATCACAGCTCAAGTGCTCTAACACATAGAGTGCAATAACATGTTCACATAAGATAGCTACATAGTTCAATGGAATCGACTAAATCACTATTACTACGATGCACGCCCACACGCCCGTCACCTAGCATGTTCGTCACCTCAACATCAATCACATAACATGCAATTCGGGGTTTCATACCCTCACCACCAAGTTTAGAAGTGTTACTTATCTCGAACAAGTTGAATCCAATACCGAGCAAGCCAAACGATAATCCAAAAATGTCATCCTGCGCGTACCGACCTTCGAACAGCTTGAAACTAGCCAAAAGCAACTCAAGAACATCAAATAATGCCTAAGGAAATAATTCCATATGATAAAGGTCGAATCTTACTTAAAAGCCCAAAATCAACCAAAAAGTCAAACCTGGGCCCGCACCTCGGAACCCGATGAAACTCACAAACTCCAACAACACATTCAATTACGGGTCCAACCATACTAGTTTCACTCAAATCCGACTCCGTATCGACATTCAAAACTCAAAAATTCACTTTATGAAACTTTAGGCAAAAACACCGAATTTCTCTTTAAAATTCACATTTCAATTACCAAAAATGAAGATAGATTCACGAAATATAACCAAACCACCCAAGTAGAGAACACTTACCCCAATTCATATGGTGAAAATCGCCTAAAACATTGCCCAAATCCGAGCTCTCCAACTCAAAATATGACCAAATGAACGAACCCTCAATATTAAATATCGTTGCCCAGCTGTTCTGCCTCATTTCGTATACCAAACAATCTTGAAACTCACTTTTGATGCCTCCAATGGATTGCCTCTGAAATTTCAGTCAAGTTGGGCTTTTGAATCACTCCATTTGACTTTATAATGAACGAGATATGTTGGTTTCAATATTTGGAAATAATGCAGATTTTTAAATACGAATTCAATGGCAATTTCTTAATTACTCAGAAAAATCTAGCAACCCAATTCTTAGTAAAATGACCATAAATTTCTCATACGATGTCGAAACTTGACGATTCTAGTTGCTATAGTTCCAAAATTGCGATGCGGATCTAATAATTCAATCAAAATAATAGAAATTGGAGCTCATTTGCTTAATGTAATAGCATTTATGCTTGAAGAAACGACGTCGAAACATCAAAAACGAGTGCAACACAATCCAAACCTATCCGAAACTCACCTGAGTCCCTCGGGTCCCCGTCCGAACATACCAACAAGTCCATAACATAACATGGAGTTACTTGTGGCCTCAAATCACGCATAACAATGCCGAAACAACGAATCGCACCTCAAATCAAACTTTATCAACTTTTGAACTTTCAAATTCCAAAACTCGCGCCGAAATATATCAAATCAACTCGGAATGAAATCAAATTTTGCACACAAGTCCCAAATGACGTAAGGAAGCTACTCAAATCCTTGAAACCACAATTTGAACCCGATATCCTCAAAGTCAACTCTCAGTCAAACTTATGAACTTTCCAAACCTTCAAATTTCCAACATTCGCCAATTAGCGCCGAAACCTTTTTGAACGCCCTAGTCCAAAATCACCTTTTGGACCTAACGAAACCATGAAAAATCCAATCCAAGGTCAACTACTAAAAAGTCAAACTTGGTCAACTCTTCCAACTCTAAGGCTTCAATCATGAAATTCATTCTTCCAAATCAATTCTTAATAACATGAAAACCAAAACCGATGATTCACACAAGTCATAATACATCATGCGATGTTTCTCAAGACTTAAAATAGCTGAATGGAATGCATATGCTCAAAACGACCGGTCGGGTTGTTACATTCTACCCTTCTTAAACATACGTTCGTCCTCGAACGTGCCAAATATTGTTCCTAAGCCGTCAAATCACTGTGTAACCTTATCATGCACATACCCATGGGTGATCCCACATCACCCTAATCCATATACGCCTGACGACACAACCTAACTGAAGATCCTTAATTCAACTTTAGCACATAAACCTTAAAATCCAATTGCCAACATCAAGAATTTCCTATAAGACCCGAATCTCGCATCTACACCCTGTATAAGCCTGAACAAGCTGCAGCAAGCCATAACCATAACCCAAGGCACAATCACATGATATACCACATAACTCCAATACTCATAGCAATAACTCTCAATCATAGTAGCTGCTCAGAGCAACCCAATACCTGCAATAAACCTCATATCGAACAAAACCCCATTCTAAAACCTTCGTACACTGCCGATGATGAAATAAACACGCAGAAACTCGTAACCGCTTATCAGATCAACAAGTCATGGAGCCCTCTCTCATCCCAATAAGAACAAAGCCAAACCCTAAGCCGACTTCCAATATTATTCCCCCATCCATACTATAATCAAATCTGATAGTACTCGTTCTAGGTTCAATGACCCCATCTCATCAAACACAACCATTCTATTGACATGCCACATCAATACAACCCTAAGCCACTAAATGGGCAATCCGTGCACCAATAAGCAACAATTCAAATGTACTCAATCATGGAAAATGACTCAAATGAGAAAACCATCCCGCAAACTCAGCAAGTACCACCACAACGCAACGCTAAGAACACATCACACCATAGGACCAAAACATACGAATATAACACAAGGGATCATATCCCGACATAACCCAGCTGCATTGCGTGACCCCATCCAAACACTGGTCCATATGAAATACCTCAAGCCACCATGCTCAAAATCAACAACCACGCGCAATTCGACATCAAGTACCCAAGGTGCATGACCATAACCACGGAGAAGCAAATAACTCAATACCACAAACCCGAAAGGACCATAACCAAGGCGCAATCGACTATTCCACACCTCAATCACCAAATCACACAAAGTCTGCTATAAGGTCCAAACAGAACCACACCATGTGTGCATATAGCCAACAAATCACAATCCTTCGTAGCATAGAAGAGTAATACATAGTACATATCATAACACGAACAAGCTCAACTCTAACCGAATAACACACACTTCAATGATTACGGTGCTGAGTCAAAAAATCCGACCGTGTGTAGAACACACATCCCTATTGAACCTACCAATGAGTTCCCAAATCAACCTCGGTCATCGTCAAACGGATAAATGACCCTCTAAAAGTCCACAATGACCTAACTGTAGCACGTACTACCATTTAGGTAACTTTGGCCACATCTTCACAGTCTGCAACCCTGAAACAATATGCTTTTGAGAACTCCCAGTCTCCAAGTCCATAGAACACATGAATCACCATAGCCGATCCCAACTCCACCACTCGAATGACTAACACATCTCTCTTGCATAATCATCCCCATGAGAAATACTTCTATAATTCTTCCATGCCACACAGCAAAATCTGAACATCAGCAGTCAATCAACCAGGCGAGTACCGCAATACCAATGAAGCATCCGTAAGTCAAAACACAGTGCACCTTCTGAAATGCGCACCCTTCTTAAGCAATACCAAGTAGTAATAACATTCATCTAGTCCTCTGAAACCATCCATATTAACTAAGAATTCGTGACCTTCCCTTCAAAACTGAACAGTGACCTTGAACTTACAAATCTCAATCCCACACAATACACCGCATCTATTATGCCATCATATGAAAAGTACGAGAATCTCATAATCAACTCTGAGTCACAAGCAGAATACATACCCAGTCAGCCTGAGACCCTTCATTTGATCTCATCCAGGAGAAAATCCCAATACGCGACATGTTCCTCACGCCAGTAGGAAATATCCACCTCGAAGAGAACTCTTTGGAATCTATTTGTACATAACCAAGCTATCAAAATTGAATCCCTCTAAATCAACCAAGTCACGCAGGTCGCCAAAACCCAAGAGCATTCCCACGAAACACCTGTAGATACTCACCACATCATAAGGAACCAAAGAACCCATTATACCCATTACCGTGTTGTTCCAACCTACTCTCAAACTGTCCTATTTCTTCGTGTTCCTTTCGAATTACCTTCAAGGTGATACTTCTCCTTGCCAGAATACCATGATCCTTAACCAAAATTCACCCCCCAAAATCCTAGGATAAAATCACACCGCCCTAAGGCCTATAAGCCGTTGTATTCCCCCTTAGTACCCCAAAAGTACCATAACCGAGACACCCACTCTAAAGAGACCTTATGTGTGTCTAAAGTATTTCCTTCACCTTCCTGATACTGAAATGTAGAATCCATAATAATATAAAAATACCGTGAGTCCCGACACCATCCAATGTAAATCTCAGTTTCTAGCCATATACCAATCTGCAAAATTCTCAATTGCTACATATAAATCTTGAAGCCCTTAGAACCTTTTCAAGAGTCATCCACTCCGCTCAAATCTCAATTGCACCGATCAAACGAGCCAAATGACATGTGCCCCATTAGCACGACAACACCCAAAGAAGTAACCCTGCCTTAACGCGACCGAGCAAAGTTCTACTCCATGTGCACTACATCTTCCACAATAACAACTCAATCATTCCATGATTCTCATATACCCATAAAGTGTAACATAACCCGTATCCAAAAATTGATTTACTCGAGTCACCCTCGATCTTAATCTCTGCAAGTCGTATCCGATTTACAGTATGCCTCAAATCGACACCAGTACAACACATAACCATGTAATCAAATCATCGATAACAGACTCCCCTACTTGGCTCAAAGCCATAGAACAAAAAACTCGATAACTCTTAATACTCATACTCTATTACTGCTATAATCCTGCATTGAAGTTCAACTCAATCCTTTATAAGCTCATGTAACACAAACCATCTAATACCTCAAATCATTTAGAAATCTTGCATTCATCCTCGTGACGGTCAAGTCAACTATCACCACCGATCCAATTTTAGATCATACAAATATAACCCACTGGTAGAAAAAGAAGCCTTCATATAAAATCATAAGGATTACACATCCGTAGATGTCACGACTGTCGACGCCCCCTTTTTCCTCGCGGAATCGGGTTCACGACATTCGGGAGGACAACTCTATTCCCTTGCGAGAATTGGGTTTTTTGGAGTTTGAAGAGTCGGCACCTAATGATTATAGTGCATTAGGACACTTTAAGGAAGAATTTGAGATGAAGAACCAGAGTTTGGGTAAGGGCTAGAAATTATCTCGAGGGGAAGGTGTTAGGCACCCCTCAAGATCCACTAGTGTGGTTCCCGGCCATGCTACAATTGTGACTTTGAATGCAAACAAACAAGTAAACAAGCAAGCATTGCAAATACGAGAAAACTATTACAAATAAGGAGCACAAAAGGTTTAAAAAAGTGCTGAATTTTAGGGAAGGAGCAGTTTAGTTAAAAGTGCAAGTAGGAAGAAGTCAAGTACTTAGTGCGAACAATCAGAAAATTATGTGAAAAACAGAAGTCGAAAGTGCAACAGTTTTAAGATTCAAAAAATTGTTAAACTAATAAAGAGGGAAGGGGGTCCTAGGTTTATATATTACATGGATCATTCGCACAACACTGGTACTCAATTGTACGCATAGTGTTATCGTGTAATCATCATCTCCATGTCTACCCTTTTCCACCCCGTTAAGGTATTGAAGCGCGGAATGATATCGTTTGCCTATTGCATGCTATTACCCGTCCCAACCCATGGTCTAATGGCGATGGTGAGTGGGTATAGGCCATCCATGGCCAGGACCGCCATGGATTCCGGTGGAAGTACGGTGAAGAAAAGGTCGGAGACGATTAGGGTTCCGAAGAACCTTCGAGAGAATTTGGGAGAGGGAGAGTATCCAAAGGCGGCTATCAGAAGAGAATGAGGGATTAGGGTAGGGTTAGGCGAATAAAAAAGGAAATGGGTGATCTGGACTGTTGATCAAAACGATCAACGACCTGGATTAAAAGGTAATCCGGGCGGGTTAGATAAATGGGTTATTGGGTTTGAAATTGGATCAGTTTTAGGCTAAAATTAAAATGTAGATGGGGCTTCAATTGAAATGAATTGGGGATAACGATAAGCATATGTACGAATCGATAACCGATAAGTAATTATCGATAAGGGTCAAAATCGAATCGATAAATCGAATGCACACCCCTATCGTAAAGAGATCAGTGCGAAATGACGGGAATAATGTGCTACATGCGATAAAAGGAGGGAAAGCTAAAGAGTCCAGGATTGATAAGTAGACTCCTCGTTGTCCAGCTAGGGTTAATGCTACGTTGGGATGTAATGGACTTTGGCATGTGACCCTGGCAGTTCTATTTCATACACATGAATTGAACCCTTAAATGTCTAGACTTATGGCTGGACACAAGATTTTATCAAGAGGTTTGATGAGAACATTGGAAGCTAATCATAGAGTAGGTGTTCCAGTTGCTAAAAATATTGTATCACACCAAGCTCGCNTAAGACTTTTAAAAAAATAAAAAAAAATGCCAAAACTCTTGGGTGTGCTTATATATGCACATATATACTATTTTGGAAGTATTTTGGGTATAAAAATACATAGGAAAAAATTGGGTATCAACAACGACCCTAAACCCAACCCGGTCGTGATGGCGCCTCTCGTGAAGGCAAGGCCAGCCGACATACTTCCAATTCATTTTAAAGCAATTAAAATAATAACTACTAAGTCTTTAATCAGAAATAAACTCCCAAAATAAGCATTTTAATAGTTTAACTTGCGGAAATAAAACCAATACAACCCGACATCGGGGTGTCACTAGTCATGAGCATCTAAAACTATACTACAAGTCTGAAGTCTACTCCACTACCACATAACTGAATCAAAAAGAACTAAGATAGAGGAAGAATGCACTGGGCTGCGAATCGGCAAGCAGCTACCTAGTAAATCTCCGAAGATCTGCTAGAACTATCGACCCTTAGTAGCAGGACCTGTAGCGCCCGAATCTGCATACATGGGTGCAGGGAGTAAAGTGAGTACTCCAACTCAGTGAGTAATAAAAATAAATGAAGACTGAGCGATATAAAATCATGTTAAACACAANCCATAGAAACGAGTTTTCATAATCCAAAACCTTACCTCAATGACGTCTCCTTGATTTCTCTCTTCAAAATCGCCCAAAGCTCCAAAATTCGTGTTAAAAAGTGAGAAAACCTTCTGAAAATCGCTAAGGAACTAATTTATATTTCTGTCCAGACATTTCCGCATCTGCGGTCCAATTACCGCTTCTACGGTACCGCATTTGCGGCCAATGAACCGCTTCTGCGGTTCTTCACTTAACCGGTCCTTTCCACATCTGCGATGGGCTTTCCGCACCTGCGCCTTCGCAGATGCGGCCACACAACCGCTTTTGCGGTCCCATCGAAATGCACCTTTGGCCGCTTTTGCGGCCCTTCTTTTGCATATGCGGCGCCGCACCTGCGGTCCCCAATCCGCAGGTGCGGAAATACTAGAAGCAGCACAAATCTGCAGTTGCAAAAATTCCTCAAACTCCCCGTCAATCATCTGAAATCACCCGAGCCCCGGACTCAACCAAA
>NC_031991.1:60067286-60087685 GCF_001879085.1 Nicotiana attenuata
AATATCATCAATGAAGACTATGACAAACGAGTCGAGATACGGCCGGAACACATTGTTCATCAAATGCATGAACGCTGCTGGGGCATTGGTTAGCCCGAAAGACATCACCAAGAACTCGTAATGACCATATCGGGTCCTGAAAGTTGTCTTAAGAATATCTGAGTCTCTGATCTTCAACTGGTGATAACCTGAGCGGAGATCAATCTTGGAGAATACTCTTGCTCCCTGAAGCTGGTCGAACAAATCATCGATGCGAGAATAAGGATACTTGTTTTTAATTGTTACCTTATTCAACTGCCTGTAATCAATGCACATTCTCATCGTGCCATCCTTCTTCTTCCCAAAGAGAACCGGCGCACCCCACGGTGACACACTTGGACGAATGAACCCCTTATCCAGAAGTTCCAAAAACTGCTCCTTTAACTCCTTCAGCTCCGCGGGTACCACACGATATGGTGGAACAGAAATGGGCTGAGTGCCCGGCACCAGGTCAATACCCAAATCTATATCCCTGTCTGGTGGCATACCCGGCAGGTTTGTAGGAAATACGTTGGAAAAATCCCTCACAATTGGAACAGAATCAATACTGGGAGTCTCTGTACCAACATCCCTCCCAAAGGCTAGATATGAAAGACAACCCTTCCCAACCATATGCCGCGCCTTTAAGAAAGAAATCACTCTGCTGGGAACATAATCGGTCGAACCTTGCCACTCAATCCGTGGCATACCAGGCATAGCCAAAGTCACTGTCTTGGCATGACAGTCCAGAATAGCCTGGCACGGAGATAACCAGTCCATCCCCAGAATAACATCGAAGTCCACCATACATAATAACAATAGATCGACTCAGGTCTCCAGACCCCCAATAGACACAACACACAACCGGTACATACGGTCTACCACAACAGTATTGCCTACCGGCATAGAAACATGGAGAGAAGAAATAAGGGACTCGCAGGGCATATCCAAATAATGGGCAAAATAAGACGACACATAAGAGAGTGTAGAGCCAGGGTCAAATAACATCGAAGCATCCCTGCGGCAGACTGAGATAATACCAGTAATCACCGCATCTGAAGCAATCGCATCGGACCTAGCTGGAAGTGCATAAAAGCGAGCCTGGCCACCTCCGAATCGACCTCCCCCTCTGGGGCGACCCCTAGATGACTGTCCCCCACCCTTAGCTAGCTGGGTGGGTGGTGAAGTGGCTGGGGCTGAGGCTGATGACTGACCCCTCTGCTGAGAACGACGAGGGCACTGCCTCCATAAGTGGCCCATCTCTCCACACTCATAACAACTCCCGGATGCTGGAGATGGGGACTGATGGGAACCCCTAGCACCGGTATGAGTAGCAGAAGCCCTTGGCGTAGAAGAATCCTGAACCGATGGAGCACGGGACGAACCCTAGTCTGGAAGTGCACTAAGTGAAGATGACCCTGTTGAGAACTCTGAGAACTATGGCCTGATGATGCCCCACGATAACCTGGGCGAGCTGACTGAGCATGCCTGAACTGACGGCCTCTGCCGTGCTGAAACTGGCCCCTCAAAGGAGTTACCCCATAACTACCATGACCACGAGGCCTCTTGGCCTCCCTCTTCTCGTGCTCCTAGTGACGAACTAACTCAATCTCATGAGAAATATCCACAACCTCCTCAAACGTAGCACCTGACACTCTCTCCCTAGTCATGAGAACTCGAAGCTGGTAGGCGAGGCCATCAACAAACCTCCTGATCCTCTCTCTCTCCGTAGCAACCAGCCAAATAGCATGTCGAGCTAACTCTGAGAACCTCATATTGTACTGAGTAACAGTCATATCTCCCTGTCTCAACTGCTCGAACTGCCTACGCAGCTCCTCCCTACGGGACTGTGGAATATACTTCGCCAAAAATAGAGCGGAGAACTACTGCCAAGTTAGAGGTGTCGAACCAACAGGCCTACGCCTCTCATGTGCCTCCCACCGAGTGAAGGCAGCTCCGGTAAACTAAAATGTCGTGAATGCAACCCCGCTGGTCTCCGGAATACCTGCGGTGCAAAGAATCCTATGACATCTGTCTAAGAAGCCCTGGGCATCCTCACCCTCAGCACCACTGGAAGTAGGAGGCTGGAGTCTGCCAAACCTCTCCAATCTATGCTACTCGTCCTCTGGCATAACTGGAGCTACGTAGCCCTATGCAGCTGCCACCGGCTGGGCTAGTGGTGCCTCCGGTGTCTGCACTCCCTGAACCATCGGATCAGGTGTGCGGGCGGCGGGAGTCTGGGAGCCTCCCCCCGCCTGAGAAGTGGCTGCGGCAGTCGAAACCGCGACCGCCTGAGCAAGGCTTGTACATATCTGAGCCAAAGTCTCCTAAAGACCCGGAATCACAACGGGCACAACGGGCACAACTGGTGCCTGAGCTGGTGCGGCTGGAGCGTCCACAACTGGAACCTGCTCCTGAACTGGGGCAGCTGGTGGATCAGCAGGTGCTGTCCCAGCTGTTGTGGGGGCTGTACCTCTGCCCCTACCACGGCCTCGGCCACGTCCTCGGCCTCTAGTGGCCCCCGCTGGTGGTACTGGTGGCCGTCCATCCTGACCAGTAGCGTGTGTCCTCACCTTCTATGAGAGAATAGAATAACAGAAGTTTAGTACTCGCATCAACAAATTTGCACGACAAGAATTTAAAGAATATGGAGTTTTCCTAAAGGTTCTGCAGCCTCTCGAGGATAAATATAGACGTCTCTGTACCGATCCGCAAGACTCTACTCAACCTGCTCATGACTCGTGAGACCTATATAACCTAGGCTCTGATACCAACTTGTAACGACCCTAAACCCAACACGGTCATAATGGCGCCTCTCATGAAGACAAGGCCAGCCGACACACTTCCAATTCATTTTAAAGCAATTAAAATAATAACTACTAAGTCTTTAATCAAAAAGAAACTCCCAAAATAAGCATTTTAACAGTTTAACTTGCGGAAATAAAACCAACACAGCCCGACATTAGGGTGTCACCAGTCATGAGCATCTAAAATAATACTACAAGTCTGAAATCTACTCCACTACTACAACACTGAATCAAAAAGAACTAAGATAGAGAGAGAATGCACTGGCTGCGAATCGCCAAGCAGCTACCTAGTAAATCTCCGAAGATTTGCTGGAACTATCAACCCTCAGTAGCAAGACCTGTAGCGCCCAAATCTGCACACAGGGGTGCAGGGAGTAAAGTGAGTACTCCAACTTAGTGAGTAATAAAAATAAATTAATACGGAGCGATATAAAATCATGTTAAACACAACATTAAGCTATAAGAGGCATAACAAAATCGATAAATATAATTAAGCAGAGAAATCTCATAAACACCTTTTAAGCAGTCAAACAATATATAGGAAAACAACTAGAAAGGATAAATACATATGAACTGCCCCTCGGGCTCAGTAACAACAATAGAATCAGCCCCTCGGGCAATATACAGATCAATACCAGCCCCTCGAGCTATATCTCATATCACAATGGGCACCCGCGCTAACTGGGGGTGTACAGACTCCGGGAGGGGCCCCTTACGGCCCAAGCGCAATATCAAGCCATCTCGTGGCATCATAAAAATGCTCTCGGCCTCATATCAATCACAAGCCACCTCGTGGCGTCCTATCTCAGGCCCTCAGCCTCAATATCATAATCAGTGTATCATTGCTGCGGCGTGCAGCCCGACCCAAAAGTATCCTCACAATACAGGCCCTCGGCCTTACTCAGTCAGAATCTCATAAGCCTCTCGGGCAACCGTAAAATATGAAGCTCAGCTCAAAATATCTTTAAAAATATCATTTAATGTATTTAAAACATAATAACATAGCTGAGTTTTGAAAATAAAGAAAATATAGCATGACCGAGCACACGTTTGAAATCAAATAGTGAGGAAAATATCATCCAAAATCCCCTAAGGGTTCAAAAAGTTGGCACGGAGCCCAAATATGGCATTTAGCCCAAACTAAAATAATATCGAACAATTAGCTATCAAATACGCAGTAAAATAGTCATTCGGGATGGACTAAGTCACAATCCCCAACGGTGCACGACCCCACGCTCGTCATCTAGCGTGTGCGTCACCTCAACACAGCCGAACGTTGTGTAATCCGAGGATTCATATCCTCAGGGCAGCATTTAAAATCATTACTCACCTCAATCCGGCCCAAAATCTAGCCCGCAATGCCTTTGCCCTTCGAATCGATCTTCGGATGCTCCGAATCTACCAAAATCAGAACGTAACCATTAATTTATGCTAAAGGGACGAAGCCCACTCGAAAATATTTGAAAAACATCACAAAATCCGAAATTACCAAAACGCGACCCCCGGGCCCACATCTCGGAATTCGGTAAAATTAACACCATTAAATTCCTTATCTCCCCACGAGTTCATACATATAAAAAGTTCCAAAATCCGACCACAAATGGTCTTCCATAACCTCAATCAACGGCCTAGGTTTCTAAGCCCTAGTTCCTCAACTTTACCTTTAATTATAGCTCTAATCCATGCATTAACACCATAAAAATGAGTTTTCATAATCCAAAACTTTACCTCAATGATGTCTCCTTGATTTCTCTCTTCAAAATCGCCCAAAGCTCCAAAATTCGTGTTAAAAAGTGAGAAAACCTTCTGAAAATCGCGAAGGAACTAATTTATATTTCTGTCCAGACATTTTTGCATCTGCGGTCCAATTACCGCTTCTGTGGTACCGCATTTGCGGCCAATGAACCGCTTCTGCGGTTCTTCACTTAACCGGTCCTTTCCGCATCTGCGATAGGCTTTCTGCACGTGCGCCTTCGCAGATGGGGCCACACAACCACTTCTGCGGTCCCAGCCAAACGCGCCTCTGGCCGCTTCTGCGGCCCCTCCTTCGCATATGCGGCGCCGCACCTGCGGTCCCGAATCCGCAGGTGCGAAAATACCGGAAGCAGCACAATCTGCAGCTGCAAAAATTCCTCAAACTCCCTGTCAACCATCCGAAATCAGCCCGAGGCCCCCGGGACCTCAACCAAAAGCACAAACATATCCCATAACCTTATTCAAACTTGTACCAATCTTCAAAACGCCTCAAACAACATCAAAATCACCAAAACTCATCGAATTCAAGCCTAAGGTTCTAAATTCTTCCACATTCCGCTTTCGACCAAAAACCCAACCAAACCACATCCAAATGACCTGAAATTTTGTACACACATCCCAAATGACATAACAAAGCTGCTGCAACTTCCGGATTCCATTCCGGCCCCTTTATCAAAATCTCACCTATCAACCGGAAAACGCCTAAAACTCAATTTCGCTAATTCAAGCCTAAATCTACTTCGGACCTTCAAAACACATTCCGATCACACTCCTAAGTCCCAAATCATCTCCCGAAGCTATCCGAACCATCGAGACTCACATCCGAGCCCTCTAACACATAAGTCAACATCCGGTTGACTTTTCCAACTTAAGCCTTCTTAAAAGAGACTATGTATCTCAAACCTTCTCAAAACATTTCCGAACCCGAGCCAAACTACTCGATCACATATAAAACAGATAACTAAAGCAAATAGAAGCAGAAATGAGGGAAACGAAGTGGTAACTCATGAGACGACCGGCCGGGTCGTCACAGTAGATTACCTCGCAGGTTATAACAAACCTGTTTAGCCTCAAACTGACATCCCTTTATACCCTTTCACAACCACAACTACTACGCCATCACTTAATCTTCCTCAGTCTGAACTCATCAATAGGACATGAGAATCTAATTCGTTCAACAATTAAACAACATGAAAAAACTTTCAACGCACTCATAACTCGAGGCTATATGTCACATCAAGATGGAAATCAAGTACCCAATAGTCCTTTTCACATCCCAAGAAAACCCTTCTCATCGTGTTCAACCCTCTGAACTTATCTCGCAGTCACGTCATACTCATCATATATCCATCCAACCACTCATCGAGACACAAATTCCTCTAATAGGGATGCTACCGGACATATAAGTCCAAAAGCGCGTGCTCAAACAATCGAAATCCACGTGCTCACGCTATAGCTAGAACTCGGTCTCAAGTCCTCCAAACTGGCCCATCATCAGCACAGAGAAATCACATCTCGCACATCATTCATGGAATCTCAAGTCATTGATGCATAGCTGATACCAAGTGCTCGCACGTGCATACGAATGTGTGGAAGGAATTCAAAGAGATACGTTTGAAGTTGAATCAATGTCGCATGATAAGGAAAGAAAGGTGGGAAGTTTATCCCAAATGCCCTGTAGCCTCTCGAAGATATGTATGGACGTCATCATACCGATCCACAAGACTCAACTAGACACTTGCTCATGACTTGTAGAACTTATGTGTCACGCCCCAAAACCGAGGGACATGACCGGCGCTCGACCGGGTAGCCCCAGTCAAGAGGACTTGTGGTGCCTTTCCTATCCCACGTGCTACCCCGTGTTTTCATTACTCATTAATCAAAGGGAATAGCCATTTATAATTAAAACACCTTTTTACGAATTATACATAACATACATGGTTACTTAGCGTGGTTTACAACTTATACTGCCCATATACAAAATACATAAGTACATAACCCACATTTCCTGTCTACGGAGCCTCTAAGGATACAAAAGAGTTTTATAATACTTGTCGGTAACAAGGCTCCGGCTATACCTTACACAAATACAAAAAATAAGACTCCGTGAAGAAAAGAGGCATGAGCCACGTAGGACCCCGAGAGGAAATGGGCTTACCAATTCAGCTGACGGGAAGTGAAGGAGTGCTACTGTCGGTGGTCTGGAGTACCTGCTATAGATCCACCTACAATCATAACACGAATGTAGCGCCCCCGGCAAAAGGGACGTCAGTATATTTGAATTGTACTGGTATGTATGAACAAACTTTACCCCAAGTAAACTCAAACAATACAAAAGAAACAAACAGTAATAGAATCAACAATCAAATGCATATGAAAGGAACAACCAAAGCCAAACAAGTTTCACAATCTCTCCTTTTCCCCTTTCAACATTATTTCATCACATTAATGATTTTACAACTTTCTCATATTTTCATTTCAATAGTGATTATGATCACTTTTCCACCCTTATTACCCCGGCCACCCTTATTACCTCGGCCACCCTTATCACCATAACCCACACCTTATTACTTCGTGTTGCGGCGCGCAACCCGATCCCACCGAACAATTACATTTCACACAACAACAACAAAAACAAATCACATTTCACACGACAACAACAACAAATCACAAAGAATTTTCATAACCATCAATACCATTTCCATCATATACAACAGCCCGCATACAATTTAAGTCACAACGATAATTGCCCACGACAAGTCATATACGATATTACCAGAGTTGTTTCAATTGCATCAATCACGGTTTCTTTCCATCATTTGTTACACATCTTTTACCACATAAACACATTCACACACACACATTTGGTTTGTTGCCATTTACTTACACCATTATATCGGGAGACTTAACCAACAACGTTCAAGGCATATCAATCACAAGAATTCACAAATAGTCCACATAGGTATCACATACCAAATACTCGTACACCAAATAAGGTGACTTTACAAGGTCAAAGTTAGCCATACATACCTGGAATCGAATTTCCCCTTTCTACTTCTACTTCGGCTCACCAACAGCCTAGTACCGACAATCTAGTTCACAAGTTAACACATATATCTTAGAATTGAAGTTCACAATTACTACCCGAACTTATTTAGGTTATCAACCGCCCCTTTTGCAAATTTATACTCCTACCCAATCGTTTTTACTAGATTTTAGGTATTAAAGAACATGCATGTATGTTTTCAACTTTTATTTTCAAGAATCAATGCATGAGAATCCCCTTTTTGTTTAAATCCGAAAACCAATGAAAAAGGGCTGGGTATTTTACCTGCAAGAACGGAGATGAAGACAATTGCTTGAAATTTCCCGGCCCGGGTGACTTTGAAAAATCAAATTGATGAAGGTAGGACTTCCTCTCTCAAGAACTCTCTCTCCCCTCTCTATAGTTTGTTCAAAAAATATGTTAAAGTGAGGG
The DNA here is from genome assembly GCF_001879085.1 of Nicotiana attenuata. NCBI lineage: Eukaryota > Viridiplantae > Streptophyta > Magnoliopsida > Solanales > Solanaceae > Nicotiana > Nicotiana attenuata. Next base: position 60,075,345 of record NC_031991.1, read on the forward strand.
GTTGGGGTGTTTTATCGAAGAAGGGGTCGGGTTTAAAATTTAGAAAAATGGGAGCCCCAAGTCAGGTATGCGATCGCATTTGCGATTGCAAAGAAGAAATGCGGCCCGCAGAATGGACCGCAAAAGTGCTCCAAGAATCTGATCCTACTATCAGGGTTTGCGGCACAAATGCGGTCTGCATACCCGTTCTGCGATCGCATAATGCACTGCATAACTGCCCTTTACAAAATTCCAAGATGATTGTGAGCACGTGATTTTTGCCCTCTATGAATTACTCCCATAAATTCAAACAAAATAATTTTTTTCCATTATTTGCAATTTTTGTGGATTTTCGTGGCATTTTTTGTTAATTGTTTGCATTTGTTTGTGCATTTTAATTAGTAAAAAATTAAAAAAAAAAAAGAATATATGTGCAATTGCATTTAGGATTTAACTCAGTTTTAGGATTAATTTAGTAATTAAGTTATTTTATGAAAAGAAGGAAAATCACACAAAAAAAATATATAATTTTTGAGTAGTTTTTCTTTGGTTTTTAATTATTGGTGATAATTATTATCTAGGATTAATTAGCATTTTTGATAGGCTAATTTGGTTTTATAACTTAATTTAGGATTTTAGTTTTAATTTTTGAGACAAAGAAGAAGAGGAAAAGAATTAATTTTGAAAGAAGGAAAAGATTTTGAAAAGAAAAGAGAGCAGATTTTATATTTTGGGCCAAAATCAATTAAAATTGCTAGGCCCAGACCCCCAAACCACCCTCGCCCAGCCCAAACACTGTCCAGACCCGGTCCACCTTTTAAAAACCCATACGCCGCCGTTTTGAGTTCCAATCGAAACTCAATCGGAGCCCTTCATCCCTGATCATCCAACGGTTGGAAAACTGTGAGTCATTTTGATTATAACTGTCCGAAAATCATAAGACTAACCTAGTATCATCTCCAGTTCATTTCTCTCCCATCAAACCAGCGCTGCCCTCACACCCCTTCCCCATCTCCGGCGGCGACGGAAGCTCAGATCGTCATCAAACTCATACTAGGAAACCACCGGACTTAGTTCAGTCATACCCCTACCCCGTTTCCCAAAACACCCAGCGGAATCCCTCAAATTTCAAATCTAAGATAGCCGGAACTATTAAGCTTTCGTTCCGTTAATGCTTGCCATTGATTTTGGGCGTGCCTTGAGTCGAAGTTAACATTAGTTAATGGCTTTTGTCAAAGAGCCGTTGATTAATGTGAGTTTCGACTCATCTCGAATTTGTCAAGGCCCGGTCGAAAGGCTTTCGTTTGAGCAGAGTGTTTTCGAGTTCAAGTCACCTTTGTTCCTAAAGATGCTGAGTTTCAATGGGCCTCCACTGGTATTCCGTTCTCCCTCTCTTTAAGTTCCATTGTCAGTCATAAAACATATGCTCCTTTTCTCTAGTTTAAGTAGATTTGTGGGTTATTAGTTTAGTATTAGTTTGCATTTTCCTCTAAATTGTTCTATTTCAAAAAAAAAAAATAATAATTACACTGTCACCTTTAAATTTCTATAGTTTTGTTTGTTTCCTTGGTTTGGATTGGGTTTGGAGGTTTAGCAGTTTGAGCCATTGAAACGGAAGTCCAATTTGGATAGTTGCCCGCTGGCCCGAGTTTGGGGATTTTTGGGCTCGTTCTTAGAGTAGGAATCTTCCTTTGATTCTTATTGGGCTTATGACTTTCAAAAGCCTTCAAAGGGGCATGGATGGGGATTAAATTGGGTTTGTAGACCCATCAGTTGGTCAGCTGACCCGTTTGGGTTTAAAGGTAATTTCAGGGACATTTGAGGGTAGTCTAGGTAATCTAACTTAGGGAATGTTAGTGTAACTGCCTAGGAAGCTTCTAGTGTGGGGGTTCTTTATAAATTTCAGATTTTTGGAGATATAACTTGGAAAGAAAGTCAGGATTCTAAGGACTTTAAAGCAAAAGCTGAAGATTAAAAAGGGACTAAAAGGTAAAATAAAAGCTAAAGTGTGCTCTAGTAACTTGACTATAAAGGCATTGTTACTTGAAGCTCAATGGGGGGAGATCAGACCTTAGAAGAAAAAACTAGAGAGCTAAAAATCCTGAAGTAAAGGCTGCCCAGTTTTACTATCTTAGAAAGGTTTTGAGAGCTAAAAATATACAAAAATCAGACGGCTAAATACTAAGAAAAATCAGGGTTCTATTGGAGATCTTGGGTAATTCTGGCGATATTCACTCTAGGGCAAGTTTGAGCAATTAACAACTAGAAATGAGTTGAATTCTTGCTGATAATCAAGTTTTCTTGGTTCATTCTCGGCTGAAACTTGGTTTTGAGTTTTGATTTGGTTTCAAGTGATTTTTCAAATCATTTTCTGGGCTGATTCTGCTGTTGCTGTGTTGTTCATTGCTGACCCTGCTTCATTTTATCTCCTTCTGTTTGTCCAGGTACATGTTCTCTTGAAGCTTATGTAATCTGATGTTCAAATTGGAAGAGTGAAATGAAGATGGCCATTTGTTTTAATCTTTCCTTTAATTCTTAAAGTCTGAAAGTCTGAAATGTCATTTTTCATGTGCAAATTCTGTCTATCAACTTGCCTTATAGTATATTGCTTGGTAATGTCAGTAAAGTCCTAGATTTCAATTTTCGAGCAAGATGGGACAGTGTTGTTAGGACTTTAAGGGTACAGTTGTGGTTGTCACGTAGCTGGAACTCTACATCATTTGTTTTGGTTGAATTTTGCTGGGGTTTGTTAGTACAGATTCACACTCATGCTGTTTTGTTTACAATCTTCATGAAGGCCTGGTAGTATCAGTGCAGGGGTGTAAAAATTAGAGTATGCCAACTGATTTGTTTGATTAATATGTTTAGATGAGTTTAGTGTTTAGATGAGCTTATATGTTTCTGTGGCATTTCTTTGTCCAAGGGTACTGATTTAAGCATGCTAGTCTTGCTAGAAAGTAATTACACTTGGTTAAGTTCAATTAGGGCTTTGCAATTTTGTTCATTTCAGTAGCCGATTCATACTTTCTGTCCATATGTTAGTAATTAAAAGTAACATGAAAGAATAGCCAGTTTTAAATTGAATCTGGTCGTTTCCTTGTTAATTTGTGATAAGGGATGCAAAGTACAAATCTAATTTCCTAAGCAATCACAGGTCATATATAGTGATAATTGAAGTCTGCATTTTGGTTTGGGTCATGGACCCATTTGGTTTATGGAACTGGGCCCGATGTCAAAATCAGAAGCCCAAAGCTGGGCAAATTCTAGTAGAAACAGCAGTATTTTCCCTCTTCCTGGGTTAATTTTGAAGCCCTAAAATGCTGAAAGTTTGAATTTGTGTTAAGTTTGTGAGATTAATTCTTATAATACGGGTTTTGGGCCTTCCGAGCTAGGTAGCATATTTGAATTAGGAGGCTTTCCTCTTGTTCAAGTGTTGACCTGAGTTTGAAGCTCGAATCCCGCGAAAGGTCCTCTAATAATAGTAATTAATGATGTTGATTAATTAGGGCCCTTTTAGAGACAACACTTTAATAGAAAATCGTAGTTTCTTTTAGGTTGGCCTTTAAAATAAAAACGAGGTGCGCCGCGCCAAATAATATTCATAAATTGCGTGGCCCTCTTCAAATGTATATATTAAAATACTTAGAATTCGGGACGTGCCATTTAGCGAATTTTCATGGCCTCCCGCAAAGTTAATAACACGTTAGTCACTTTAGGCGCGTGTTTTAATAATCTACTTTCCTAAACTCGGGTGCACATTTATGTGACCCAAAGCCAAACCCCAACGAAGTTAAAATATGTCAAAAATCACGGGTGCATTTATGTGACGTGGTTCGAGACGTGTTTTAACGACGTTGCAATTCTCTTTAAAAATATGAATAAAAGCGGTTAAAAGGTTAAAATTTGCACATAGGTTCATAATTGTTTAAAATAAGATAATTAAGCCAAATATAACAGTTGAGCGACTGTGCTAGAACCACGGAACTCGGGAATGCCTAACACCTTCTCCCGGGTTAACAGAATTCCTTACCCGGATTTCTGGTTCGCGACTGTTAAACAGAGTCAAACCTTTTCCTCGATTCGGGATTCAAACCGGTGACTTGGGACACCATAAATCTCCCAAGTGGCGACCCTGAATCTCTTAATAAACGAATCCCGTTTCGATTGTCCTTTAATTGGAAAAAACTCCATTTATTATACGCTTTCTGGGGGTGTAGTAAAAAAAGGAGGTGTGACAGCTCTGGCGACTCTGCTGGGGACAAGAACCCAGAACTTCGGTTCAGGGTTCAGAATTCGAGCTTGGAATAATTGTTGTATTTGGATTTGTTTATCTGATTTTATTACATGTTTGGACCTAATGTGCAAAATGTTGCTTTTCACCGCTTTGATATTATCAAAACTGTATATATAAAACTGTTACGGAACCCTTCTCTTCTCATCTCCGGGGATGTGCTTGCTGGTCGAGACTCCCTATTCTGTTAGTGTCATACCTTAAAATAAGAAAGAGGCCGGACAAGTTACTAAGCCGGATGGCCTTTTGGTTCCCGGTACGTAGCCCCTTCCTCGACTCAAGTTGTCCGCTTGGGTACACAGTCTAGAACATATACCCAGGTTTTGAACCTAGAATAACTCAACCTCATGCCGGATCCCTAGTAGGAACGCTTATCTGCATCATGTGCATTTTGACTTAGGGGACTCAACACAGGGGTTGGGTCCGTCTAGGACAGGTGTACTCGGAATAATAGACCATCTTGATGCATCTTCCTTGTGCACTTATTTGTTGTGGATTCGCATGCTGACCGGCTTTTAAAGGAAATAGCGATATGAGGGTTAAAGAGAGATAATTACCTGTTTGGGAGAAAACCAATATCCAAATAGCGTCGAAATTCTGCCGAATTTTTGAGAAAAATAGAAAAAGAAAGAAAAAAAAAGGAAAAAAAAGAGAGTCTTGTTTTCAAAAATAGTTTGTTTTATTTGCCAATGGAAAATGAAAGAGAAAAAGAAAGTAGTCTTGTTTTCAAAAATAGTTTGTTTTATGGAAAAAGAGAAAAGGAAAAAAAAGAGTCTTGTTTTATAAAAAAATAGTTTGTTTTATTTGCCAATGGAAAATGAAAATGAGGAAAAAAAAGAGAATCTTATTTTCAAGAATAGTTAGTTTTATTTACCAATGAAAAAATGAAAAGAAGAGTCTTGTTTTCAAAAAAAGTTTGTTTTGTTTGCCCGAACTACGCTGGTTTGATTCTCACCGGATGTGAGATACGTAGGCAACCCTCATCGAGTCCAACCTCCTCTTTTGCAAAAATAGCCAAAAATACCAAAACTTTAATTCTTGTCAAAATAAGTCGGGTGACGCCATTCTTGTTTAAAATAAGCCGAATGTCCCCAAAAGGGCGGTGGAAGGCTATTTTTGCAAGAACAGCCACCCTGAGTCATTTTAAATGGTTTGCGGGCACAGCCTTAAGATCGCCCTCTCTGAAGTGCTGAAAGGCCGTATCTGCAGAACCGAGTCTTTGTTTTCTTAAATAAAAACTTTGAAAAAATAGCCACTTTTACTTTTAAGTCAAAATGAGTCATTAAATAGCCATTTTTCTTGAAATAGCCACATTTTTCCTTTTAGGATGAAATAAGTCATTAAATTCCTTTAAATAAATGTGCAGGATGAGTACAGTTGACATTGAAACCTTCTCAGTCCTGAGTGAGATCCCTTTGAAGCTTCACATGTGGTGGAATGACTTAGGAAAAGGTAGCAGGGAAACAGTGGTAAAGATTCTGGGTGGCCTCGTCGGACTGTTGAACATTAAGCGAAGAACAGATATTGTTGAAGCACTAACACCTTTCTAGGACCCAACCCGTAACGTATTCCGGTTCTCGGACTTCGACCTTACACCCACACTAGAGGAGATTGCGGGTATGCGGGTCTCAACGGGAACCTTAGGATCAGATACCCATTGGCACCAAGACCAATAACCCTTCACAGATTTCTGGATTTATTGAACATTAGTCGGGAGATTCAAGATAAGCATCTAGCAAAAGGGTGTTGCACACTCCATTTCTTATATCACCGATACGGCAACCCGCGAGGTTTCGAGAAGCCTAACACCGATTTGACACACGCCGGGAACAAAGATAAATTGGAGGCCCGGTGGGGATTGGCTTTCATGTTAGCTTTTCTGGGGGTCGTGATTTGTCCACGAAAAGACGGCCACATAGACATCAGCCTTGTAGGAATGTTGGATGTTGCCATAAAGAAGCCCACTAGCACACTGGTTCCCTTGATTGTGGCATAAATATACCGAGCTTTAACCATGTGCCGAGAGGGTGTAAAATTCTTCCAGGGTTGGAATATGCTACTACAGCTATGGATACAGGAGCACCTTTGTCATCGCACGGGGTATATGAACTATGGTCTAACTGGGCTGAGTTGTATTGCGGAGTTCGGAACCAGGGTAACAGGTATTGAGTTCCCCGAGGGCACTGAGGCTTGGTTGTCATGCTTGAGATCTTTGACTGCGGATAAAGTTGAATGTGCTTTCGGGTGGCTTCCCGCTACTGAGGCTGTGTACACATCGGCAGAAGTACCTTATATTCTTTTGATGGGCATTCGAAGCATCCAACCCTACGCTCCTTACCGAGTTCTGAGGCAACTAGGAAGATTCCAAACTGTTCACAATGATGAAGACTTGAGCGGACAAATCATTGAGTTAGGTCCAAAAGCTGCATTTCCGGAAGGAAAAATCCGACAAATAAGGAATAACTCAGTACACAGAGATGGCAACAGGGGATCTCCCGGGATACCGTCCCGTAGTCCCAAACGTAAACTATACAGGGGATCTCCCGGGATACCGTCCCGTAGTCCCAAAGTAAACATAAAGCTCAATATATATATAAATAACAGTTTCAACAAGAAATTCTACAACTATACATTCTAAAACATGTTAGCACAGAGTCCAGTAGGCAGTTAAGACATTAAAGGCATGTAAGCATGCTTTCCTAAGCTAAAACAGGATGGCTACATATACTAGTATTGCTCAATTAAAGGAAAACATAGATATTTACTTAATGAAAATGGGGGTTATCAACAAATAGCACGTGTACGCACTCGTCATCTCACGTACACGGCATTAATATGACAATAGTACCAAATCCTAAGGGGGAGTTCCCCCACAGAAGGTTAGGCAAGCCACTTACCTCGAACTAAGCTCAAAATCAATCCGAAATCATGCTCTTGCCACGAGTATCCAATTCCGAGTGGCCCAAATCTAATCAAATCAATTACGTAACGTAAATATAGCTACAAGCAACTAATTAAGCTAATGAATTAAAGGCTAAGGCAAGAAAATAGGAAAATGCCCAAAAATCCTCCCTGAGCCCCAGCTCGGAATCGGGCAAAAGTCACAAATTATGAACACCCGTTCACTCACGAGTCTAACAATACCAAAATCACTCAAATCCGATATGAAAATCTCGATCAAAATCCCAAAATTCTGCCTATGAACTTTTATCAAATTTTCCCAATTTTCACCCCAAGTCCGAAATTAAATTATGAAATTAAACTTAGATTAATGGAATATAATCAAAAAGGAGTTAGGAATTAATACCCACAAACTTCCTCCAAATATCTCCCCAAATTTCGCCTTCTACTGAGCGTTCAATCAAATTTTAGAGTTATGAACTCAAACCCTCGATTTCACTCTTTTTTGCCCAGCGATCTCTGCCTCTGCACTCCTAGGACCGCTTCTGTGGTCCCGCACCTGCGGAAGAATCATCGCAGGTGCGAAGTCTACTTAATTGGGCTGGGGCCTCATCTGCGTGCCCGCTACTGCAGTCCCCCAGCCGCACTTGCCGTCCGAGCTGACCAAGCCCAACTCTGCATCTGCAGCTCCTTAGCCGCTTCGCGGCTCCGCACCTGCGGTAAAAAATGCACAGGTGCGAAAACAACAGGTGCTGCAACTTCAGGCAAATGCATAAGTCCCAAACAAATTCATTAAGCATCTGAAATTCTCCCGAGGCCCCCGAGACCTCAACCAAAATACCAACCAATCCTAAAACATCATACTAACTTAGTCGAGCCTTCAAATCACATCAAACCACGCCAAAATAACGAATCACCCTCCAATCCGAACATAATGAACTTGAAATTTCAAAATTCTACAACCGATGCCGAAACCGACCGAACCACGTCGGATTGACCCCAAATTTTGCACACGAGTCATATTCAACACTTCGGATCTACTCCAACTTTCGGAATCGGATTCCGACCCCTATATCAAAATTCCACTATCGGCCCGAAACTTCAAAAATTCAACTTTCGCCATTTCAAGCCTAAATGAGATAATGACCTCAAAAACACAATCCGGACACGCCCCTAAGCCCAAAATCACCCAACAGAGATAACAGAATTGACGAAAATTCCATTTCTGAGTCGTCTTCACACTGTTCTGACTACGGTCCAGTAAGACTTAAGCTCTCATTTAGGGACTAAGTATCCCAAAGTACTCCAAAACTCAAAATGAATCATCCAGGCAAATCACAATAACGGAAAAAAACACGGGGGAAGCAGTTAGCAGGCGATCAGGCCGTTAATTCTCAAAATGATCGGCTGGGTCGTTACAATTAACCAATGAAGTTGGAATGAAAATCTCTTTAAAAATCTCTCTAATCCGAGCTCTAGGTTTCAAAAATGGTGAAAAATAATGAAATCCCGTATTTCAACTTTTATTTAACTAGGCGTCAGGTGTTCTTCGTGATCGTGGAGCACCTGCCACGTTCGCGAAGGCATTACCCCAACCAAGCATATGTGTTCGCGTTTAATGGGTTGCGTTCTTGATAAAGAACCGCCTACCCTCCCCAGACATTCCCCAAGACTACGTGTTCGCATGGGATATGCCGCGTTTGCAAAGATCAGTCCCCACAAGCCTTCACATTCACGAGGCTACCCTCACGTTCGCGCAGAACAACCTGCCCCAGCCCCATGTTTCCCCTTCGATCGCAGTAGTCGCTTGTCACGATCCCAAATTCCCTCCGTAGGATGTCGTGATGGAATCTAGTCTCTACAACTATGTAAGACTAACAAATCATAATAATTTGATAGAACAATTATCAAAATGCTAGAAACAAGGCTTAATAACTAGTAAAACCTTCAGATTCAAAACATAATCTCAACAGAACACTCCCCCAAAACTGGTGGTACTAAGTCATATGCTCTGCAGAGTATAACTAAAGTAACTACTACATCACTATCCGAAAGTAAATACAACAATATATGAGAATAAGCGAAGGTAACTCCGAGGCCTGCGGACGCCGAGCACGCATACCTTGATGTCTTTGATAAAAGCAGCTAGTAGGAAATCTCTAACGACCGGCACAAGCAGACATACCTGGATATGCACAAAAATTTGCAGAAGCATAGTATGAGTACAACACAACGGTACCTAGTAAGTATTGAGCTTAACCTCAGTAGAGCAGCGACGAGGCTAGGTCAAGAAACCTATAATGATATAAAAAAACAGTATGAAAAACAATAGGGATAAATAATGGAAGGCATGAAATAATTTATACGAAACAAGATAATAACATGAACAGATACCGAATCTAAACATGGGAACACGTAATGAAAAAATTGAAGAAAAACCTAAGTGGTCATATATGGAAAAAAATTTCCTGAACAAATAAGAATGAAACAACAAGAAATATCTCCACAAAAAACTTTTTGCAACATGACATTAACATCAAGAATCACGACGAGGTACCGCCTCTTAATATCATGNGGGAAGTATGGGTGGAGGAAGGACTTAAGTCCAACAAAATCATGAGCTATTCGGCAATCAAAGCAACTACCCAGGCTATCCAAAGTGGCACCGGAGGTGTATTAGGAAAGAAAAAGAAAGAAGATGTTGCAGTAGTTGAATCAAGAGCTTGGTCCAGGGGCCCATCACCATATTACAACCAACCACGACCCCATCCCCAAACCTACCCACACACTCCATATGGCCCACCGCAGAACTATTACCCACCTCCCGATCCTCATTTCTCTGTCCACCATGCCCAAACATACCCCCAACCTCCTACACATGCGCAATGGCGCGCACCCACCCCACAAAATACTTACCCAACTCAAAGCACCTACCCACCTCCAAGAGCCTACAAGAATCCCCTTGGAGCAGGTTTTCGGGCCAGCCAAAATTTCAAGCAAGAAAGGACACAGAAGCAGAAAACTTTCACCCCCTTGGGGGAGTCATACACCAGTTTATGTCATAGGCTAAGGCAGTTGGGAATGTTGAGTCCAATTGAAGCTAAGTTGCCAAATCCCCTTCCAAAAAATCTTGATCATTCTTTGAGTTGTGAGCATTGTTCGGGGGCACCGGGGCACGACACGGAGAAGTGTTGAAAATTGAAAACGGCCATCCAGGAGCCCATTGATACCCGCCGAATTGAGGTGCAAGCCCCAGAGACGCCTAACATCAATCAGAATCCACTGCCAATCCATCATGAGACCCATATGATTGAGTTAGTACAAAAGGGGGAGCATAAGAAGCCTTCGCAAACCGTAATGATGATCAGGGCTAGTGAGGGTAGGCCAAATGAGAAACCAACTAGTGGAAGGACATTGATCAAGGCGGAAGAAACAGTTAGTGAACCAGCTATAGTGGTACAAAAAGAGTTTCCAAGCAATGTCGTAGTAAAACAAGAACCAGTTGTGGTGGTGAAAAGGGAGCCTTCCAGCAGTGTTGCAGTAAAGCAGGAGCCAGCTAAAGTGGTGGTGCCGGGGGCGGCTACCAAGCCCGTTGTGATCGTAAAAGGTGCTCGCACAAAGCCGGTTATTATCAAGCCAGTAACTCAGTTACCAGTAATCAATGAAAAGGTCGTTCCATGGAATTACGGCCGAGTGACAGTAATGTATAAGGGGAAGGAAGTTAAAGAAGAAGTTTGTGAAACCCATGGGCTGACTCGTTCAGGAAGATGCTTTGCCCCTGAAGAGCTGAGAAGAGCGAAAACTGCCAAAGATAATCCAGTACCAGTAAAGAAAGCCGTAACCAAAGAAGAGGCAGAAGAATTCTTGAAGAAGATGAAGGCACAAGATTACTCCATTGTAGAAAAGCTGAGAAAGACCCCGGCACAGATCTCATTGCTATCATTATTGATCGACTCGGACGAGCACCACCGGGCATTGATGAAAATTTTGAATGAAGTCCATGTTCCGGATAAGATCTCTATGAACCACCTAAAGAAAATAGCAAACAAGATTTTCGAAGTTAACAGGGTTACATTCTCTGATGATAAGCTGCCTTTGGAAGGCACTAAGCATAATAGGGCACTCTACCTCACGGTGAAATGTGAAGACTATGTGGTCACCCAGGTGCTGATCGACAACAGGTCCAGTGCAAACATCTGCCCTCTCTCCACCATGGATAAATTAAAAGTGGACAATGAGAGAATCCACAAGAGTAGCATTTGCGTGCGAGGATTTGATGGAGGGGGGAAGGACTCAGTTGGGGATATAGTGTTGGAACTGACGATAGGACCAGTCGAATTTACTATGGAGTTCCAGGTGCTCGATGTGGCCATTTCTTACAAACTCTTGTTAGGCCGACCCTCGACACATGCAGCAAAAGCGGTGCCATATACCCTGCACTAGATGGTCAAATTTGAGTGGGACAGGCAAGAGATTGTGGTGCATGGGGAAGATAGTTCGTGCGCTCTTGGTAATGCCATTGTGCCTTTCCTAGAAGCTGAGGACGACAAAGCTCCATGTGTTTATCAAATCTTGGACACGGTATCAGTTGAAAAGATCCCGGAAGGAGAGTGTATTCCTGCGCCAAAGGTAGCTGCTGCATCCGTCATGGTGGCTTCGGAAATGTTAAAGAACGGATTCGTACCTGGAAAAGGCTTGGGTGTTTCTTTGCAAGGCATCATACAGCCGGCATCTCTTCCTGGAAACCTGGATACTTTTGGTTTAGGCTTCCAGCCCACTGCTGCGGACATAAGGCGAGCTAGAAAGATGAAAAAGAAAGCATGGACCCTTCCAAAACCTATTCCCCGCCTTTCCCGTTCCTTTGTCAGGCCTGGTACTAAGAAGCGCCTAGCAAAACCAATGCCCAGTTGTGTGATTGATCCCGACAAGGAGCTGATCGAGATGTTTGAAAAGTTGTTTGATGAGGTGAATGTGTTGGAGGCAGGAGAAGGTCCAAGCAAGGCAGATGTGCAGTTCGTAGGGCCCCATGCAAAGCTTAATAATTGGGAAGCTACTCCCCTTCCTACCCGGAGGGAGTCTTGGTAGTTAGTTTTGATTTCCTTTCACTTTAATCCGGATTATTTCCAAGGTTGTAATTCGGATGCTATGTTCCGTCCATTTGAACGAGTTA
>NC_031991.1:60087785-60094361 GCF_001879085.1 Nicotiana attenuata
ATGAAGCCAAAACAAAATCAGAGAGAAAAACTTCAAACATGAGCTCATTTCATTTGAAATAATTTACCTACAAACCAGAACAACTGAAGCACGCTAGTGTCGGAGATTCCCACATCAACTATCATTTCCGGTAAATTCGAAAATCAACATAATTTCTAATTGGCAAACTTTGACAGAATATAAATTGAATTAACCCAAACCAAGGAGATTATCACACAAGCAAAATAGCGTAGAGCAACATTTCGGATTTAATCTTAAAGTAAGCATTGCAACTGTTAATCAAATCGACACACAGTAAATTTAAAAAGCTCAAATTAACATCTGTGAGTTATGGCTTCAAAGCATAATCAAATTCAGCACTAAGGAGACAGTTTTAACACAAAATATGAGCAAAACAAACGTCATACGGATCTCAAGTAGATCGACAGCTCATTTTTCATTGAAGAACATTCAAATACATCCGGAGTTTTATGTGTTTACCTTTTCGCTAGCAGAAACGAACAACAAACGCCATATGAAGGCTGAAATTGAAGGTCGGCGTTCATCTACGAATTCAGCATAGCAAACCGCAAAACAAGCACTTATCACAGCTCCAAAATCACTCGGATTTCTAGAAATTGCAGCAGAAGAAACGGGAAAGAACTGGACCAGATTTGAAACTCTTTTGTCATTTAAATTTTTTTACCTTTTACTTTGCTTTTTAAAACTCTTGAATTTCCTAGATTCCCGAATTTTGTAGGCACATTTTATCGTGTGTGAATGTGAAGGTCTTCTTCGTCTGTGTCGAGAAGTGAAGGAATCAAAATAGAATAAGGGAGCTCAGATTTGCGCCGTTCTCTGTTCTGTGAGCAATAGAACGATGAAGAAGAAAGAGGGGAACGGACGCTTCGGAAGGGGATTAGGAAGGTCCTCTCATGGCTGAAACTTGAGGTCCTCCTTGAAGTCGATGTTCACTGTATTTTTTGGGGAAAGGGTCTCTCAGAGCCGCCGCCTTTAAATTTCTCTCTGGCTCTTAGGGGTCTAATGATCTGATCCCTTAGGTTATTAGAAAGGGGTTTTAAGTAGAGGGGATTTGGGCCGGGTTATTTTAGCTTTTGGGCTTGGGTTGGACAGATTTTGGTGCCATTTATTTGGGCTGGTTTGGGTATTAAGACTAACCCAAATGAAAGACCCCTCTTTTACTCCTTTTTCTTTTCTTTTTCTCTTTTTTTTAATTAAAATCCTACAATTAAAAAAAAATCCTAAATTATCCAAAAGCGTGAAATTAAACTAATTAGCTAATTATAAAAATTATAAACAATACTTGATTCTAAATTAAAAGAGAAAAATCAATAAGCTAAAAATTAAAAGACAAAAATGAGCTATTTTTTGTGATTTTCGAATTTCCATAAAATAAATAATTACTGGTTAATTATAAAAATGTAAAAACTAATTCTAAATGCAATGCATGATATTTTGGTATTTTTTCATGATTTAAATACAATTTAAACATGCACAAAATGCAAACAATTAAACAAAAATCCTACAAAATCCTATAAAATGGCAAATAATTGGAAAAAAAAAATTTCTTTGATTTTATAGGAGCAATTCTTATAGGGCAAAAATCACGTGCTTACAGCTGCCCCTCTTTGCTCGGAAACATGAAGAGTTTTCGGGCAAAGATAAAGTGAGCAATATGAGGGATTTTTGCCCGTTTGAAACTCCATGGGAAGCATTTTTTGAAAGAGTCTGACCGAACCTTGCTTCAAAGGTTGCCTACATATCCTTGGCTATAAAGGAATCAGGTCAGTGTAGTTCTGGAAGTTTTGGTAGCTGGGACTACCGGGAGCTGTGATTTCACTGCTGCTGCTGCTTGCTGAGCTCCTTATTACACCAAAATGAAAAATCAAAGCTAAGCTAGCTATGCCTATCAACTAGGAGTTACAAGATTCCTATCTATAAATCTCTTGAAGCTTGATCTTGAGTCTTAGCTGATTTTGCTGTGGACTCCGATCTGAATCTTGATGCTCACAAGTTGTAGGTGTTGTTTCTTTCCGCAGCATTGGGTCAAAGCGAGATCGGCGGGGCTTATGCCTTCAATCAAATTTTGAGCAATCCGCACCTTTGTTCGCCTCAACATTTGAGTTCATTTCTTTTTGTTCTTTTTTCTTTTCTTTATTCTGGATTGAGACTCATTCTTTTTGTCGTCTCGAACCCTGTGCCTCGAGGTCAGACCTGCTTAAGACACCAAAACAAACAAAAGAACGAAATTTTTCTGCCCCAGTTTTCACTGGAAAAATTTCGTGAGTTAGTTGTGACACACATCTAAGCAATCAAATCAGGATTGTGTATCATTGTGAATGAATCCAAGTTACGCTGGAAAATGTTATGCCGAAAAAAAAAAGAAAAATGGGGCCTCGGGTTATGCCGGGACGGAAAGAAGAGGGCTCCTTGGGTTATGTCAGGGAGATCCACGGGTTATGCCGGGATGGAAAGAAAAAAAGCCTCTTGGGTTATGCTAGGGGGATCCACGGGTTATGCTAGGATTTGGAAAGAAAAAGCCCCTTGGGTTATACCAGGGGGATCCTCGGGTTATGCCGGGATTTGGGAAAGAAAAAAGCCCTTTGGGTTATGCCAGAGGGATCATCGGGTTATGCCGGGACTTGAAAAGGAAAAGCTCTTTGGGTTATGCCAGGGAGATCCTCGGGTTATGCCGGGATTTGGGAAAGAAGAAGCCCTTTGGGTTATGCCAGGGGGATCCTCGGGTTATGCCGGGACGTGGAAAGAAAACGCTCCTTGGGTTATGCCAGGGAGATCCTCGGGTTATGCCGGGATTTGGGAAAGAAAAATCTCTGTAGGTTATGTCAGGGAGATTCTCGGGTTATGCCGGGATTTGGAAAGAAAACGCTCCTTGGGTTATGCCAGGGCGATCCTCAGGTTATGCCGGGATTTGGGAAAGAAAAAAGCTTTGTGGGTTATGCCAGGGAGATCCTCAGGTTATGCTGGGATATTTAAGGAATGTGGTCCTATGTTACCATGATCTGTTTTCTTTTGGGATTTTCATTTTCATTTCTTTTCGTCTTTTCCTTCTTCTTTTTTCTTCTTTTTATTTTCTCTTTTATTTAGCAAAACGCAGGAAAGAATTTGGGGAGGGACTTCCTTTTAGTCGATTCCCTGTTGCAAAGCTGTTTCGGCGCTTGCGCATTTCATTTCCTTTTTGGATTGCACTTGCTTCTTGCATGATTGCTTTGAATTAAACATGTTTTCAACAAAGAACAATTTGTTAGTTTGAAACGGTGGTTGGTTTTGTGGCCTTGATCATCCCAATTGCTTGATCCCGGCCCCATTTCCGTTGCGAACTTTGCTACCTGCTGGCTTTGAGGGTGAATCTCCTTTTAAACCGACGGGATTCAACTTTTAAGATTTCATAATGACTCGCCCGTGTGGGCTCTGGCCTTTTCACTTTATTCTGCCCTTAGGACCTTTGTCTTTGACTTTCTTCCTTTTCAAATATCTTTACTTTGAAAGCATCAACCACCATGGTCAATCGGGATTGGACTGACGTGCTCATTGAGGCTGGGTATTTTCTTTGACTCTTGCCAGGCGGAGCCCTTTGAAACCGGTCCTGCCATGTTTTCTTTGTAATAGTCACGGAATCAGAGTTAAATCCGAAAGGGATTCAAGAAAGAAGTATACAATAGGCAAAAAGAAGCGTCCCTTTCGGGGGAGAAGAAGGACTTATCTGGGATGCATGCTGGCCTCAAATGAACATGACATGCTTCTTGGACTAGACGCCTGACCCAGACAACTTTCCAGCTTCTCGTAAACCCATTGATCCGCATTTCAAAACCAGGGAACTTTGCCAGGACTCTTTTAGTGGTGAGATGTCTTCTTTTCGGCCGACAGCGCCCTTTGCGGGTTTCGCCAATCGACCTCTCTCATTTCTCTTCTCACCGTCGCCCGATAGTGCTCTTTGCGAGTTTTCACTAAGTGGACTCTCTCATTTTTCATTTTCTCTACTCACCATCGCCTTATGGTGCCCGAAGATATTCACCGATAAGATTCTCTCATTTTATTTCTCTCAATTTGAATTGTATCAGATTCCAGCAATGATGTTTTTCACTTCCCTGCCTTTGCCAATTGATCGAAGGACTTGGATAAGGTCTTTGAGGTAAAGGATTTTAGGGGGAACTACAACTTTGGAACCATTTCGGCGGATTCATGGCCGAACCATTATATTATCTGCCCCAATTTTAGTTTTTGGGGGGAATTGAGATTTTTGTTTTGGTATGACTGAACCTCAGGGAGAGGCTGCCTACGTATCCTTTTGGAATCAAGTCGAACGTAGTTCAGGCAAATAATTTTGTTTTGGTTTTTGTTTTGTTTTGTTTTTTCTTTTCTTTCCTCTTTTTTTTTTGTTTTCTTTTCTTTTCTTTTCTTTTCCTTTTCTTTTCCTTTTCTTTTTCTTTTCTTTTCTTTTCTTTTCTTTTCCTTTCTTTTCCTTTTGTACTTTCGGGTTCCAAAGAGGGTGATCAAAGAAGCGTAACCGGCTCAAGTGGGTTTGCGAAGGGCCGATAGTGTTTGGATAGCGAGAAGAAAAGCCTTCGTCATCTCAATTGCACAAAAACCAACACCGCAGAGAGCCTAGACATAGTACCTTTTACTACATCTGCATTCACATCTGTTTCGGAATCATTTCCTTTGATATCTTCCAAATACAATGCTCCTCTCGGCAATATTTTTCGGATGATGTATGGACCCTTCCAATTTTGCTTCCTGGTGATGAGGCAGAATGCGTCTTAACACGAGTTGTCCCACTTTAAAATTCCTGGGACGCACCTTCTTGTTGTAAGCGCGGCCCATTCTTTGTTGGTACATCTGCCCGGATGTGCCCTGAGTACAGCACACTCTTTTGTTGTAGTGTATGGACCTTTCCAACCCGCGAACCAATTTTCCTTCCATTGTTCCAATTGTTGGTTTTATTTTGAGCTCTGGCGTGTAAAAGCCGGCTTTTCACCCATTTAGACAAGCCGGTCAACATGCAAAGCCGAGCAAATAAATGCGCAAGTAGCACGTAAGATGCATCAGGATGGTCATTTTATTTCAGGTCACCTGTCCTAGACGGACCCAACCCCTGTGTTGAGTCCCTAAGTCAAATGCACATGATGCAAACAAACGTCCTACTAGGGATCCGACATGAGTTTTGTTCTTCTAGGTTTAAACCCTAGGTTTATTGATCTAGACCTGGCTTATCCGAGCGGACAACTCGAGCCGAGGGGGAGGCAGTGTACCGGGGATACAGAAGCTCCGCCGGCTTAGCAACTTATCCAAACCTCGTTCTAAATTGGGAAAGACTCTAAGCAGAAGAGAAGCTACACGAAGTGCACCCTTCTCCATGATGCAGAAGACTCGGAGAGAGGAAGGGATTCGTAACAGTTTATATATACAATTCACCAAATATCAACGCGGTAAAGTATTTAGCACATTTAGCATGGAACATGTAGTAAACTCAGGTAAAGCCAAATATAACAGTTATACTAAGCTCGAATTCTTGAACCCTGAATCGAAATTCTGGGTTCGTATCCCCAGCAGAGTCGCCAGAGCTGTCACACCTCCTTTTTACACGCCTACACCGAAGGATAATGTATAAGGGAGTTTTTCCATTTAAAGTGACATTATTCGAAATTGGATTATTTATTTGTTTTTTAGAGTCGCCACCTGGGAAAGGATTGGCTTTTGGTGTCCCAAGTCACCGGTTTAGCTTAAATCCCAAATCGAGGAAAATTATCGACTTCCCATTTGGAGTCTGCGAACCAGAAATTCTGAATAAGGAATTCTGTTGACCCGAGGGAAGGTGTTAGGCACCCCCGGATCCCGTGGTTCTAGCATGGTCGCTTAAATTATTATAAATGGCTGAAATCTGTATTTTTATACATGTCATCCTATAGTGCAATTTTAGAATTATTTACCGCTTTTAGTTAAATTTTTAGGAAATTGAACGTCGTTTAAAACATATTTTTGGATCACGTCACATGAAATGCACCCGGATCCTCGACACATTTTATTCAACGTTTTGGGATTTGGATTTGGGTCACATGAAATGCACACCCGAATTTAGGAAGGTAAAATTATTAAAGACGCGCCTAAAGCAACTAACGTGTTATTATCTTTGCGGGAGGCCGTAAAATTCGCTAAACGGCCCGCCCTGAATTCTAAGTATTTTAATATAAATAATTAAAGAGGACCACACAATTTATGCATTTTATTTGGCGTGGCTATTATTTAAAGGCCATCCTAGAGCAAACTATGATTTTCTATCGCATTTGTCTCTAAAGAGCCCTAATTAATTAATATTATCAATGCTATTATTTAAAGTGACCAAGGAATTTGGGCCTCAAGTTCAAGTCCACACTTGAACAAGAGGCAAACCTCTTAATTCAAGCATGCTACTTAACTAGAAGGCCCAAAGCCTATATAAAATTGATCCCATAACTCTAAAGTGACTTTAAGTCTTCAGCATTCTTTTGGGCCTCCAAAGTCAGTCCAGTAATGTGGAAACATGATCAGATTTTCGTATTTGGGCATTTAGACAACAAA
>NC_031991.1:60103162-60189825 GCF_001879085.1 Nicotiana attenuata
GATCGCCTTCCTTGTTGCTCTTATTGCTTCCCGAACTTGGGGGATCAGCTTTATCTTTCCACGTCCCCTCCCCCGGGAGGACTCTCCTCGTCCTGGTTGTTTATCACCTTTGCCTCTTGATCTCACCATTGTCTGCAAACACATTCAGTTCTGCTTTGTTAGTATCAATATGATCGATGTAATTCAGTGTTGCAGGAAAAAAACATTGCAGACAGCGAAAAGTTGCAGAATGCGGACCGCACATAATGTAGTGCGGCCGCAAAGAGGTCACTGCGGACCACACAAAATCCATTACGGTCCGCACAGAGGTGGGATTCAGACTACCCACTCTCTGAATTTGTGCACCACGGACCGCACAAAATGCAATGCGGTCTGCATTGAGGCACTGCGGACTGCACAAAATGCAATGCGGCCGCAATCCTCAAGTTCCACTTTCAGATGTTATTTCACCGCGGCCCGCACTAAATGGCATTGCGGACCGCACAGAAGCACCGTGGACCACACAAAAACCACCGCGGTCCGCACTGAGTGCCCATCAGCAGCACCAACCTAGGGTTCAATGTTTTGTCCATTTTTTTGGTCCAAATTTTTACCTAATAATGATTCCCTAGGTGTTGCTTCAGTGATTTATCTAATTATGCCTAATTAAAACAGGGTTAACTAACCTAAGCTACAAATTGAAAGAAAAATGGGAAGAACAGAAGAAAAACTAAAAAATAAAAATCAAAAGTAAATAACAAAATTAAACAATTAAGAAGGAATTAAAGTTACCAGAAATGAGATGCACTGATGATTAATCGAGACTAAGCAGATGAGTTCGTGCAATTTTAGTGATGAACAGTGATTTTTATGGCTTTGAAAGTATAGAGATCGAAAAGTTCAAATGGAGGGCCACAGGTCCTATTTATAGAAAAAGGTCCTGGGCCCCAGCTGACTTACCCACCGCGGACCGCACAAAATGGTATTGTGGTCCGCATTACACAAGATCATGCAAGTTTGAGAAGGCAACCATTGCGGACCGCACAAAATGTAATGCGGCCGCAATGGTCCACCGCGGACCGCACAAAATGTAATGCGGCCGCGGTGACAAACTTCAGAGAGTTGGTTTTCATCATCAACCATCAGTGCGGTCCGCACTGATTTTGTGCCCCCGCACTAAGTTCTTTGCGACCACACAAAATGTAGTGCGGCCCGCACAGCAAACTTCAGAGACTTGATCAATTCTTCTCCACTTTGTCCTACATTGCATCAACACAATCCTATAGCATCTCACAACCAGTCAGTCCAAAAATAAATCCTATACTACAGTGAAAATCAAAGAAAAATGAAAAGAAAAACACATGGGTTGCCTCCCAAGAAGCGCCCGATTTAATGTCGCGGCACGATGCATGTTACCATCAAATCATTTTAGATGAAGAAGCGCCACCACGTGGCTGTCATCAATTTTTTCCAAGTAGTGCTTGACCCTGTGCCAATTGACTCTGAAAACCTCCCCATTTTCGTTCTTCAAATCAAGTGCACCAAATGGAGTCACAAACACCACTTCAAAAGGTCCACTCCATTTTGATTGAAACAAACGTAACCGAGAGTTGAACAGAGAACAAAATCACCCACTTTGAACTCCTTGCCACGAGCATATTTATCATGAAGGTACTTCATCTTGTCCTTGTACAAAGATGAACTGGAGTAAGCATGGAATCAGAATTCATCAAGTTCATTAAGCTGCTCCACACGAAGATTTGCTGCCACATCCCATTAAAGGTTCAATTTCCTCAAAGCCCACATGGCCTTGTGCTCTAACTCAACCGGTAAATGGCAAGCTTTCCCAAACACCAACCGGTACGGAGACATACCAATCGGAGTCTTGTAAGCAGTCCTGTAATCCCATAGAGAATCATCCTACTTCTTAGACCAATCGGTCCTATTTGCATTGACCGTTTTAGACAGAATACTCTTGATTTCCCTGTTTGAGACTTCCACTTGGCCACTCGCCTGAGGATGATAAGGAGTAGAAACTTTATGGTTGACACCATACTTAGCAAGCAAGGTATCAAAAGCTCTATTGCAAAAGTGCGACCCCCCATCACTTATGATAGCACGAGGAGTGCCAAACCTTGTAAAAATGCTCTTTTTGAGAAACGCAACCACACTCCTAGATTCATTGTTGGGCAAAGCCACGGCCTCGACCCATTTTGAAACATAGTCAACTGCCACTAGAATGTAGGTGTTCCCGCACGAGCTTACAAATGGGCCCATGAAATTAATACCCCACACATCAAAAATATCCACTTCTAGAATGGTGTTGAGGGGCATCTCATCTTTCTTCAAAATACCACCCGCTCTTTGACACGTCACACCTCTTCACAAGGTCACTTGCATCTTTATACAAAGTTGGCCAATAAACCCACAACTCAGAACCTTCGAAGCTGTCCTCGCCCCGCCATGATGGTCACCATAGGGAGAGGAATGACAAGCCTCTAAGATACTCAACTGCTCTTCCTCAGGGACACACCTCTGGATCACTCCATCGGTGCAAATCTTGAATAAGTACGGCTCATCCCAATAGAAATCCAAACTATCCCGTTTGAGCTTCTTCCTTTGGTTAGAAGAGAGCTCACACGGGATTATACCAGTCACAAGGTAATTAGCAACATTCGCAAACCATGGCATATCACTCATTGACACAGAAAGTAGCTGCTCATCGAGAAATGCATCATTGATCTCTAGGCCATCACACGGCCTCCCTTCCTCCTCCAAGCGGGACAAGTGGTCCGCCACTTGGTTTTCACTACCTTTCCGGTCCATAATTTCCAAGTCAAACTCTTGAAGTAACAAGACCCATCGCATCAACCTAGCTTTGGAGTCTTTCTTCGTCATCAAATACCTAAGATCTGCATGATCGGTGTGCACTATGACCTTGGCTCCCATGAGATATGGCCAAAATTTTTCCATTGCGAACACAATAGCCAACAACTCTTTCTCAGTTACCGTATAGTTCCTTTGAGCCTCATTCATTTTCTTGCTCACATAGTACACTGGATGAAACATTTTGTTCACTCTTTGACCCAAAGCTGCCCCAATCGCAACATCACTCGCGTCGCACATGAGCTCGAAAGGCAAGCTCCAATTGGGTGCGATAATGATAAGGGTGGTAGTCAACTTATGCTTGAGAAGTTCAAATGCTT
The DNA here is from genome assembly GCF_001879085.1 of Nicotiana attenuata. Taxonomy (NCBI): domain Eukaryota; kingdom Viridiplantae; phylum Streptophyta; class Magnoliopsida; order Solanales; family Solanaceae; genus Nicotiana; species Nicotiana attenuata. Next base: position 60,106,348 of record NC_031991.1, read on the forward strand.
GCATACATCCCTCATCGAACACGAACTTGGCATCCTTTTCTAGTAGCTTGCACAAAGGATTTACTACCTTCGAAAAGTCCTTGATAAATCTCCGGTAGAACCTCGCATGCCCATGAAAACTTCTAACCCCTTTGATAGAAGTGGGGGGAGGAAGCCTTGAAATCACCTCTATTTTGGCCTTGTCCACCTCTATGCCATGCTTTGAAATTTTATGACCCAACACTATGCCCTCCTCAACCATGAAGTGGCATTTTTCCCAATTGAGCACAAGATTGGTGTCTTCACAACGGGCCAACACTCTATCCAGATTTTTCAAATATTCATCAAATGAATCACCCACCACACTAAAGTCGTCCATGAACACCTCCAAAATATCTTCCACCATATCGGTTAAAATGGCCATCATACACCATTGGAATGTTGCCGGTGCATTACACAACCCAAAAGGCATCCGAGAAAAAGCAAAGGTGCCATATGGACAAGTAAATATGGTCTTCTCCTGATCCTCCGGAGCAATCAAGATTTGGTTGTACCCAGAATATCCATCCAAGAAACAATAGAAGGCATGCCCAGCAAGGCGATCAAGCATCTGGTCAAGGAAAGGCAATGGGAAGTGATCCTTGCGGGTCACCTTGTTCAGCTTGCGGTAGTCCATGCACACCCTCCATCTGGTAACTGTCCGGGTTGGAATTAGTTCATTATTAGCATTGGTCACCACGGTCATACCACTCTTCTTCGGCACATACTGCACCGGCGAGGTCCACGAGCTGTCAGAGATAGGGTACACAACCCCGGCATCTAACCACTTGATCACCTCCTTTTTCACAACTTCTTGCATTGCCTCGTTCAACCTCCTTTGATGTTCCAAGAAGGGTTTTGCATCATCTTCAAGAATAATCTTGTGCATACAGAATGCGGGGCTTATTCCTCGAATATCAGCTAAAATCCATCCAATTGCCTTCTTCCACTTTTTGAGCACCGCCAATGTGGCATCAACATGCATGTTAGTAAGATCAGAGGAAAGAATAACTAGCAAAGTTGAATTAGGGCCTAAGAATTCATACCTGAGGTGTGGAGGCAATGGCTTCAACTCCAACACCGGAGGCTCCTCAATTGAAGGCTTTGTTGGATGAGTCTTTCTATTTTCAAGATCCAAAGAGAGTTTCCTAGGCTCATAAGAATAAAAGCCCATTCCATGTAAAGCATTCACGCACTCCACTCGGCCCTCATCATCATTGACATCAAGATTCAACAATACGGCCTCCAGAGGGTCCTCCACATTGATCATTGCACTAGTATCATCAATTATCACAGCCGTGACAAGGTCCACAAATGAGCACACTTCTGTACAATTGGGCTGCTTCATTGACTTGCACACATGAAAAACCACTTTTTCATCACCCACCCGGAAAGTGAGTTCCCCTGCTTCCACATCAACTAAGGCCTTCCCCGTAGCAAGGAAAGGTCTCCCCAATATGATCGGGACTTCATAATCTACCTCACAATCTAAGATCACAAAGTCAGCTGGCAAGATAAATTTGTCCACCCGAACAAGCACATCATCTATAATATCAGAGGCCTCTTCATCGATCTATCTGCCATTTGCAACCTCATGGAAGTCGGCCTCGGCTGTCCAATCCCCAAGGTCTTGAAAATTGAGCAGGGCATCAAGTTGATACTCGCCCCCAAATCACATAGAGCTTTAGCAAAGTCTGCACTTCCAATAGTGCAAGGAATGGTGAAAGCACCGGGATCCTCCAATTTCGGGGCCATTGAATGTACTATAGCACTAACTTGGTGGGTCATCTTGATAGTTTCACAGTCCATGGATCTTTTCTTCGTCACCAAATCTTTCATGAATTTAGCATAGCCAGGCATTTGCTCCAAAGCCTCCACTAAAGGCACATTAATGGATAAGCTCTTCATCATGTCAATGAATTTTGAACTGATTCTCATTTTTCTGCTTTGCTAGCCTCTAAGGGTAAGGTGGAGGTGGCCTAGGCAAGGGTGCCTTGGCTTTTTGCACCACCGGCTTCGGCATGTCTATTACGTGTTCCCTAGACGGGTTCACTTCATTCTGTGTTTCCACCTCGGCATCTTGAATATCAATCCTCACATCTTCATTCACATTTTCATCAATCACATTCTCAACCACCAAAGGAACTTCATTTTCTTGCAACTCAACTTCATCACCCAAAATTTGCTTTTGTTTGGAGGCATTCACATCAGCGCCTCGTCCACTCCTTGTAGTTACTGCCATAACATAATTGTTCACACCCTTTGGGCTAACCATCGTATCACTCGGTAGAGACCCCTTAGGGAAAGTATTCAGAGACTGAGAGATTTGTCCTAGCTGAACCTCCAAATTTCTAATTGAAGTGTTGTGAAAAGCCAATTGTGCATCGGAGTCAGCATTCTTTTTCATCATCTGTTCAAACATCATTTCAATTCTCCCCATTTCATTATTGGAAGAAATAGGACACTAGGATGGAAAAGGCGGTGGGTTGCTCGGTTGTTGGTACATTGGGGGCCTTTGAAAGCCTTGCCCCTGATTTCCCTGGTTGTTGTTCCATCCACCCTGGTTGTTGTTTCCACCCCAATTGTTGTTGTTGCCCCAGTTTCCCTGATTTCTCTGATTGTTGTTTTGATTGCCCCAATTTGGATTTTGATTATTGTTTCCCCAATTGTTGTTCCCTTGTTGTTGATTATTCCAATTGTTGTTGCCTTGTTGTTGGTTACCCCAATTGCCCGGGGATCTCCATTGTTGCTGTTGGTTAGAAGAATTGCCTCTTTGGCCTTGACAATTATTCACATATTGTACCTCTTCATTCTGCCCATCATAACCATCATCTTGGAATCCACCACAATCATTGTCAAATTGATCCGAACTCCCTTGGTTCTGCTGACCTCTTTGTCTTATATTGTTCACTAGCATGTTGACACCCTCCATGGCATTTACTTGGCGAGGATTTTGAACTTGTTGCAACTGTGCCTTTGCTAATTGGTTCATTGTTGTTGTAAGTTCTGCTATAGCCAGTCCATGGTCATGTAGTTCTTTGTGCAAGTGAGTGACCGTGGGGTCACCCTGTAGCACATTGGCTCTACTTTGCCACGCGGAGGATGTGTCAGCCATCTCGTCAAGAATAGCATAAGCTTCATCATAAGGCAGCTTCATGAAATTACCCCCAACCAATTGATTCACTATGCATTGATTCGTTGTATTGATGCCCCGGTAGAAGGTTTGTTGTATCATTGCCTCTGTCATATCATTGTTGGGGCATTCCTTCACCATAGTTCTATATCTCTCCCAAATCTCGTGTAATGGTTTGGTGGGCTCCTGCTTGAAAGCTAAGATCTCGTCCCGTAATGATGCCATGTGCCCCAGAGAGAAAAATTTGGCAATGAACTTATCCGCCAACTCATCCCAAGTAGTGATGGAATGGTTGGGAAGTCGCTCAATCCAATCCAATACCTTCCCTCTAAGTGAAAATGGGAAGAGTCTCAATCGAAGTGCATCCTCGGACACATTGGTTTGCTTGCTCCCCCAACAGGTATCCACGAACCCCTTGAGATGTTTGTAAGCATTCTGAGTGGGAGCACCCGTGAAGTACCCACGCTGCTCCAACAATGTCAGCATCACGTTGGTAATTTAAAAATTGCCTGCCCGGATCCAGGTCCGGACAATTGCACTAGCATAGCCTTGGTTGGGAAGAACTCGAGGGGCCACTCTTGGAGGTGGCGGAGGAGGGTCTAGAATATTTTCATTTGCATTGGCCTGGCGGCCTCTACGTTGTCCTTGAGGTACAAGAGGTACCTCATCATCTCCAACATCATCTACCTCCTCCCCCGCAATCACATTGCTAAGAGGGTCATTGTTGTTTGCTGCCATTTTGCACCTGAAGTTGTGGCACACACAAATTAGTAACAAAGAAGGAAAAAAGAACAATTCACAAAACTACTAAGATAGATAATCAAGACCGTCAGCTCCCCAGCAACGGCACCAAAAAGTTGATCGGGGCCAACCCTGTACTAATACAAAGTAGCAAGAGAGGTCGAAGCAGCGTTTACCCGATAAGGTCGGGATCGATTTCCACAGGGGGCTAGAAATTGGAATTGAGTTTCTATCTAAGTTAGAATTGTGTAATTGTTCCTAATTACACTTCTAAACATTTTTGGTTTTTGATTTAACTTCTAAATTTATACTACCAATATGCTAAATTGAGCTACGTTAAGCTAAGAGAAGACTATTGAAGATGTTCTAATTAGTTAAAAGGCACTAGGGGAGTGACTTTCACCTAGGTGGATAATTAATGGGTTCTCATGTCTAAGGCTAGGTTGTCATATTTGGGAATTACGATATAACCATTGCACGATTCTACTCACTCTATACCTCTCGGTAGTTCGAGTGATTTTGCCCTAATTGACTTTCTCAAGATCAATTGGGTATGATCATTTGTGCAAGCAATTGAGGTTCAAGTCGGGTATTACGGTTTAACCCTTTAATTGGGGCTATCAATTCTCTTGAGTACGCCCCAATTCCTTATTGGACTAATTCTAGAGACTTAGGCTCTCTTTCTCAAGAAGAGCCAAAATCAACAAAGCATAAACTAGTGTTTGCAACCACTAATTCAACAATAAAATCATAAATTAGTCCAAATATCAAACACCCATAGACATTCAAACCTTAAAACACAAGACCCATCAATTACCCACACTAGGGTTGAGCCACAACCCTAGCTGATGGGTCTAGCTACTCATGATAATAGAGAAAAGCAAAGAAATAGATGAAGATAAACCCATAAAATTAAATTACTAATTAAAACTTGAAGATTCAATGGTAAAACTATTGTAAAATTACTCCAAATAGCAAGAAAGCACTATTCACGAGCGCAGCTCAGCTGTATATTCTAACTGATAACTTAAAAATGTGAAAAGAAACTATTTATACTAGGCCGAAAATTCTGGAGAAAAATACCCCTGCGGGGCAAGTGCGGACCGCACAAAATCGAGTGCGGCCGCACTAAGGCTTTCAGCTGGAATTCTTGCCCTCTGATCATGGCCACCGCGGACCGCACAAAATGCATCGCGGCCACGGTGGCTCCTGTTGCGGTCCGCAAAAAATGGAACGTGGACCACATTGGCCATAATCCTCCAATTTGATACTCTCTGAAGTTGAGCTTTGCGGACCGCACAGAATTGAGTGCGGCCGCAATGAAGTCAATGTGGACCGCACAAAGTGCAGTGTGGCCGCATCATTTGGCTGCCTGGAATTTAGCACTCTCTGAATCTCTTCACTGCGGACCGCACAGAATGGAGTGCGGCCGCATTGGTCCTGTTTTCTGAGCTTGAACTTGTTCTTAGTACTTGTGCATGTTTCACTCCTTTTTTTGAGCTGGTTTTTGACGAATAGTCACCTTGTTGATCAAACCCTGCAATCAAGTACAACACGTAAGCCTTTGGGACTATTTTGTACACATTTTTAATCAAAACTCAAGTAAGAAGGAGTGTAAAATGCATTAAAATCCCTAGTTATCAGCTGCTGGGATTGCTGACCCTGAAACTGACCCTAACGGCGTGAGTAACCACTCTGAAAACTCTGGAGTGGAGGTACACTGATAGGAGCTGGTGATGCACTGTAGGGTAGCTGATCCGAACACTGCATATGAGAACCACGGCCACCTGGAGCACCATGAGAAGCCTGAAGTGCTGAATGAAACGGCTTGGGAGGATGGCCCCTACCAAAAGAATCCCTGCCTCCAGATGAGGCACCACTGAATCTGCCCGAAGGACGAGGCCTCTTATCAGACCCCTGACCACTCCCCTGCGATAGAACCATCTCAACTCGCCGGGCCACATTGGTCGCATCCTAAAAAGAAATCTCGCTCCCTGTCTCTTTAGCCATTTGCAATCGAATAGGCTGAGCGAGTCCCTCAATGAACCTCCTCCCTCTCTCTCTCTCGCGGTGGGAAGTATAAGAAGAGCATGATGGGCCAAGTCAATAAATCTGGTCTCGCACTGAGTGACGGTCATGGAACCCTGCTGGAGACGCTTAAACTACCTCGATAGTCCTCCCTCTGAGTGATAGGAAGAAACTTCTCCAGAAATAGCTGAGAGAACTGATCCCAAGTCAAAGCCGGTGACCCAGCTGGCCTAGCCAAACAATAATCCCTCCACTAAGTCTTGGCAAAACCTGACAGACGAAAAGCAGCAAAGTCGACCCCATTGGTCTCCACTATCCCCGTGTTCTGCAGAACCTCGTGGCAGTTGTCCAAATAGTCCTGGGGATCCTCTGAAGATGTACCGCAATATGTGGTAGTAAAAAGCTTGGTGAACCTGTCCAATCTCCACAAGGCATCAGCAGACATAGTTGCTCCATCACCGGTCTGTGCTACAACACCCGGTTGAACTACCCCAACTGGCTGAGCTACTGGAGTCTGAAACTGGGGAGCCATCTGCTCCGGAGTGCGAGTAGCAGGAGTCTGGGCTCATCCTCCAGCCTGAGAGACGGCTGGTGCTACAGGGAATATGCCTGCCTGAGTGACGCTCTCTAGAAGGCCCACTAGACGGACCAAAGCATCCTGGAGTACCAGGGTGGCGATAAACCCCTCTGGGACCTGAGCTGGGCCCACTGGAACTGTCTGGGCTGGAACCTCATCATCAAACTCTACCCGAGGCTCTGCCGCTGGTGCTGCTGCTCTGGGCTGAGCTCTGACCCTACTTCGGCCTCAAGCACGACCTCGGCCTTGTCCTCTGCCCCTCATAAGAGCTGCCACAAAAGGCTCGGGCTGCTGGTCAGCTGATGAAGCGGTACGTGTCCTCACCATCTGCGAAAGAACAGAGTGGAAGTTCAATTAGCATTGAGAAATAAGGTCGCACGACAGGAAAGAATAGATGTGAAGTTTTTCCTAAACTCTGTAGCCTCTGGGGGATAAGCACAAACGTCTCTGTACCGATCCCTCAGACTCAACCTAGCTTGTTCCTGAATTGTGAGACCTAGGCAACCTAGTGCTCTGATACCAACTTGTCACGACCCGAATTTCCCACCCTCGGGAGTCGTGATGGCGCCTACTCGTGAAAGCTAGGCAAACCAACTACTATGATTTTAACACATTAGCAATCAACCCAAACAGATACTAACAGTAACTAAAACTAAACAGATATAAAGCGGGGAAGTGTTATAACAAAATCAATACTCTAGTACAAGTCTACCCAAGAATCTGGTGTCACAATTTCACGAACATCTACGAATGTCTACAAACACTGGTCTAGAAAGAAAAGTATAACTGTTCTCGAAATGAAAAGAGACAGTATATCAAAACATAAGGAAGGGGACTCCGGAGTCTACGAACGCCGGCAGATCTACCTTGGGTCTCCTATGGACTGAAGGCAGCAACCCACGATCTACTCACGAGGTCCAGCACCAAAATCTGCACAGAAAGTGCAGAGTGCAATATCAGTACAACAGACCCCATGTACTGGTAAGTGTCCAGCCTAACCTCGGCGAAGTAATGACGAGGCTAGGACACGACAGCCATATAAACCTGTGCAGTCAATGCATATACAAACGGATAATAAAAATAGGAATTACAGAATAAGATGGGAAGGGAAGCATGCTGTGGGGAATATCAAATACTTAACAGAAATTCAGTAGAGAAACATAAACAACACCGTAATGATATCAACAGGAATAAGGATAACAGTAACACGTGCACGGCATCACCCTTCGTGCTTTTACTCTCGTCCTCACCATAAAAATCAACAGAATCGGCGCGGCATCACCCTTCGTGCATTGACTCTCACAATATCGGCACGGCATCACTCTTCGTGCTTTTACTCTCATAATCATGGCATGGCATCACCCTTCGTGCATTAACTCTCACAATATCGGCACGGCATCACCCTTCGTGCTTTAACACTCACTCGCAATATCATGCACGCCATCACCCTTCGTGATTTACACTCTTTCTCACTCAAACAATAGAAACAATACGTCCCGGCAAGGGAATCAACAATATACACAATAACCTCCCAGCAAGGGAATCAACAATATACACAATAACCTCCCGGCAAGGGAATCAACAATATAAACAATAACCTCCCGGCAAGGGAATCAACAAAATGAACAGTAACATCCCGGCAAGGGAATCAGCTATAACCAATTTCGTTCCAACAGTTACTTCACAAAAACAAATCCCAACTTGAGCCAATACTCAACAATGATCAATTACCAAGGATCTAACATGAATTATGTTCAACATTTATAATCATCAACCTAAGCGTGGACAATACACAATAGAGTCACAACAATCATGGTATAAGACTCACGGGCATGCTTGACACCAACGTATAGATACTCGTCACCATGCCTATACGTTGTACTCAACACTAACACGTAGCAATTAAGACCACAACTCCTATTCCCTCAAGCTAAGGTTAGACCAAACACTTACCTCAGTTCCATGGACAAAAATCAAGCCTCAATTACCGCTTTACCTCTCGGTTCCACTTCCAATCCGCTTGTATCTAGTCATAATTTACTTAATAACATCAATAAATGCTAAATAAACCAATTCTAATGCATGAAAATAGATTTCCCAATGATTTCCCCAAAAAGTCAAAAATCGACCCCGGGCCCGCTTGGTCAAAACTCGAAGTTCAAACCAAAACCCGATCACCCATTCACCCACGAACTCAAATATGCAATTAGTTTTGAAATCCGACCTCAAATTGAGGTTCAAATCCCCAAAATTCGAAAATCCTAACTTCTACCCAAAAACACCCAATTTCCCGTGAAAAACCCTAGATTTTGAGGTGAAATTATGCAAAAAGATGAATTAGATTGAAATAGATGAGTTAGAAATCACTTACTTATGATTTGGTGGAGTTTGAGCCTATAAAAATTCGCCTAAGGATGTTTAGGGTTTGTGAAAGTTGTAAAATGATGAAAAATCCCGTCAAAATCCTACTTAACAGGTCGCAGATGTCGCAATTGCGAACCTGTTGCATTGTCTGCTCCCCTCGCAACTGCGAGCAATTTGTCGTAATTGTGATAACTGGCCCTCCCTGATGACTTCGCAATTGCGAAGGGGGGGGGGGGTCGCAATTGCGATCAAGTGCTGGCCTGACTTCTTCGCAATTGCGATGAAGTCCTCGCAATTTCCAGGCCTGTTAGGCTCGCAATTGCAATACCTGACCTCGCAATTGCGAGATCAGAGCCTGCTTCTATAATTTCGCCTAAGTATTCTCTACCGATCATGAGCGCTCAGAGTGTTGTAATTCTCTCCCGAGTAACTACCACAATTTACTAGACATATGCAATACAACAGAACCTGCAAGAGCTATTTCTCTAAGTCCAAATTTACTCTGTGGCCTATCCAAAACTCACCCGAGCACTCGGGGCTCCAAATCAAACATGCACGCAAGTCTAAAACCATCATACGGACTTGCTCGTGCAATCAAATCATCAAAATAACATCAACAACTACGAATTTAGCACCAAAATTCATAAAATTCTCAAGAACATTGAAATTTCTATTTTCTCAACTATGGGTCCGATTTATGTCAAATCAATTCCGATTCTTACCAAATTTCACAGGTTCGACTTAAATATTATTTTAAACCTATACCGGGCTCCGAAACCAAAATACGGGCCCGCTACTATCAAGAACACACACCATTTCATTTCCAAAAGTCTTTATATTTTCCAGCAAACAATTTTCTTTAAAAATTCATTCCTCGGGCTAGGGACCTCAGAATTCGATTCTGGGCATACGTCCAAGTCCCATATTTTACTACGGACCCTACGGGACCGTCGGAACACGGGTCCGGGTCCGTTTACCCAAAATATTGACCGAAGTCAACTTAATTCTATTTTAAAGGCAAAACTTAGTATTTTTCTCAAATTTTCACATAAGGGCTTTCCGGATACACGCCCGGACTGCGCACGCAAATTGAGGTGAAACAAAAGGAGGTTTTTATGGCCTTGGAACATAAATTTGACTTCTAAATCACGAGATGACCTTTTGGGTCATCACATAGAATTACCAACATCAAAACTCCCATAATTTCAAGATGCCATATCTCTCAAAGTAAAAATAAAAACAAAATAAAATAAAATAAAAGTTCAAACTTGTCACTAAGCAATATTTACAGCTATAACTGCACCGTTAGTTCTCGGACGATGATGGATATAAATTATTCATTTAATTTCATATGTAAAAAATAAGTTTTTAAAATAAAATATGAATAATAATATCCTATCCTCGCATATTTTCTAACAATTATTGTAGGAAAAAGAAATTATGAAAAAGACAAGAAAATGAAGCAAAGCCACAGTTGCACACATCATCGTCATATTCGCAAATGTGGAATATACATATGGGCTATTGGAAAAAGACAATTAGAGATGAAAAGGAGTATAGTTGCATATGTGGAATCTATATACGCAAAGATCACATTCGCATACATGGAACCTACATTTGCAAGTCTAAGTCATGAAGTCAAGATGGAAGCCAAAGAGTCATAAATGCATACGTGGAATCTATATTTGCAAAGGCCACATTCGCACACATGGAACCTGCATTTCCAAGACCAACTCATGAAGTCAAAAGTGAAGCACAAGTGCCATATTTGCATATATTGAATCTAACTACACAAAGGTCACTTCGCATACATGGAAGCTACATTTGCAAGACTAACTCATGAAGTCAAGAGTGAAGCACAAGTGCCATATTTGCATATATAGAATCTACGTACACAAAGGTCACTTTGCAGACATGAATTTCACATTCGCAAAAGTGGAACATGACAAAAGCTACTCATCTTTTCCTATAAATAGCAAGCTCTCTTTGTATAAGAAATATTCAATCTTTGTAAGACAAGAACTAGTCTTGGTCTTTCTTTCTCTTCTTTCCTTATAGTAAAAATATTTCTAGTCCTCTAAATATCCTTTTTAGCTTTTCTTACTCCATAATGGAGTAATTTCTTTTTGTTGGATAGTTGATGAAGCTTGATATATTTTATAATATTATCTTAGTTTTTATATATTCTTGGCTTGAAACTTTTTATTTACATTTCATACTATGCTGAAATGATGGTTTTTAATTACTCTATCATCACATCTATATATTTTATCTCTAAGTTATTCATATATTAATTTTATAATTCTCGAGGAGCAAAATTAATATATAACAATTGATGAATAAAATAGTAGTGTGAAAGTAATTTTTCAGTAAACTATTATTTCAAGTCAGTAATCTTGCTTGCCTCAGTTTTAATTCTCACGAAGGAATTGTTGTAGGCAAGATTATTGATCCTTGGTAAAAATATTCTCACGAAGTTTTTACTTTCTTTTAGCACAATTCAAGCAAGAAAAATATTTTGATTTAATCGTCACTAGTCTTAAATTGATTAATTAACATAATTCTCACAGAGTGTTGTTAATTGGTTATTTCTTAGTGAGCCAAATATAATTGTATTAGAAATAAGCAATTATTCTATAGAGAAATAAATGTAGAAATTGAGATTTTATAATGGTAATATTATCAAGTGAATTCAATGATTCCCAACTCCTTTTTAAATTATAAATCTTCCAAACATATTTGTTTTGTTTAAGCATATAACAAGTTTTAGACCTCACTCACTTTTCATCAATTTGATTCTCTCAAATAGTAGTTAAAATATAACAAATATGTAGCATAGTTTATCCAGTCTCTGTGGAACCGTATCTTAAACTATATTAGAATTTGACAGAGTACGAGCAGGAAATTCCAATACACATTCGCCTCGTCAAAAGTTTGGCGTCGTTGCCGGGGATTGGCATACATCTACATTGGATTAAATATTTTGTTACTAATTTGAGAATTTATTATTATTATTATTATTATTATTATTATTATTATTATTATTATTATTATTATTATTATTATTATTATTATTATTATTTCTGTCAGTATTTTCACCATCTACTATTAAGTATTTCCTACTACTTCTATCATTGGTTTTTCTTTAGAATATTTAGTATACTATTACTAGTACTTTTATCTACAAATACTATTCTAACTTTATATCTAATTACTATTATTTACTAGTACTAGCTTTATTTATACTTAATATATATTATCGCACTTTTTTTTTCTAACTATTTTTGTTATCTTTAAAATTTTCTTTAGTTATTTTAATAACTACTAGTACTACTATAGAAATTATTGTTATTTTTTTCTCTTTAAAATTTTAAGTAGTTTATGACCCGCTCTTCTACAAAAAAGTCGGCTAGTTACGATCCAGAAATTGAAAAATCTCTTCGATTGTGCAGGAAAGGAAAAACATCATCTTCTCAAAGCATAGCTCGTGAAGGAATGGAGAATCGGGGAGTAGAAGACATTCAACCACCGGTCCATGTGGAGGATCAGTTTGATGAAGTAGCACCAAGGCCAGCAAACAGAATCATAAGGGATTATGCTAGACCTGACCGCTTCAATTGTGAATCAAGTGTCAGAAAACCTCCAGTAGCAGCCAACAACTTTGAAATCAGGACTGGCCTGATTCAAACGATTCAACAGTCTTGCATCTTCACTGGAGACGCGAGTGAAGATCCACACAGTCATTTAATTGACTTCTCGGAACTTGTTGAAACAGCTAAGTATAATGGAGTACCTCCTGAAGCTATCAAGTTAAGGCTATTTCCTTTTTCTTTAAAAGGAGATGCCAAGACTTGGTTGCGAAGTTTGCCACAAGGTTCCATTACCACATGGGACCAAATGACTCTGAAATTTTTAAACAAATATTTTTCCCCTGCTACAACCACAAAGTTAAGACAAGACATCTCTACTTTCTTGCAGACTAACACTGAGTCAGTTTATCAAGCTTGGGAAAGATTAAAAAGCAGTGTTAAGAAAATGTCCACACCATGACATTCCTGAACACATGCAACTGTATATTTTTTTAATCACGGGTTAAAACCCTCTGCCAGAAATGTGATTGATGCAGCTGCAGGAGGTTATGTAATGGGAAAAACCACGGAGGAAGCATTGCAATTGTTGAACGAGATTTCTGAGAATGCCATCCAATGGTCATCTGAGCGTGTAATCATCAAGAAGGCTGCTACGGTAAATCAGGTTGATGTTTTAAATACACTAACGCAACAAATTGTTTCTTTGGAACAAACGTTTGAATCTTTTCAGGTGAATACACAACAACCAAGCCAATCTGAGGCTTGTGACATGTGTGGAGGAAACCATCTGAACCAAGAATGTCAAGCAAACAATCTTAATGACGAATAGGTCCATTCTGTCGGTTATAAATCATACCCTTTTGGGAGTCCAATGGCACAAAAGCATCCAGGATTTCAATGGAGCAATCCAAATGGTGCAGAGAACTCTCAAAGCTTCCAGAAGCATTATACAAGGTCCATCAGGATACCAGAATCAAAACCGTGGGCAACCAAACTATAGACCTTATCAACAAGCAGGGCCATATCAGCAAAAGTCTCAACAAGCTCATCCTGTCACGACCCAAAATCCATTAAGGGTCGTGATGGCGTCGGACACCGCTGTCAGGCAAGCCAACCAAATACTTAATTAAATTCCAATTTTAACAATTTTGAAAACCAAGATTTTCCTTTAAATTTCATAAGTGAAAAGATAACTGCTTTAGTTCCAAATTAAATACCAGCAATCACTACAAAAATATTTAAAAACCATCCCAGAACCCGGTGTCACAAGTGCATGAGCATCTACTGATAAGGAAGTAAAATACAATACAACATCCGTCCGGAATACAGTGGACAGAAATAAAATACAAGTTTACTGGAAGGGACTTTACTAGCTGCGGCCGCCTCGAATAATGCCACTCACCTAGTCCCCGAATCATCCGTGCTGCTATGCCCAGTGGGCTGCTAGAGATAGATATACCTGTGCAACAAAAATGCAAAGAAGTGTAGTATGAGTACGTAAACAACGTGTACTCAATGAGTATCCTGTCTAATCTCGAAGAAGTAGAGACGAGATGGTCAACTTCGACACTTACTAGAGGTCAATTGACAATATACTAAAAATGTGAGGAAATCGTGGATTAATATAGCAGTCCTAATTCATGAAGCCAAAAAAAAAACAGGTAAACATCTTCAACAAATAATCAAGGATTTTCAAGGTTTACTGTTTATTATCTTATTAATTTATATCAAGCCACGAAGGGCAAATTTCACATTTAAAATTCTCAAGCAACAACATAACATGCGCAAATCACACCGAGGTGACGGCCCGATCCAACAGAAATAAACTGTGCACTTGCCGAGGGTCGACGGCGCGCCTATAGATGCATCTATTTAATTTGCCGAGGCGTTCGGCCCGTTCCATAAATAAACACATATCCTGCTCGCGAATCATGCATGCGACGCAGGTACACATAGAGATACATGCTCAATCAGTCAATTAAGAACTTATCGGGAATATTTACCCGAATACAACAATTTCTCTTTTCAACAATTCAGGAAAAATGATGTTTAATCTCCTTTTAAATTCATTTACTAATCCAAGGTGATTCAAGCAATTCAAGCTATCAATGGGTTCATAAATAATCCAAGTATAACATGCTTTTAGGCCCTAACTACCCGGACAATAGCATAATAGTAGCTACGCACGGACTCTCCTCACCTCGTGCGTACGTAGCCCCCGCAAATAGGAGCACATAATAAATTATTTCACCTATAAGGACGATTCCCTCTTACAAGGTTAGAAAGGAGACTCACCTCGCTCCGAAGATCCATAACCGGCATTCCACGCCCTTCCGAAGACTCTAATTGATGCACCATGCTCCAAAACTAGCCAACGGTTACACAATTCCATTAATATATGCTCAAATATTCGTTACAATCTAATTTATAGCAATTCCTAACTCCGATCGAAAAGTTGACCAAAACGCCCTCGGGCCCCACGTGCCCGGAATCCGAAATTTTTTTGAAGATAAAGATTACCCATGACCTTAGGAACCCGAATATATAATTTTCACTAAATTCCATACTCAATATCGTGGTCAAATTCGAAGAAATGCCAATTTCTAGGTTTTCCACCAAAACCTAATTTTTTTCCGTAATTTCCTTGCCTAAATCCATGTATAAACTTTGTATTTAACTCGAAGCTAGCATAAATTACTTACCTCATGATGAGTGACGAAAATGGCACCTCAAAGCTGCTCCCCATCGACTCCAATGGAAGAAAACGGGGTTGAAATGAACCCAACCCCGAATTTTAAAAGACCTCACTGCCTCAGCTGTTTCCGTACCTGCGGTCCTTTGACCGCTTCTGCGATTCCGCAGGTGCGGTTAAAATGCCATATTTGCGATCCTCCCTAGGCCGCCCTCTTTCGCTTCTGCGATATGCCTTCCGCAGATGCGGTCCCGCTTCTGCGGAACTCTGACCGCATCTGCGGTCCACTCCAAGCCGCTCACTTCCGCTTCTGCGACCACCTTTCCGCAGATGCGGTCCCGCTTCTGCGGAACCTTGACCGCATCTGCGGTCCTCGAGCCCTTGACCAAAAATCGCTTCTGGGGCTCCTTTTCCGCTTCTGCGGTTAACCCACCGCAGAAGCGAAAATGCCAGCAACCAGATCCTTCAGCTGTCCAAAAATCCCAATTTCGATCCGTTAACCACCCGAAATCCACCCGAGGCCCCCAGGACCCCAACCAATCATACCAACCAGTCCAAAAACACATTACGGACTTGCTCGAGGCCTCAAATCACATCAAACCACACGAAAATCATGAATTACACCCCGATTCAAGCTTCACGAACTTTAGAACTTCCAACTTCTACTTTCGATGCTTAAACCTATCAAATCAAGTCCGATTGACCTCAAATTTTGCACACAAGTCATATTCAAGATTACGGACCTATTGCAACTTCCGGAATTGGATTCCGACCCCGATTTCAAAAAGTCCACTTCCGGTCAAACTTCTTAAAAACCTTCAAATTTCTATCTTTAGCCAAATGGCTCCAAAATGACCTACGGACCTCCGAATTCACTTCCGATCGCGCCCCCAACTCCAGAATCACCATACGGAGCTATTCACAGTCTCGGAATCCAAAAGGGACGTCGATAACGCTAAAATACACTTCGAGCCAAACCTATGAAATTTCTTCTAAAATGCTAACTTCCACAATAGGCGCCAAAACATTCCCGGGTTATCCAAAACCCGAACCGGGCATACGCCCAAGTCTGAAATCATCCTACAAACCTGCTGGAACCTTCATATCCTGATTCCGAGGTCGTTTACTCAAAATTCTAATCCTAGTTCATTCTTTCACTTTAAGCTTCTGAAATAAGAATTCTCTTTCCAAATCGACTCTGAACTTCCCGGAACTTAATTCCGACCACACGTACAAGCCATAATACCTGAAATGAAGCTGCTTATGGACTCTGACTGCTGAACGGAGCACTAGGACTCAAAACGACCGGTCGGGTCGTTACACATCCAAGTCTTGACGACCTTTTGTATAAGTACATTAAGGTCACTGATGAAAAGATGGAAAGCCAGGGTGCAACCCTCAAAAATCTGGAAATGCAATTAAGCCAACTGGAAACTCTTGTGTCAGAAAAGATTCAAGGTCCCTTGCCAAGCAATACAGAGAAAAATCCAAAGGAGCACCATCGCCTTACGGTCAGGTAAGGAGCTTGATGAACCATATACAGACCAGTCAGAACAACAAGTAAACAAGGGTAAGAATTTTGAAATACCCTTTGAACTATCTGAAGAGAAAGAAGTCAAGAAGAAAGAAGAAAACAATATTGAAAAATTGACTCCTTTCCCTGTGACAATTCCTTTTCCACAAAAACTGAAAAGAGAAAAGCTTGATAATAAATTTTCAAAGTTTTTGGAGATTTTAAAACAAATTCACATTAATATTCCTTTCACTGATGCTTTGTTGCAAATGCCTTCTTATGCCAAATTCCTAAAAGAAATTTTGTCAAGTAAAAGAAAATTGGAAGAAGTTTCTGTGGTGATGCTTACTGAAAAATGCAGTGCTATACTTCAAAATAAGCTACCATAAAAACTTGGTGATCCAGGTAGTTTTACAATTCCATGCACTTTGGGAGGAGTATATATTGAAAAAGCACTTTGTGATTATGGATCTTCAATTAACTTGAGGCCATTTTCTATCTTTAGAAAATTAATCGTGGTGAAATGAAAGGCATAGGTGTTTCTCTTCAGTTTGCAGATCAAAGTACTAAGAAACCTAAGGGAATAATTGAAAATGTGCTCGTAAGAGTAGATAAGTTTATTTTTCCTGTAGATTTTATAGTAGTTGAAATGAAGGAATGTCTTGATGAACCAATTATTTTGGGTAGACCATTTCTTGCCACAAGTAGAGCAATCATAGATGTCCATCAAGGACAACTAATTTTGAGAGTTAATGAAGAAAGAGTCATTTTTGATATGCAAAAGATATTAAGATTTTCAGAAGATGAGACATCATCTTCGTGTTTTTCGATTGACATGCTTAATTATCTTACAGATGAATTCAAAGATTATCAATTGATTCCAGACTCAATGGAAAGATGTTTGGCCAAATCTGACACCATACAAGATGATGATCCTATCATCAGAAGAGAAGCCGAAATACTAGAAAAAGATTCTGAAGAGGAGAAGATGCAACCAGAACAAGTTCAACCAAAAATCGAACTCAAAGTTCTCCCATCTCATTTAAAATATGTTTATCTTGAGGAAGAATTATTTCCAATAATTATTTCATCTTTTCTTACTGCAGGACAAGAAGAAAAACTGATTGAAGTGTTGAAAGCACAGAAAGAAGCCTTGGGGTGGACTATAGAAGATATCAAAGGAATTAATACAGTTGTTTGTACGCACAGAATCCTCATGGAGGATAGCTACAGGCCAATAGTCCAGCCCCAAAGGAGATTGAATCCAGCAATGCAGGAAGTAGTAAAAAAGGAGATCGTAAAGCTTTTGGCGGTATGTATTATTTATCCCATTTCAGACAGCCCTTGGGTAAGCCCTGTTCAGGTAGTACCAAATAAATGAGGTATGACGGTTATAAAAAATAAAAGTAATGAACTTATACCTACTAGAATTGTCACAGGATGGAGAGTCTGTATTGATTACAGACGTCTCAATGATGCAACTAGAAAAGATCATTTTTCTTTATCATTTATTGATCAAACGTTAGAAAGAATTGCAGGATATGATTTTTACTGTTTTCTTGATGGCTAGGTATAACCAAATATCAATTGCACCTGAAAATCAGGACAAAACAACTTTCACATGTCCTCATGGAACATACGCCTATAGGAGAATGGTCTATGCGACGCTCCTGCTACATTTCAGCGTTGCATGTCAACAATTTTTTCTGACATGACTGAAAAATTTCTTGAAATATTTATGGATGATTTTACACTCTTTGGCAAAACATTTGAGGATTGTCTTCACCACTTGACCTTAGTTCTTAAGAGATGTGAAGAGACAAACTTGATTCTTAATTGAAAAAAATGTCCTTTTATGGTTACTGAGGGAATTGTTTTAGGACATAAAATCACTGCTAAAGGGATAGAAATTGATAAGGCTAAAATTGATCTTATAGCAGGATTACCCCCTTCCTCAACTGTTAAAGGCATTAGAAGCTTTCTAGGTCATGCAGGTTTTTACAGACGGCTCATAAAAGACTTTTCAAAGATTTCAAAACCGTTGACTAACCTTTTGATGAAAGATATTAAGTTTGTTTTTTCAGGTGATTGTTTGAAAGCATTTGAGACCCTTAAGGAAAAGTTATCAACTGCCCCTGTAGTTGTGTCCCCAGACTGGAATCAACCTTTTGAGGTCATGTGTGATGCTAGTGATACAGCCGTTGGAGCTATTTTAGGCCAGAGAAAGGATAAGATCTTTCGTCTCATTTACTATGCTAGTAGAACAATGAATGAGGCTCAACTAAATTATGCCACAACAGAAAAAGAGTTACTAGCAGTAGTATTTGCTTTTGATAAGTTTCGATCTTATTAAATAGGAACCAAGGTCACTGTTTTTACTGATCATGCAGCTTTAAAATACCTCTTAGCAAAGAAAGATGCTCGACCTAGATTGTTAAGATGGATTTTACTTCTACAAGAATTTGACCTTGGGATAAAAGATAAAAAAGGAATAGAGAATCAAGTAGCTGATCATTTGTCTAGATTAGAAAATCCCCCCTTGAGTTTAGCGAAATAAAGGAAGAATTTCCTGATGAACATATTTTCTCAGTTAACTCAATTCTGACTCAACCACCCTGGTTTGCAGATATTACAAACTACTTGGTTGGAAAGTGGACACCCCAAGATCTCTCTTACCAGCAAAAAAAAAGCTTATATCTGATGCAAAGTATTATTTGTGGAATGAACCTTATTTGTTTAAAAATAGTGCAGATAATATCATTAGAAGATGTGTGCCTGAAGAAGAGATGAACAAAATTTTATATCACTGTCATGATGGAGCAATTGGAGGTTATTATGCAGCAAATCGAACAGCCTTTAAAGTTTTGGAAGCTGGATTTTTCTGGCCGACTCTTTTTAAAGATACCCGAGCATACGTTGCACAATGTGACAGGTGTCAGAGAACATGTAACATCACTAAGAGAGATGAGATTCCATTGCACTCAATACAGGTATGTGAAATATTTGATGTTTGGGAATAGATTTCATGGGTCTTTTTCCTTCTTCTCATTCTTTTGAATATATCTTTGTGGCTGTGGATTATGTGTCCAGATGGGTTGAAGCCATCCCCACAAGGAAAACTGATGCTCAAACTGTGTGCAATTTTCTCAAAAAAAAAATATTTTTACCAGATTTGGCACACCACGAGTCATTATTAGTGACTAAGGGACTCATTTTATGAATAGATAGTTTTCTGCTTTGCTGACAAAATATGGTGCGACTCATAAGACAGGAACACCATATCATGCTCAAACTCAAGGGCAAGTTGAAATTTCCAACCGTGAGTTAAAAAGAATTCTTGAAAAACGGTTGGAATCTCAAGAAAAGACCGGGCTTAAAATTAGATGATGCATTATGGGCATACCGAACGGCGTTCAAAACGCCAATTAGAACATCCCCATATAGATTAGTCTTTGGGAAAGCTTGTCATTTGCCAGTTGAATTAGAACACAAAACTTTTTGAGCACTAAAAGCATTAAACTTTGAGTTAGCCTCTGCTGGTAAAAATAGATTTTTTCAGGTTAATGAGTTGGAAGAAATGAGGTTGGAAGCCTATGAAAATGCAAAACTTTTTAAAGAAAAAACAAAAAAATGGCATGACAATTTGATCAGACAAAAAAGTTTTAAAATTGGAGATCAAGTGCTTCTTTACAATAGTCGACTCAGGCTATTCCCAGGAAAATTAAAATCAAGGTGGACAGGTCCTTACAATGTAACAAATGTTACTCCATATGGAGCAATTAAAATCCAACAGAACAATGGAGGTGACAAGTTTAAGGTAAATGGTCAAAGAGTAAAATTGTACTTTGGAGGACATTTTGAGCAACATTCATCGGTCACTTTGATAGACTGATGAATTCCACAGGTAATAAGTCGAGCTGACGACGTTAAACTTAGAACTATAGTGACATACCCGTAGCCATTGAGGGTGAAGCAATGGAGCCTTATAAGTCCAATATAGGTTTGATAATTAAATGTTTAAACAATTAATCTGGTCAATGTCCAGGTTACTGTACAACCAGAGCATCTCATGAAGGCCTCTACAAAAACAGAGTCAGCAATACACGTCCAACTATGCCTTATAAAAAGGAGGCCTACACATTTTGGCGTGATCACAACTCTAGGCCTCCTTTTTCTAAGGCATAGTTGGGCGTGATTACATTTTGGCGTTGTTGCCTAACGAGGCCAATGTGTATTGGAATTTTCTGCTCGTACTCTATCAAATTCTAATATAGTTTAAGATATCGTCCCACAAAGACTGTATAAACTATGCTATAGATTTGTAATATTTTAACTACTATTTGAGAGAATCAAATTGATGAAAAGTGAGTGAGGTTTAAAGCTTGTTATATGCTTAAACAAAATAAATATTTTTGGAAGATTTATAATTTAAAAAGGAGTTGGGAATCATTGAATTCACCTGATAATATTACTATAATAAAATCTCAATTTCTACATTTATTTCTCTAAAGAATAATTGCTTATTTCTATACGATTATATTTGGCTCACTAAGAAATAACCAATTAATAACACTCCATGAGAATTATGTTAATTAATCAATTTAAGACTAGTGATGTTTAAACCGATATATTTTTCTTGCTTGAATTGTGCTAAAAGAAAGTAAAAACTTCGTGAGAATATTTTTACCAAGGATCAATAATCTTTCCTACAACAATTCCTCCGTGAGAATTAAAACTGAGGCAAGCAAGATTATTGACTTGAAATAATAGTTTACTGAAAAATTACTTTCACACTACTATTTTATTCATAAGTTATTATATATTAATTTTGCTCCGCGAGAATTACAAAATTAATATATGAATAACTTAGAGATAAAATATATAGATGTGATGATAGAGTAATTAAAAACTATCATTTCAGTACAGTATAAAATGTAAATAAAAAGTTTCAAGCCAAGAATATATAAAAACTAAGATAATATTATAAAATATATCAAGCTTCATCAACTATCCCAACAAAAAGAAATTACTCCATTATGGAGTAAGAAAAGCTAAAAAGGATATTTAGAAGGCTAGAAATATTTTTACTATAAGGAAAGAAAAGAAAGAAAGACCAAGACTAGTTCTTGTCTTACAAAGATTGAATATTTCTTATACAAAGAGAGCTTGCTATTTATAGGAAAAGATGAGTAGCTTTTGTCATGTTCCACTTTTGCGAATATGAAATCCATGTCTGTGAAGTGACCTTTGTGTACGCAGGTTCTATATATGCAAATATGACACTTGTGCTTCACTCTTGACTTCATGAGTTAGTCTTGCAAATGTAGCTTCCATGTATGTGAAGTGAACTTTATGTAGGTAGATTCAATATATGCAAATATGACACTTGTGCTTCACTTTTGACTTCATGAGTTAGTCTTGCAAATGTAGGTTCCATGTGTGCGAATGTGACCTTTGCAAATATAGATTCCACGCATGCATCTATGACTCTTTTGCTTCCATTATTGACTTCATGACTTAGACTTGCAAATGTAGGTTCCATGTATGTGAATGTTACCTTTGCGTATATAGATTCCACATATGCAACTATACTCTTTTTCATCTCTAATTGGCTTTTTCCAATAGCCCATATGTATATTCCACATTTGCGTATATGACGATGATGTGTGCAACTGTGGCTTTGCTTCATTCTCTTGTCTTTTTCATAATTTCTTTTTCCTACAAGAATTGTTAGAAAATATGCGAGGAAAGGATATTATTATTCATATTTTATTTTAAAAACTTATTTTTTACATATGAAATTACATGAATAATTTATATCCATCAAATACCCCCATACTTGAACTTTTGCTCGTCCTCAAGGAAAAAGAATACTTTAAAAATATATTTTCCAAAATCCATGACTATTGTAGGATAGAAAATAAATACAAAATAAATATCCTCTAATATGGTCAATGCAATTAACCTTTTTAAATTCACCAAATCTTTTACCTTATTTCTGAATTCTGCTTTGATCAACACGAACTTGCAATCTTCTTCCCTTGAATCTTTCAGAATTGATAGATTTATGATCACTTATTCAGTTAATATCATACTCTTGTCCATAGGCTTGCTCCTTATGTTTTTCTCTACTAATATGGGTTCAACACTGATTTTTAGAATCTTTTTAGGACTTTTCTTGGCTTGTATGTTAGGCTTCAAGCTGGTAGGATTAGGATATTTTTATAGTGACTTCTTTTCCCCAGTTTGGAGCAAACATTTTTTGGTGCTCGACATTTCCTCCCTTTGATAACATTTTTTTTTCTGTAATTTCAAATATCTTATATTCACATTTTTTTTCTTCCATCTTATTTTTTTTAAAAATATATACACCAATCTCTGCTCATTTTTAGCTGAAAGATCTCATAACGATATAAGTATATATATAATGACTCCTTTTTTTCTTTTTCTTTATAAGAGATCAAGGTGTTGAAAAAAAAATGGGATAAAGGTTCAAAGAAGGGTTAATGGAATATTTATATACATTTGGTTATGAAAAAAAAGGCTAGAAAATGGTAAATTAAAGAAAGCCTAATTTCATTTTTCAAAAATCAGTGTCACCTATTATTTCGCCTTGAGAAACATTTAGAGCAAGTTCTAGCCAAGTTTATTGATTCTACCTGTTCTGCGATCATAATTATTCTTAATTCCAATGATTTTTTGAGATAAAGACGCTTGCTCCTGCCTTCACAAAATCAAAATCATAGATATGGATTTATATGGTGAAGATGAAAAGAATTAATCATTGGACATATAGTAAAGAATTTATTTTGTTAATTAAAAACCTACAAATAGGATAGAGGAGCGAAAAATAATTATATATAAAGAAAATAGAACTTTATATAAACATATAAATCTATTAATTAGATAAATACATAAGATGGAGTTGCTCCTGTGTAGGTGACTCTGTTTTTGTAGAGGCCTTCATGAGATGCTCTGGTTGTACAGTAACCTGGATATTACTATAGATTAAGGAAGAACGGAGAGAAAACTCTTGTGATTCGTTGCTTCCAATTGTTCTCGTAGCCTTTTGCCTCTCCAATAATGTCTCCCCTCTAAAAAATAGGTTTAGAACCGCTTTTATACATGTTGGGAGGGCGTGTGGGTTGAAACTACCAAGTCCTAGCCAAAATAGGAAAAGATTCGCGTTTCCGTGTTTTGAATTGCGCGCCTGGCGCAAAGCTGGGCGCCCAACTCTGTGTAGTGCTGTCTTTTGCGTTTTGAACTGTGCCTGGCTCAAACCTGGATGCCAAAAATCATACTCCTCTAAATTCTTCCATTTAAGCTTCAATTTATGCACAATCCTTCTATATCACCTACGATTGAGCTTTACACATAAAAATATCATTATTAAGCTCGAGTCACAAATATTCACACTAAATTTGACAAGGTCAAGGCATAATGCAAGGCAATTTACACGCAAAAATATGAATTTTTAGCCTAACATCAAAAACCAATAAGGTGGATAGAAGGAACTGATATGGCATGAAATGCGATTTTTAGACCTATGATTGATGTTGTAAAGTATAGGGATAGAAAGAAGGATCTGCGCATGGTATTTATTGATCTAGAGAAAGCATATGATAAGGTTCCAAGAGAGGTTCGATGGAGATTCCTGGAGGAAAAAGATATGTCGGTTGCTTACATTAAGGTGATTAAGGACACGTATGATGGAGCTAAGACTCGGGTTAGAACAGTAGGAGGCGACTCAGAGCATTTCCAGTTGTTATGGGGTTACACCAAGTATCTGCGCTCAACCCATTCCTATTTTCCCTGGCGATGGATGCATTGACACACCATATTCAAGGCGAGGTGCCATGGTATATGTTATTTGCTGACGACATAGTTCTGATTGATGAGACGCGAGGTGACGTCAACGAGAGGCTGGAGGCTTGGAGACAGGTCCTAGAGTCCAAGGGTTTCAAGTTGAGCAGGACTAAAACGGAATATCTAGAGTTCAAGTTCAGCATCGAGCCGAAGAAAGCGGGATTGGACGTGAGGCCTGGATCACGGGCCATCCTCAAGAGGGGCAACTTCAAGTACCTTAGGTCGATTATACAGGCGGATGGGGTGATCGATGAGGATATCACACACCGGATATGGGTGGGGTGGATAAAGTGGAGGTTAGCGTCTGGAGTCCTATGTGACAAGAAAGTGCCACTTATACTCAAAGGTAAGTTTTATAGAACGATTCTTAGACCGACTATGTTGTATGGGGCTGAATGTTGGCTAGTTAAGAAATCAGATATCCAGAAGATGAAAGTAGCAGAAATGAGGATGTTGAAGTGGATGTGCGGGCATACTAAGATGGATAAGATTTGGAATGAAGATATTCGGGATAAGGTGGGCATGGCCCCTATGGATGACAAGCTGCGGAAAGCAATGGTCAGATGGTTCGGACATGTTCAGAGTAGAAGCCCAGATGCCCCGGTAAGGAGGTGCGAGCGACTGGCTTTGATGGGCACAAGGAGAGGTAGAGGGCGGCCTAAGAAGTATTGGGGAGAGGTGATTAGGTAGGACATGGAGAGGCTTCAGATTACCGAGGACATGGCCCTAGACAGGAAGTTGTGAAGGTCAAGTATTAAGGTCGTATGTTAGGAGGTAGTTGAGCATATTTCTCCGGCGCACCAGAGTGAGGTTAGTCTATTCGGATGTTTTCTTAGACTGCTAGCAGTTAATGTTGAGTTCACATTACTCTTTCGTTCCTCTTAGTGTCAGGCTTTATCTATTGGTTATTGTTTTGCTTTTCATCTATGTTCTTGTGATGCTGTTATTTCTTTCTATTGTTTTATTGACGGTACTGATATATTGTCTCTCTTTGTCTTCTTGAGCCGAGGGTCTATCGGAACAACCTCTCTACCCCTCGGGCTAGGGATAAGGTCTGTGTACACATTACCCTCCCTAAAACCTACTAGTGGAATTACACTGGGTCGTTGTTGTTGTTGATTGATTGATATTGTAAAGTAAATTGAACTACTGTAAAAAAAATTATGGCTAAACTTTAGACCTCTAAAGTTGGTCGAAAGTTTTAACGCAAGCTCTTGAGAATTCCAGACTAATTTTTTAAGTTAAAGAAAAAAAAGAACAACCTATAGAAATACCTATATCCAAATTTTAGATCACTTTGGAATCAATGGCGTAATTTTTTCATTCTTTCGATTGTCAAGCATATGAATTATATTCTTAAAACTTCTTAAAGTAGGAACAAAATATAAACCATGGCCTCAAAAAAGGCTATTTGAGAAACTTATGAAAATTTCCCTATACAACGGTCCGTGTCGACCGGTTCAGTTAGTCTTCACGGACACGTAGAGAGCAACCTGCTCTTCCAACCAAAACCGGCCAAGTCATCAAAATTCCACGTGGAGAAAATCGATTTGCTCGGGCCGCTCCTCCAACGTGGCATCCCAACACTAAAAAAGACTCCTCCATCAGCCCAAGCACACAAGGATCATCAACATCGTCGGAGATTAGGAGGAAAATACAAATCCACTTGAAATTTCATTTCAACTCATAATCGGAACATCGTCGGAGCTCCACCGGGCATCCGCAAAAGAGCTTCATCGTGGCTCCCTCAGGCCAACAACAACAACACCAGCATCAAACTCTTGCTCGAAGGAAATCAGCACCGCCGTCGACTTTGAGTCAAGCCGTAGCATCTGGCCCGAAACGAATAGTGCTCAAAGAATCCTTAGGTCAAACATCCGAATCGGATCTCGATCTTCCTTTTTGGCAAAGAACCTGGTTCATAGTGCTGCTACTTCTCATGGCAATTTCCTTCTTTGCCCTCGCTATCTTCCTTTTTCTCACCCTCGACTCTGATTACACAGCGTCGCCTGTTTCCGCTGCCTCCGAAGGCGTCCAGGTAATCAAATATTCTTCACTACGCTATTATCCTTAATATGAAGCGCAATATGTATTTAAATTTGTTCTGACTGATATAATTTAAGTTAGGTCATCAAAAGACATTGGTCTAATTTAGGTTTTAATTTTATGACTTGTTGTATGCCGGTTTCGTCATTTGTCTTAGCTGTTAGAATATTAGGCCTCCCTGGATCTAAGTTGAAGATTACCTAATGATAATATGCAGTATTTATGTTTTGATTCTACAAACGATGTTGATTATGTTTTCATAGATTACATATGGATCCACGATTAAGTTGATGCACGAGAAGACAAAATTTCGGTTGCATTCACACGATGTGCCATATGGTTCGGGCAGTGGGCAGCAGTCGGTCACTGGATTTCCTGGCGTAGATGATGCTAACAGCTACTGGGTATGTTATGATTATCTTAAAGTGTTATATTTTTGCATTCACTTCAAAATGTGTTGAAACATTAGATATTGGTTGTTACAACTGACGTGTGATCTCTCACACAGATTGTTAGGAGCACTGACTCATCCAAGCAAGGTGATCCTATTAAGAGTGGAAGCATCATCAGGCTGCAACATATGAAGACCAGGAGATGGCTGCACAGCCATTTGCATGCGTCTCCCATTTCAGGGAATATGGAGGTTCGTAGCCTGGTTTATTGCTCTTTCTCCGTTACATGATACTTCTCATCTACTTTCTTTCTTTATTACTCCATCTGGATAGTCGACAGTATGCTTATGAATCTTAGTTAATCCATGAACCTTTTAAATGTTGGAGTTATATTTGGGGTATAAAAAGCAACCATGGACAATGTTAGCCACGATTTTCATGTTCACATAGCACTTGGTACTCAAATTATTTACAATGAAGAGGAAATACCAGAAAGTTGTTATTCCTTTATATATGAGCATAACATATATGAGGTTTGATACATGCTCAGAAATTCATACCTGCATTTTTCCTTAGTTTTAGCATTGTAGATTCATCAACAGATAGAATATGCCATTTTACCATTATGGAAAAAACAAAACTAAGATATAAGGTGCTTAAATAACCAAAATGGACAATACCCTGGACTAATGGAAGTACAGAAGTAACAACAAGGACAAGGCATCAGCAGATAATTCTCATTTTGATGCAGCATAATCATGATTATGCGGTCACGATTATTTGAATATCTAGTTTTTTCAAAGAAAAATTTCCCTATATTGTTGCATGTTGCTATTTGTCCGAAACTCCCATCACAAATTGAAAGTCAAACCTTTTCTTTGGTTTACATTGAGACAATGCTCATATGTTGTTTTATGCGAATAGTTATGTGGGTTCTGTGTTGTGACTTGTGAGTTAAGACACTAGGTAAATTATACTCTATTGAACAATTAAAGGTGACAATTATATCCCCTATGTTGGTCCCTAACAAATATTTTAAAATATGCATTTTTTTCCTTTGTTAGTAACATCGCCTAATCAGTGTATTACATTTTCTGTTTGGTGAATCACTGTGTAATTAGATTACATTCAGATGTTAACACTGAATATTAGGTTTTCCATTCTACAGATGTGTTCATAAATCTGTCTTTATATGGTTATAACTCATTAACTTACAAAAACTACATATTAATATTGGAAATAAATAGTTGTAGTTGATTATCCTTGGAAAGTAAATTGGAAGCTTAGTTGCTTATCGAAAAAAAATTGTCTGTCTCAATTCACGGTGAAACAAAATTTGCTCTCACAATTGAGTTCAGTAAATATTAAAATGTCATTATGAAGGACACTAAGATTTCTAGATTCACCTGATCAATATCACTGACGGTCACAGCAATAGAATAAACCATGTTACAATTTTCCAATCAAAATGAGGAATTTTAGTTCACACAAGGGGCTGATGATAGCTGCAAGCAAAAGACAGTATGCTTATGTGCTCTTCTTTTTTTATTTGGGGGGGGGGGGGGGGGGGTTAGGGGGTCGGCACTGCTACTATAATTTAAGATGCCCCTTCTATGCTCCCAATTTAGTCACATTAGCTGTATTTTTCTGATGTCTCAGCTACATCCTCTTTGTTGTATGTTTTGATATCAATAACTGCTATTGAATTTTAGTTTCTCTGGTGTTTTCCCGCTGAAATTAATTGGTGGAATTTTGCAGGTGAGCTGCTTTGGTGATGACAATGAATCTGATACTGGGGACTATTGGAAGTAAGACTGGTTCAGTGTTTTGCATACAGTCTGGCATTTGCTGCCTCCTTTGATCTTTTACTGACCACCACCTCTTTGTTTGACCTGTTTCTTCTTTCTCCCCTCGCTAGACTTGAAATTGAGGGCAGTGGTAAAACTTGGAGGCAAGACCAAAGAATCAGGCTTCAACATGTGGACACTGCAGGTTATCTTCACAGTCATGACAAGAAATACACGCGAATTGCTGGGGGTCAGCAAGAGGTGAGCTCAACATTGTACTAGCATCACGAGAGTTCTGTATTTTATAGTAGCCCTTTAAGTATTTTTCTTCTGCTGCATCAATAGCCTTAAAACCTCCATATATGCAGGTTTGCGGTGTGAGGGAAAAACGTCCAGACAATGTTTGGTTGGCAGCAGAGGGTGTCTACTTCCCTGTTAATGAAAGCAAGTAAAGATTGTTGATGGCGTGAGTCCTCTGGATCACATACAATTTTCTTCTGCTTTTCATCTCATATGGGAGATGGCTCTGAGTGCCGCATCTTTGTTCGTTGTCATATCAATTAATAGAAGCATTTTCTAACAGTTAGCTGAATTTTATCGGTAGAGGCAGGCTAATTACAAGTGTACTAAATCTTTACTATAGTACTTTGTGCTGTTCTTGTTAGCAAAGTTGCTATGCCAAGTGGTAACAATTGAGTGATAATTCCTCCCTTATCGATTTCCTCGTCTATGTCCTAT
Organism: Nicotiana attenuata; assembly: GCF_001879085.1. Classification (NCBI taxonomy): domain Eukaryota; kingdom Viridiplantae; phylum Streptophyta; class Magnoliopsida; order Solanales; family Solanaceae; genus Nicotiana; species Nicotiana attenuata. Next base: position 60,135,833 of record NC_031991.1, read on the forward strand.
CAGTTGAGAGTGAATTTGGATCAATAATTAGTAGGCGTTTGGACATAAGAATTGTAAACTTCCAAAAAATGGTGAAAATTTTTTTGAAGTGAAAATGATATTTGAAATTTGGAGTTGTGTTTGGACATAAATTTTAGTTTGGGTTGTTTTTGAAGTTTTGTGAGTGATTTGAGTGAAATTTTTGAAAAACAGTTTTTGGGAGTTTTTCAAATTTTTGAAAATTTCCAAAATTCATCTTCAAGTGAAAATTGAAAAATTTATGAACAAAGCTGATTTCGAAAAAAGGTGAAATTTTTTTGGAAAAAAGGAAGAAAAATTTTATGTCCAAACGGGCTCTTAGAAAGAATTAGACATAAAACCTCTATACCCTTTTACCTTGGGCACTTCGGAATTATTATATTTGTGGTAATGATTCTAGCTTTTCAAGTAGTTAGGAAGGCTAGTTACCCCATTGGGGTTGTACCAAGGTGGTACTTATTAGACTTCTAACAAATACAGGGGGTCCTTTGGTGCAATCCTAATGGGATAATTATTTATTATCCCTTTTTCAAATTAAGTTTAAGACACCTATTTTTACCTAAAAATAAGAAGCAAGCACGTCATAGAGGATAAAGATGATTATTCGGATGTTCAAATAATTTATAGGACCAGGCTCCTTTAGATGGTGGATACTAGTAATACTGTTTAAGAAGATTGAGTTATTATGATTGGAATTTTATTGGTCTCTTTTTTGCAAAAGAGATTTTGTTGGTTGAGGAAACAAATGAAAAGGTAACTGCTGGAATCTGTATGTATGATCCGGAGATGAAATGAGTCAATAATAATTGTCTAAAGGGACCAGGAAAAAGGTACCTTTGGCTGAAAGGGTAAACGATTTACTCCCTCTCTTTCATATTATATAAATTAGTTTGACTCGACACTGTGAATAATTAATTTTTGACCACACCGAATTTCATACTATTTTAGTGTAAATATTTCTTCTAGGTCTAATCTTAATATTTTAAAACTTTTATCTTACTCTTAATAAGTTTTATATAAAAATAAATAAATAATACAAAAGTACTCACACTCTTAGAGTATGTATATATACTATAGTGTAAATATTGGATTTTTTTATTTAGTTATATAATTTTCTTAATATATATATATATATGTGTGTGTGTGTGTGTGTGTCTGTATTTTACTTTTATTTATTTATTTTTAACTTAGTAAAAAGCTCAAAAAAAATCTAACGAAAGAAGAAGAAAAATAAATCTGAAAAAAAAAAAGTGAAGTAAAAAAAAAAAGCAAGTAAGAATCCTAACTAAGTACACGATTCCCTCTTTCCCAGTTATCATTTTCCCACATTCCCCAACTATCTCCTAATATATCTCATCCCACACTCCCACTCCCACACAATCACTGGCACACACACACACGATTACACATATTTTTGTTTACCACCTGCACATGCATATATAGAGGAAAAACTCTAATTAAAAAAAGAAAAGGAGTATGGAGGAGACAGACGGATAACGAAAGAAAGAGCAAAGATTGAGAAACTTAGAGTAGCCGCCTTTCTTTTCCTCTCAGAGAACGATACTTTTACCATCAAAAAGTGCTACCACCTCCATTAAATGAAACCATGTAAATGACCTCCTGCAAAATCCATAAAATCAGCTAAAAAAACATTCCTTTCTCAGCAAAATTGCTAGTTTAACCCATTAAATCACCTTAAAAGTTTCTAGTTTCACCCATTAAAACACGCACAGAGGTTCCCAAAATTGGAGGAGATCGAGTGAAGGTGCCGGCGAGTTTCGGCTGAGGTTCAAGGTCCGTTGGGAATTTTTCTTGCTATTTTGATTCTTCTGTACCGAAAGAAGTTAGATTTTTCAATACAAAAGGTACAATTCTTTTCTTCAAAGCCGCAATTTTTTTAGTATATATATATATATATATAATCAAACAGTTATTGTTTATCAACTTTGCTGGTGCACTATTGCTTTATTTACCATGAATGTTTGTTTTATAATTATTTTATTACTAGTATGTTTATTTAAATAGGTGAATTTAGTATAGAGTGAATTGCAAATACAAAGTATGATAAAGTGAATTGATATCGTTGGAGTATTGTTCTGATTCGTGGTTTTCCTATTCTGTGAGATGTAGTGTTGGTTTTAATTATTATTAATTGTATTTCATGAAAGTTAAAAAATAAGAAATATTTAGGAAAATGGTAGTTACGCGGGTATTGAGCCATATGATCTTGTGGTGTATTAAATGGCAATTTGGGTCATTAGATGACTTCATAATATAGGCCATTATTAATTAGTAGTAATTAAAAGATATCAGTGAATTGAGAATTGGGTTTGAAAACATTTTTTCGATCAAATGTTCTAATAAATGAGCAAGATGTTCGAGTCCAACAGGCTCATTATTTAAATAATGTTAAGTTGTCCAATCTTTCATAGTAGGATAAATGCCTCATAACTTCAAAAATCAAATCTCTAGTATGCGTTACGCGTGTATTAACAAATCAATTATTGTGATTATGTATCGTGACATAATTATGATTTTTTAAATTAAAGGTAAAGTATGCGTTTGCGCAATTTTGACAAAACAATCTTAAAAATAATAAAGTGTTATTAATTGTGTACACGTACGCGTGACATAATTCCGGATACACTAAGCAAAACGAATACACGTATGCGTAATTCGTTTCAAGATAATTCTATTAATTACAAATAATCAAGAGAAATGAAGCAAATTCAATGGGACGGGTATGCACTTCTTGTGCCCATAATCATACATAAATTTGATCATGGCAAGACATAAAAATTTTACTACTTCGAGTGGTTATAATTTCTTACTAACTCCATTAGAGTTATAATCAAATTTTATTGTCTTTGCTTGTATTTAAAATCAAATTATAGAAAAAAGAGAAAAACACGGTAAAACACTTACCTTAAATCCAGAATTTAATTATGAAGGAAGTTCATGGAACAATTGACAATCATTATGCTCAATCCCAAAGTTTCTACTCAATTGGTTAGAGTCTCGTGCTGATAACGTGTTATGAAGCAATAAAAAAAAAAGAACAATATTGCAGAGAAAGAGAGAGAATTCTTATTGAATTTTTGGGATAAATTACAATGGAATAGAACCCTCTATTTATAGGGAGAGGGTGACTTAGCCACCAAGCAATGAACCCTAGAATCTCTCTAAATATAGACATTCACCATAAATACAATTCTATTTATAACAGTCACAAGTTTATATGCAAGACATTTGTCATGTATTCATCGGGTTAGCGTAGCTATTGCCTATTGGTGCGGGCAAAATTTATTGGGGCCGGCTGACAGATCCATATTATTTTATTTATTATTTTTATAATATATTCGTATAATATCCCTACTAATATATATTAAAGTTACTGACAAATTTAATAATGCAACTAATATATTTTGAAAATTAATGTTAAGAAAAAATTAAATATACGAATATATTATAAAAATAGTAAATGAAATAATATTAAGTTATTTTATTTATAAATAAAATACATTGTTTAAAAATATATTACATAGTATATAATATAGAAGGTATTACATAAATATGAAGGTTTATATATTATCAAGGGCATAATATACTTTTCAAGTAAAAATGTGACTTTTGTGATAACTAAAACAAAGTAAAATGATTTTTATGTAACAAAAAAGAAAGAAAAGTGACTTTTGTGTAATGAACACAAAGTTGAATGATTTTTACGTAACAAAAAAAAGAAAAGTGACTTTTGGATAACAAACACAAAAGTTCAATGATCATTGATAAAATTATCTCTAGTAACCGTGAGAGGGAATATTGTTTTTTTTGTAACCATGAGAGGTTAGTACACTGAATAACCATTTTCTTATCTCTTAACTTGGGCGTTGCCTACAGTAAATTTTAGAGCAGGACTACACTAATTATTTTTTCCAGAAAAAACTACACTGATTCACTGGTGGAGAAAAGTGAAGGAATGCAAATTAAGGAAATAAACTGTTACAGAAGAGATGAATATAGGGGGGAGCACCTGATGAAGAGGTTCTTGGAGTAGTCTTTGTCAGCTACAGCAAATTGGAGACGATTGACGAATACCGAACGTTTACTATCTTCGGCGGCATTATGCTAACTAATTTTTGTGTTCTCCAAAATTGTTTGTTTGAACTTTGAACTGCTACTCCTAAATTATTATCTTTCTTACTCCTAACTAAATTATTTATGCTAATCATGTTGACACCTCATGTGCCAGTCTATAATGTTGTCTGCTAGGAGTGCATTACATGTTCTCAGTGACCAAGGTGGTCGGGCTAACTTGTGCGCACCTCGACTAATTTCATAGGATATATGTCATCCCACCAGCAAAGCGGTGTCACGAATTTAAACAATAAATAAATAATAATTCACTGTAACATCATATTAAAAAAATTATATTATTTTATAGAACGCAACTAAAGTATCTTACTAAATATGAATTTTCATTTTTTTTAAATATACTCAATATAACCTCATTAGAAGTTATACTAAATACCTTTTTATATATAGCACACCAAGTAATCACACAAAAATTCACCATTCATTCGGTTATGCAAATTGTTCTTAATCAATTTCAATACTAATAAAGAAGATGAATGGAAAAAAATAATAATAGCCAAGCAATTTATAATACAAGTCAAATAATTTATTGTTGCATAAAATATGTAATTGTGACTCTTGATCTATTGGTTTAGCTATATATGTTAGTGCTTAAGAGCTATGATGTCAGTGGTTCAAACTTCCACATTTTTTTTTATTTCTAGACGAGGCACAAAGAATTGAAAACAAAAAAATAAAGAATTGGTAAAATACCTTATCACCCCCTAAACTTGATACTGATTATTATTTACAATCTTAAACTATTTATGGTCTTAATTACCCCTCCTCAACTTGGAATTTTGAGAGTCAGTACTCCCCGGATGCTGATGTGGCAAAAAGTGTGGGCCCACTCACCTGCCACGTGAATTTTTTTTGCATATGTGGCATTTTTTTGAAAAATAAAATATATTTTTACCTTTTTAAGTGTGTTAAATTTTTAGATAATTTTTTTCGAATATAATTTATAATAAAATTTGGATAGAACTACATTATTTATGCTAAATTTTTTTTATTTCTTCTTTTGATGCAATGACTATTTATTTCAAGTGCGTATTTGTACTTTTTCAGGTAAAATCTATAAAAGGTATATTTTTAGAGCACCATAATTTAGAGCTATATAAAAAATTATAGCCGAAATAATTAATTTCAAACTATGTATTTTTATAATTTTTTAGATGCTTTGACTATTTATTTCAATTGTTAAATCTTTATTATCAAGTCAAACTCAAAAAAAGATTAAATACAACTTTATTATTTTTAGCCAAATAAAAAAATTAGCATAAATAATGAATTCTATCCAAATTTTACTATAAATTGTATTCGAAATTTTTTTTTATTTAAAAAAGTAACATACTTAAAAAGGTAAAAATATATTTTATTTTTCAAAAAAATGCCAGATATGTGGAAAAATTCATGTGGCAGGCGAGTGCACCCACACTCACAATAGTTTAATAGCAAAGATGAAACTATAGAGACTCGGACTACTAACATAGTTAAGAAAATTGAAGCTCCCAACCAGCTGTGCTATGCATTTGTTGCTGTCAATTGGTGTCACTTTATTTATTTTACTGTGACATGTTGGATTTTTATTATATATATTTATTTAGCACTAAAATTTTCCGGCCAAGCGGTGTTACTTGACAGCGCTCGGGCTAAGGTAGATCCGCCCCCGAATAACTCTATCCACCAAATTTTGGACAAATTAGAAAGAAATTACTATTTAAACCTGAAACCTGGTGATCTTCGGCTACATCATTGACCATTAGCCATTAGGTCACATCCTTAATTGCAGCCTTTCTTTTACTACTTTTTAATCTTTCTCTTTAATGACTTTTGGATAATAAAGTTTGGTTCGTCATTATGACGTATAAAGAGGAAGAACAAGAGCACACTACTTTATTGGAAGAAAGACGTTTTCACGAAAATCCCCTTCTATAATTAGCTTTACAAATTGACTAGTCTTCCTAAGCATTCTAAAACTTTTATAGCCAAAAAATTGTGGGTGCTTAAAGTGCAAATTAAATTGTATACACTTTAAGACATGTAATATTTCCAATTATTTTTTAGGTAAAACTAAAAGAGCTTATTTTCTCTTTCTACTACAGCGTTTAAGACGTATGGTTATTATTAGAATGTGTGTTTATTTTTAGTAAATGCCCACATTTCACCCTTTTCTCTTCCTCCTACATAAAACCACATTTTATTTCATCCCTCAAAAACCCCAAAAGAATCAAAAGCCCATAAAATAAAATAAAAAAAAAAGAAAAACCAAAAACCCTTAAAAATATATATGTACGAGGAAAAAAAAAGAACCATAAATGCAGCCAACGAACAAGTTGTCCCCCTATTATTACCGTAACAAACAAAGTTCCTCCATTTTTTTATTCCCACAGAATATTCCAATATAGAAAAATCCAAAAAATTTAGTTCTTAAAAACATTTATATATTTGTTTGTTTTTGGAGTAGTGAGGAGGTGGACAAGAAGGGAGGGCCCCATTCTCGTTCGCCCCAAAGGCTCATCTCTTTTTCTCCCTCTAGACTCTAGAATAACAAAAATCCAAAAAAAAAATAAAAAAAGAAAAACTCCAAAAAAATAAAAAACACTTCGATTTTGCCCTAAAATTTCATATTCTTATTCCTCTTCGCCGCCTCATATTGTTCCTGTTCAAACCCTAATATTACAAATCGCTCTCTCTCCACACACATAAATTTATTTGTATATATTTCGGTGTTGTTGTCTCATTTTCAATCATCGATTCATGGTTGAAAGTTTGAATCTTTATTTATTGAAAGGTAATTATTTTGTTTTTAAAAATCGATTTTTTATGTGAAAATTTATTTCGCGGTGGGCTAATTTAGTTAATTTTCACTTTGTTTCTTGCAGATCTGATTTTGGTTTGAGAGTTTCAAAGGAATCCGTTTTTATTCCGGCGATTGTATGGTCGGAATTGGTGAGGTTTAATTTATCATTTCACTGAAAGTAAAATATTCGGCGAAAATGTCGATTTTGCCGAAAACCGATTCGATTCACATCCGAGAGGTTTGGATTGACAATCTAGAGGAAGAATTCGCGTTAATCCGCGAAGTTGTTGACGAATTTCCATACATTGCAATGGATACGGAGTTTCCCGGTGTCGTAATCCGGCCCGTCGGGAATTTTAAGAATAGTTACGATTATCATTACCAAACCCTAAAGGATAACGTGGATATGTTGAAATTGATTCAGTTAGGGCTGACATTTTCGGATGAAAAGGGCAACTTGCCCAAGTGTGGGACAGACAAGTACTGCATTTGGCAATTCAATTTCCGCGAATTCAACCCTAACGAGGATGTTTTTGCCAATGATTCGATTGAGTTGTTGCGCCAGAGTGGCATTGATTTTACCAAGAACATTGAAAAGGGTATTGATGCCAAGCGCTTTGGGGAGCTCTTGATGTCGTCAGGGATTGTGCTGAATGATAATGTGTATTGGGTTACTTTTCATAGTGGCTATGATTTCGGGTACCTGTTGAAGCTGTTGACTTGCCAGGATTTGCCTGATACACAGGCGGATTTCTTTACCTTGATGAATGTGTACTTTCCTGTCATTTTCGACATCAAGCACTTGATGAAGTTCTGTAATAGCCTTCATGGTGGATTGAACAAACTCGCGGAGCTCTTGGAGGTTGAGAGGGTTGGTGTTTGTCATCAAGCGGGTTCAGATAGCTTGCTCACAGCTTGTACCTTTAGGAAGTTGAAAGAAAACTTCTTCAGTTGTTCACTGGAGAAGTATGCAGGTGTCTTGTATGGTCTAGGTGTTGAGAATGGGCAGAACAATACCCATTGAAGAAAAAAATTAAAAATAAAAATATGAAAAAAGATTAGATATGTATTACTTGTGCGTGCTGTATGATGCCACACTTCCAATGTATACTTTTGGTAAAAAGGTTTGTGGTTATTTATGATATCCACCTTATTTTGGCTTAATACATCTTTTTCTTCCATCCTTTTTGCTGCTATTAATGTCAATGTGGACATGTTTAGATTTGTCAATGGTGTCATTTCTGTGCGAATGCTCATTGTTTTGCTCCAGGTATAAGAAAGATATAATTTTGAAGCTTGCATATGTGGGCATTAGCTAGTAGTTTCCAGGTTCGTTCTGATTTTGCCCCTCTGCTTTTCGTTGAGCTATGGGAAAGCGAACATATGCAAGGAGATAATGTTGTACATTGAGAACTACTTTTGTGCTGTTGTGACATATTGGTTGGAGTTGAAAACAAATGGTGCTGGGTGATAATCGTTCTGATCAGGAGATTGCATGGGCACAATAGAGGTTTTGCGCAACCTGTAATTATGCCTGATGCAATGGCTTAGTGCATAAATTTATAAAATCTTTAATTACTTATTAAAAAAAGGTTCTGGGTAAGGTGGTAGTGATTAGGTTTGTCAATGACTGTCAAATGATTATCCTTAATCAAGGTCTTCCTCGAACTGAATATAAATTATCACATGATTTACAACCAATAAGAGGCTTCTGTTCAGTTACTATGTTTGGGAATTATTTATAGCCATGTAGACTCCAAAAGATTTTTCCCAATTTTAACTAAGAAAGAAACGAGATATCAGGAGAGAGTCTGTGGACAACCCCTTCCCTTTTCTTAAGTGGAGTCAGTTGCAGTTTAGAGCTATTCCCCTTGTTCTTGTGCGATCTTATCACCCCATTTTCAGCACCTTCTACCTGTCAATACTGCAATTTACTTGTCCATATATGTCCTATGGAGGATAGCTTGGTTGGCATGTTGCATCAGCATCAGGATTTCTGTTTTCAGATTTACTGCCATGCATGGATAGTTGGTTTTCCTTTTTCCTTGTAGTGCTTGTGGAGTGATTTTCTGTTGGGAGGAGGGACCTTGTCTCTGAGCTATGGTAGTTTATTGTCCTTTAATTTCTTACATAATTATATTATGGGAAGACTCTCGGTTTAACATTTAATTGTCTACTGTGATTATTTAATAATGATAATTCACAGTTACTTCAGATTGCGGAAGTTTTTATAGCTGCTGATTCGTGCTGTTGAATGACCAGGCGATTCTGATATTCTTGTACTCTCTGGGTTTAAAGGCTGCAAGTGAATTTGGTTATTGGAGTCTTGAATTGGTACTTTGAGTTTGAGAAAAATTAGAGTAAAGGTAAAAGAGGAGAAGAGGAGGTAGAAAGGAGATCCATTAACTTTGCTATCAACGAAAAAAGGACATCACCTAGTTTATGTTGCTGCATTATGTGGAATATGAAGAAGCTTAATGGTAGAAAACTGGTTTTACAGTTTGCTAGCAATTCATGTCACTGACAGGTCTTAATCTTGTGAATCAAAAGAAGACGTGAGACACTTGCTGGCATATATTGTTGATCTGCTTTTGTGGAAACTTGTTATTCAAGTTTTTGTAAACTGGAAATCTCATGATTGAAAGTTACGTCGGTATGTTCTAACTTGGGTTGATTAACAGAAGGCAACTGCTTATTAGTACCTTTTATGATATAGTGTTGGGAGCTGATTCACTGTTAAAGAACTTATTGGGGTGTAGTGGAAATAGATACTTACAAGGGGTTGAGGCAAGGTGACCCAATATCTCAAATCTTTCCATGTAGGTATTATGCTTTGTTAACTTAGAATATTTGACTTGGAAGATGCACTTAACAAACGAATTAGCTTTGACAGATTCGATCTCTAAGCAAATATTAAGTTGTAGCAAAGGAAGCGTTGAAAGTGAATACTTCTTATCTTTTATGTAGTCATGACACAACTTTGTGCATATGTTGCTCCTGAGGATAGGAACTTTCTGGAAACAAACCTCCCCTCCCCCCAATCCCAGACCTCAAGTCTGTAGTTGGTGTCAGAGACTGAGACCTCTTGTTAGATAACATTGAGACTGAGGCTTCTGATTATGTAGGTGAGTGCTGAATAACAGATTTCTTAATGGTTTGAGGGGCGGGATCTTGTTGGCTTGTTTGGTTATATTTGCTGATATGTTCATTAGTAATCTTATTAGTTAAATCAGACAGAGCATGCACTCTGACCGTCAGAACCTTCTTTACATTTATCCTTTTGATCTTACTTCATAATTAAGAACAATGAACATCGTGTTATCACATTTAAGGATTCCACTAGCCTCCTAAGGTTGGCGGTGCTTTGTTTGGCCTTGTAACTGTGACTAGTGATGATTTCTTAGTAACGAGCATGTTCAATGCTGAACATATGTAAGTTAACGCTTGTCCGATTCTATTGAAGAATCCTCTGACAGGCTTCCCTTGAATGGATGTGTTGTTTTCTTCACCGGATTTTATACCTTGGATAGTTGGATGTAGTCTGGGTTAAAAGAAGCCGAAATCACATGGACGATTGCTGCTGGTTGCATACATCTTCTTGTGCTGTTCTTCTAGCCCCTAAGCCTTGGTGATGTTTGTTATTTATGCATAGACAGCAGGATCCTTGGATCAACATGCTATTGCTCTCATCACACATACACGAGCCAAAGTGAAACATAGTTTACAGTAGTATTCGGCAAAGAGTTGGGAGGATTGACCTTCGGACTTCCTTGGGATTTCTGATTAATTGTGAGGAAATTCTGGGGACTATGGTGCATACCTTGGTCTATAGGAAATATTTTCTCGCGATTTTTTCTTTCTCTGTTGATATTCATTGTTGCAAAATGGGATTGACATGGCCTATGAAAGGAGGCCATGTCCCATGGACAGTATTGCAAAATGATACAATTTTCTTGGGTTTTGCACACTAATCCGTCCATAAACACGTTATACTGTAGGACGCATGGAAAGCTGTTATCTCTCTATATGCTTGGTATCGCATACAACAACAACATACCCAGTGTAATGCTTGGTATCACATACAACAACATACCCAATGTAATGCTTGGCTTGGTATCACATACAACAACATACCCAATGTAATGCTTGGTATCACATACTTCAACGTATTGTCTCAAAGGAGAAAAGCCAAGGGGCACAAAATCTGGTCGCAAACACAGTTTCAAATAAAAATTCCAAAAGACAATTGAACTTTTAAAGTACCATTTCTCAATGGCATATCAGAGTAAGATAATCATATTTTCAACTGTAACCAGTCAAATCCCAGAAAGAATAAACTCCGCAGAGTCAAAAATATAAGGGCTAACTGGACTTCTGCAGCTAGAGATGACAACCATCTTGCAAAACTTGCAAAAATATCTAAATTCATATATACATTTACCATGTAATATCTACTATTCTGCATGCCTAACAAAGAGCAAGTGTACTTGTAAGCAGGATTCCACCTGACAATCAGAAGGGAGAGGGAGACAGAAAAGCACCAAGCAATCATGGCCTCTTGCGCTTATGTGTCTTCAATTGCCTGAAAATATAGCTGGTAACTTCCTTCAGCGTGGCCTTCCTTCCTTCCTTGAAATTCCATAGCTCATTAATGATGTACCTACCACTAGGATTGTATTCCTCTATCTCCTTCAGAGCTGTGGTCACCGCATTGTAGATTTCATCCCCCCATTCCTCCTTCAGCTTTTGTAATGCTTCATCATTCTCATCTATCACTCTCTGCATTTACAGCAAAATGGTCACTCCAAGCCTTCAACATAACATGATATGCTTCTACCTATCTCTTTCTTTTGCTTTTTGATTATTCTAGAGCAGAGTGCCTAGTAAACTTAGGGGACAAAAGTATTTATTTTTCCTTCTAATATTAAAAATCCTTTAAAAAGAAAAAGATAGAGTGAGTAGCAAACTTTAATTAGGTAAGCAATTTAACCCTTCATTTATATTTAGCAGTGAAGATGACTTTACAATATTCAAACGTTGTGATCCTAACACTTCTAGTAGATTATATAAATGTCACTAAAAAAAGGGCAGCCCGGTGCACAAAGCATCCCACATTTACATAGGGTTCGGGGAAGGGCCGCAGCTCAAAGGGTGTAATGTAGACAACCTACCCGAATGCAAGCATTGGTGGCTGCTTCAACGGCTCGAACCTCTGACGTATAGGCCATATTGATGATTACAACAACAACATTTATGAAGGGCCATTTAGCTAATTTGAGATGAGAAAACTTAAAAGTATAAATCTTACATTCTTCTTTCCAAAATATTCTTTAGAAAAAAAAGAAAGCAGCAGCAGCAGATCTAAGATCTTCATTATACAATTAAAGTACTTGGGGTTCTCGTTTTAGCAAAAACTTGGGAGTATGGGGAGAAGAAAACTTGAAAAAAGAGTTGATTGTTAAATGAAGGGAATAAATTCCTTTCTATTCTATCCTAAGTAGGGCTCGTCTAGTGACAACTGACAAAGAACCTCCATCTCCAACCATGAGGTTAGGGTTGGCTTTCACGTCACAGAGGGGAAAAATGTAGGAAAGATTCACTATGGCCCTCGGACAGAGGGGTTTGCGGGCTGTGGTTTACCAAACAAAAAAGGAGACTTCGTTGTTCTTTAAATTCATGTCGAAAAAATGCATCCGTAAGTGACGAAGATGCCTTCAGAAACATACTCTATTAGCAATATGTAAAGGAATGTAAAGTATGAAAGCTATAAAGGTCATCTTCACTCATAAATAGCTAAAGGGTAAAATTGCTCTTCTAACTAAACTTTAAGAGTACTAGTGCACTTAGCCTTTAATGAAGTTCTTCCGATTTGACCAGACACAAAGGAAAACCATAAAAAAAAATGGATGACCTTGGAAGCTAACTAAGACAAGATAAGTCGTCCTTAACCTCAAACCTTTAGATGCCATACATAACTCTTAACTGAAAGGAACTAAATTGGCAGAAAAAGAGATAAAACAAAAAAACGAAATCAAAGAACAAACCTCCACATGCGACTCATCAACCATAACAGTTTTAAAGGGATGCCAGTCTTGGGCTTTTAGATTTTCCTGCCACAGGGAACACAGTTCCAAGGCCTTGATTTCAGCTTCTGCACTTGGTAACCTCTGCTTCAATGCATTCTGAAAGGCCTTTGCATCAATTTCCCCCATTCTTTTTATCCCAATTTGGGAGCGCCCACTGGTCACTATCTCTTTCAATCCCTAAAGAGAGTTTATTCCAAAAAGCTCAGCATCTCATAAGTTATACAGTCTTACAACATGAAACTCCAACATGTCATAAGGTTGTAACTTCATAAAGAAATTGAATATCTTACTGCAATTGACACTGAAATCATACATCAATTAAGGTGCGCCGTGCATCTTGCAACTCATCATTACTTTGGCGCTCCTTTGCAAGGAGAGTCTGGTTCAGGGCCTCCATATCATCCATCTCCTCCATTTTCTGTTTCAGCTCCTGGTTCATCTCCTTATTCTTATTTTGTACAGCTGCATCATCATTTCCTCCAAGGTGCTTCATAACCTCTAGCTTTCCTTTAAGTTCTGCTATTTCCATTTCCAGTTTTTGCCTGGCATCTATTTCCCTTTCTAGCTCAAGTATCTTTCTCAAGGCTTCCTCCTTCTCTCTCTGGATATTTAACGTCAACATGAGTAAAGCTCTGTTTACTTTGTGCTAACAACCATAGCAGAAACCCCAACTTGCAGGTTTTGGAAGAAGCATATGCAGAAATATATATGTGCAAAGACATGACAGACAGAGAGTGGGAGAGATGTGATTATGAATGACACACCTTTTGTTCTTCAACCAGTCTTAAGACATTCTCATCAGCTTTTCTTTGTTCCACAGAGGCCATTTGAAGTGCTGAATTTCTCTCATCATTCTGAATCAACAAAATAAAATTCAACACAGTATAGCGCAGCCTAGAAGTGAAAGTCCAACAGAAAAGGGCAGCCCGGTGCACTAAGCTCCTGCTATGCGCGGGATCCGGGAAGGGCCGGACCACAAGGGTCTATTGTACGCAACCTTACTCTACATTTCTGCAAGAGGCTGTTTCCACGGCTTGAACCTAACCTCCTGGTCACATGACAGCAACTTTATTACACCAAAGCTCCCCTTCAACAGAGCTGACTGGAAAGCATTGAGCATTAGTTCGAAAATTGGCTTTAGAGGACCGGCAGCTAGAGAGTTCCATTCTACCCCATATAATATAGGCAGAGGTGAGACTGCTTGAAAGAATATAAACCCATCGCTGGACTATCATGATAAAGAGAAATATCTATATATAACTTTGACTCATGCTGGAATTCAATACCTGTTTCTTCTCATCGTCAAGCTTTTGCTTTTCTCGCTCAGTTAAGGCCTCACGTTTATTCAGCTCTCTGCTCCAAGCATCAAGCTTCTTCTTCTTGCTCTCCAACTCTACACTTAACATTTCCTGCTCTAGCAGGACCTTCTTTACATGCTCACGGGCAAGGCGTTGCATCTTCCTTGATTCTGCACAAGTAGACTTTAGTTATACTATAAAAATCGTGGCACTTCTATTACCCGATGAATTCCCAACAAAAGGAGGTTCTCTTTAACTTGTGAACTTTGTCAAATCGAGTATCTAGAATCACCTTACAAGTTTTCGAAGCAAATGTAAGATGCTTAGAGTTAGTGATATGTTAAATAAAACAATTTTCAAGAGATAAACTCCAGTTAACCCCCTTCGTCCAAGTAACAAATGAAACAGATCAATTTTAGAGAAGATGCACTAGAACTGGCACTTTATAGTGTCAAGTCTAGATATTCTCACCTATCTAGTCAAAAACATCTGACACATGGCAGGGATAAGAACATAAATTTCATACACTATCTGCGGATCAGAAAAAAATAATAATAACAGAAAAGGCTTGCAACTGAAAACCTTCAAAGAAAGCACGGTGTAGCATGTCTTTCTCCTCAAGCATCTGACTAAGAGATAGTGTATTCAAATTGAATCTTGTCTGTAGCTCATCCAGATTTTCATTTTTCATGTCAATTTCATTGGCTAGATTTGCTACAACCTTCTTTTTATCATGTGTTTCTTCATTAATTAGGTCAGAGATCGTCTTCAACTCCCCCTTCTCTCGCAGATATTCTCCTACAGCCCCTTCTGCTACATAATCATCTTCTCGAGCAACCCATCCATAAATATATGGACCAGGGCAATTTTTATCGGTTTGCCATTCTCGTTTGCTGCAGCGAGAGGCTTCGAAGGACTTCTCGAACTCCATTGCACCCTTAAAACCAGTCCAATCACTTGTGAACCTCACAATAGCTCCAGAGACCCTAGCTTGGTTATCATAGAAAAACTTGACTTCCAAAGGCATGTAGATGGAAAACTTTCTCAACCAGTACTCCTTGTCGTCTAGAGATCTGCCATTTGCTGCTTCCTTTGATACATTAACTACAACCCCAGTCCAAGGCCAACAGAACAGTTCAGTTTTTTCAGGTTCTGAACGTTCTGGTGTCACAGCACGTGCAGGTATTGGCTCAGCCTCATTTACTAGGTCTGTTTGCAGATACTTTGCAAGAGCCAAATTGTTTGCCTTCTGCTTAGCCCTTCGGTTGGCAGAACCTTTGCCAACCCCTGTAGCATGTTGAAGAAGGTCCTTGTACTTGTAGTCTTGTTTTTTCTTCCCTGCACAGAAGGGACATCTAAGGGACCCATTTGGACCCTTCACTCTCAGCTTTCCAGTTCGTAATTCTTCATAAGGCTTCTCTTTGAACTCATAAATCTCAGAGTCACTCAACTCTAATTCTTCATCTGAGCTGCTGGCTCATCTGGATTTAATATAAAAGAAGAGTCAATTCTAAAATGTACATAATACAAACAAATATCGAGGGGAATCAAGTTAAATCTTAAACAAGCAACTAAGAGGAATTGAATCATAGCTGAAGATGTTAAAATTGTCTAAGCCGCATGTAAAAATTAGTTAATACGCAGAGACTGTGGAGCTAGCAACAAAGAGGATTTGAATCATAGCTGAATATGGTGCAGGTATCATGTATAAATCAGTTAATATATCGAAACTGCGGAACAAGCAGCTTAGAGGACTTGAATCATAGCTGAAGATGTTACAAGTAACCTACGGCAGACCGCAACAAAGTACAAACATAAAAGTGTTACCGATCAATAGAACGAGATAAATCAGTAACTTTAATGAAACAACACTGACAGACACCACTAAAACTTATTGACAGTACATACTACTTGGAGACTTTATTTTTTTGCTAAATAGATACTACTTGGAGAATAAAAGGGTATTTTGACTGGCACAGCATATTTTCGCCTCAATCCACCAGAATCAGACGAAAAGATTAGGATGTTTCATGCAAAACCTATCATTTTTCTAAAAGAATAATCAGAAGAAATTTAAAGCCAAGTTCTGAATAGTTCTATCTCAGAATGATCAAAATGCACTATTTCCAAATACTCTAATTTAAAATTCTAAATAGTAGTCAGAACTATTTTAAAGGATGATTAACTATTTTATATAGTGATCAGTATAACTCAATACAGGTTAAGAAGCTGAAACTCAATTCTAGCCATGCTGTCAACGAAAACCGTT
The DNA here is from genome assembly GCF_001879085.1 of Nicotiana attenuata. Lineage (NCBI taxonomy): Eukaryota > Viridiplantae > Streptophyta > Magnoliopsida > Solanales > Solanaceae > Nicotiana > Nicotiana attenuata. The sequence continues at coordinate 60,152,438 of NC_031991.1, forward strand.
CAATTTGCCCTTTGATGAGGCAGAATAGGAAGATGACAAGGAAGTAAAGCAAGTAGATTAAAGATCCTTTTGGAAAATATATCTCAAATAAAATAAAAGAGTTTTATCGGAAGTGCAAAATCTTGTCAAAATATTAAGGGTGATGTTCATGGTTACTGGACAAACTAACGCATAATCTTAATTGACGCATGACTCAGGAGCGGATCTAATTACCACTATGGGTTCATCGGAATCCACCAGCTTTGGCTCGGACCTTGTGTATGTGTTAAGAAAATCAAATAGATAAGCACAAAAAAATATATTTCGAACCCAGTATCAAACGGGCTGTGATAAAATTGCAAACTCGAACCTATAATGTTCCAACCTCTGCATGAACTAAAGATAACCGTAAGCCTCTTTTAGAGGGGATAAGTTTTTTGCACACTTGATTTTGAATACTTAAAAACTGTGACAGTAAGGAGAAGATTACTAAATATTGACTCGGCCCATAGGCCCTGTACAATCTTACACTGACAAATTAGTTCATAAATGCAGGTTTCAAGTCTCTACCCTACTATAGATTACTAACATTTGAGTTTTGTGAATGAACAAAAAGTTTTATAGCTAAGAAGTGGTTACTTTCTAAAATACAACGCATTTCTTTTTTTTTTTTTGAAATCCAGAGTTTCAAACACAAAAAAACTTTGAAAGCAAAATAACATTTCACATATAACAAGACAACTGGTCAGACATTACCGAATTACTTGATATAAAATTGCAACGACAGCCAAGTTACAGCTGCTCCTTTGAGGCTTAAATTCTTAAAGCCACTCACTACTGCTGCGAAACCCCAATCCCCAATCCCACAGAACTAAAGACAAGGAGAGAACGCAGAAAAAGCTTGTAAACAAAACCAAAAACAACAATGTGGAGAAAGCAAAAGCAATTTTCTGCATTCTAATACCTCTACGAAATGTGTGAGCTCTAACAACAAAATGCAGGCCGTGATCGACGTTGTACGGAGTGTTCCGTCGTCTTTTCACTTTTCGTAGAGTAGAAAGTAGAAACAAACCACCTAAAGTGGTAGCAGTCCAGCAGGAGGGAAAGGGAGAGTGTCCTTTTTCTGCTCAGTCCTCAGAGACGCGCTTCACGAAGAAACTGCCTTGTGTTCTAAAGACAGCTGTCATTTTCCCAGGCACTGACCGGAAAAAGGAGAAGGGGTATGTGCATGTAAAAATAGCACTGTCTAGCTAGTTTTCGGACTGATCGTTCAAAAATAGCCAGCATTTACAAAGTCAATGAAAAATAGTCACTATTTTGTTACAACAGAGACCGGTCCAGCATAATATACTGGAGTTCCAGCATATTATGCTGGAATTCCAACACACGGAAAGTTCCAGCATAATATACTGGAGATTCGAGCACTTGTATATGAACTTCCAGCATATTATACTGGACCGGTATACTTAGCTGGAACTCCAGTATATTATGCTGGAGTTCGAGTGTACTTATGCTGAAACTCCGTATGCTGGAGTTACAGCATACTTATCCTGGAACTCCAGTATAATATGCTGGAGTTCAAGTATACTTATGTTGGAACTCCAGCATAATATACTGGTGTATTTTTCAGGTTTTGAACAATGTTTTTGCTAAGATTTATCTTCACATAAAAAGTGGCTAAATTTCGATTACTTTTGAAACTGGACTATTTTTGAACGACCACTTATAAATCTGGCTATTTTTGAATTTCTCCTATATTGCATGGAGCTGAATTAATCCCATTGGAATATTGGGCTTTCCTACGCCAGCCCAAGAATATCATGGGCTTGTCATTGGACTTGATAGTTGGGCAAATATCATTTTTAGCGTAGAAATGACACCGGGTAGCCACTTTATTGTGCTGCTATTTAAAAATTAGTCAGTGCATTCTGAATTTTAATTTTTTAGTTCAAATTTCAGGGACAAAATTGTCCTGAAGTTAGGATTTTTAGTTTAAAATTCAGGAGAAAATAATTACTGGCTAATCTCTAAATAGCGTCCCTGAGAATGGCTATCTGTGCACTTGCCCCATTTTTAGCCCGTAGCTGAAACTATTTATAACTGGTAACCATAAAAGTATATAAAATTTGTATATACATACATAAATTTAAAAATATACCAAAAATATATATATTTCGGCTATTTTTTGAAAGCGGCTATACAATGTTATTTTCCCTAGTCAGTTCGAGTTTACCGCAGTAAATTACTCCCAATGACTTTGAAAATGGATAGTCTTGATTTTTTGGCCACCGCTGCCCCATGGGCAAACCTTTAACGTCAAAGGTCAAAGATTTTTTCAAAAAAGTTTTGAAAAAATCTTCCATCAAATTTTATGTCCAAACGGGCACTAAAGTTGAGATAATAAGAGTCAAAAAATCAAGATCACGTACTTCTAAGGCTATTCTTGCAAATCACCCAATTTAGTGGGGAGCTGAGTAATCCCAGTTTGAGTGTCTACACTTTTAGTATTGTGTCTATCCTTTTCGTCTTTCTCATGATGATGACGGGGAACAATCTTCAAGTCTGGATAGAAGAAGAATGAATTAAAGGTGTACAAGCTTGAGCCTAACGTTTTGGAATGACGTTACGTCCTTGTCGTAAAATAGCATGCTCTAATAGCTCCTGCTAGCCTCTAATTTTTAGTCTATGTTCATAGCTAGAATTTGATGCTCTTTTTATCTGTGTCACTTCACTCGAAAAAGAATAATGGAGTTGTCTATTGTTTAAATCGTTCAAAAGATTATTGAAAAGCAGTGATGCACAACAATGCGATACAACTATGTATTTCAATTGTTCTATTTATATTTCATTTATGGAATAATATCTACTACGCTTATTTGTTACATGCCTTTCAACTTCTACTCCTAAATTTCTCTTTCTAAGGAGTTCTCTATTTATACTTGCTTATTAGCTATGGGCTATTCTAGTCTATTAGTGGAGTTGCGTAAAATAGCAAAAATGACTCGTACATAATTTCGAAAAATGTACATATATTTTTTAACCGCTGATAAAAATAATAGTTTACAAAATGAATATTTTTTTATATATGCGTATTATATACCTATAATATACACATATCATACACTGTTTGACTAATGAAAACGAATGCAATTAATTTCAATTGACCTATTAATTTTGTTTTTTGCAATACGAGTCTGCACACCTTTCGTTTGGTATCATGCATAAGCAAAAATAGTTCTGGATTAAAAATTTAGTACCAACTTATGCTTTGTTTGGTTACTAATACTGAGATAAGTTGTCTTAGGATTGAATATAGTACTGGAATAACTTATACCCAGGGGCGTACGCACGCATTAATTTTTATAAGCGGTTTCAAAATTTATAGAAGAACTTTAATAATAACTTTAATTATCATACTTCTAGACAAGAAATCAAGCACATAACTAATGTGCCAAGTAGGGGTGTACATAGGTCGGGTTGGTTCGGATTTTCTAATTACCAAACCAAACCAATTCTATCGGGTTATTAAACTTAAAGACCAAACCAAACCAATAAAAGTCGGGTTTTTCAATCTCGGTTTTTCTCGGATTTTTCGGGTTTTCGGATTTTTTTGGTTTTTTTTTTCCATTAAGTCTTCATAGCACAAAATATAGAATTTGTGCTCCAAATATTTCTTTAATCCTAGTAAGATAGAACTATATAAGGTATTTTTTCAATAAAATAACATAAATATGAGATGAGTCATGGCATCGTACTAAAATATTCAACAATAAAGATAATAAAATCGCATAAAATAAGTATTATTAATAAGCCATAATAAAACAAACATAATTTGAANTTACTAATAAGTTGCTAAAATAAGTACGACTAATAAGTACTATATTATTTACATGACCAAACACTAAAAGAAAAATAAGTTATGCATTTTATCTAAACCACGGAAAAACCAAAAAATAAATATCCAACACTATTTTCATTCATAGTACAATTGAATTGAACGTCTTTTATTAACATTAGTATTGACTTTATATTGGTTTAAGATTTATTTGAGTTTTTTTTTTATGAACTATAAAACTTATTGGAGCATCCAAAAATTATAAGTCCAAGCTTGAAATAATACGTGAAAAGATAAAACTATGAAAAAGTTTAATAAATATTTATAAACTACACTACAATAAATATTTTTATGTATTAAATATATTTAAAACTTCTATACATATAATATCGGGTTGGTTTGGTTTCGGTTTGACTTTTTTTAGTTAAAACCAAACCAAACCAAATATGATCGGGTTTTTTTTTCCAACACCAAACCAAATCAAACCAAACCATAGTCGGGTTTTTTTTCTCGGTTTGACTCGGATTATCGGGTTGGTGCGGTTTGTCGGTTTCATTTGTACACCCCTAGTGCCAAGACACAATTTATATTAAGTGGTGTCATTTTTTTTTCTACTTATCCATTTCCTCACAGTATTGTAAAATTTTCCGACAAAGCCATGTCGTGTGACATCGCTTCGTTAAGCGTGCATCTGCCCCTGCTTATACCTGCCATATGATGGGATTGTAATCCCAGGGTAAAGCTTTAAATTGACAATCCCAAGAATAATACAACATGCCGAACAATCAATAAAAAATAATACCAAACTAACTAATCCCAACATAATCATTCACGGTATATCCAAGGGTAAAGCTTTAAAATTAACAATCCCAAGAATAATACCACGTAACGAACAGTCAATAAGAAATAATACTAGACTAACTAATCCTAACATAATCAATCTCAATATAATTAATCCCGGTATAACTTGTCTTCGACCCAAACGGGTGACTCATACTACTTGAGAGTGGATATAAAGCATATGCTTTTGGAGATATATTCTGAAAAAGAGTACAAAGATTCTTTTTACCAAACAAAGCAAAAGAAATGACAGATTCCTTCTCATTAAACTTAAAATTAAAAAAAAAAAAAAAACTGCACTGATCAACTAATTGCTAATTATCACAATTAATATGAAAGTCAATTATTCTTATCTTCTTTTGTTTAATGATTATGTCTGGAAATTGAATTATGCCAATGCTTTCTTTTCTATTGCAGTTGTCACTCTTTTAAATGGTGGATGCAATGGGAAATGAGAACCACAACAATTGAACTAAAAAGAGAAGAAATAATGATAAAGAAAAGAAGGAATGAAAGACAAACCGTATTATAGTACTTCCTCGGTGTGACTAAGTTGTTGCTTCAGAAAATTAGCTTTACTTATTAGTATTCATAACAAAGATTCCCTGCATTATGTACGTTAAATATTGTTTCTGAGTTAATGTTTTACTAAAAGCAATCATATTAATTAGTGCAAAGCCCTTCATGTTGATGCTTTCACCCACCCACCCACCTACCTCAAATTGTCATCAGCAAATCTGAAACCTCCGACGATTCGACGAACACCAGTACTTTAAAAAGACTTAGAATTAGAGGAGGAGCCAAAGATTTGAATTTTATAAGTTTTAAATTCTAGGTGTTAGTAATTGGAATCTAAATTGATTTTTAGCCATATTTAACAAATTTCTTTCTATAGTTTAGACTAAAGTTATTTAGGCCCCGTTTGGCCATGAGTTTTGCCAAAATAAATTTGGGATTTATTTTCAAAACTCATGTTTGGCCATAAATTTGCCCACATTTTGGCCAAATCCTATGTCCCAAATCCCAAAATCCCAAAACTTGGGAATTATTACATGTTTTTCCAAAATAAAGTTGGGAAATATGTTTTGAAAACGTATGTCCAAACACATTTTCATCTTCAAACCAAACTTCACCCAAATCAAATTTTTCAAAATAAATTTGGATCTATGGCCAAACGCTAGCTTAGTTCGCGGAACCCGTACCTAACATTCTAGCTCTGGAGGACTCTCAGAGCCCGTTTGGCCAAGCTGCCAAAATCTACTCATTTTGAAAAGTACTTTTTTTCAGAAATACTTTTGAAAAAAGTACTTTTGAAAAAAAATAGTTTTTGTTTGGCCAATTCATTTAAGAACTATTTTTTGTAATATTTGATAAAAAAAATTGTGTTTGGCCATTCTTTTTTTAAAAAAAAAAAGTATTTTTGCGTGTCAAATTACCAAAAAGGATAGTGCAAAGGCCTTATAATTATTTGAAAGAGAAAAACAAACTTAAGTATTTATCGTAAGATATTTCAGTATGAATTAGAAGTCTATTCCACAAATTACTATATATTGATAACCCACCATGTAATAATAAATAAAGTCACTCACATATGATAAGATTTCTCAATAATTTCATCTCTACGTCTATCGCACAATGCCTCCATATTAGTAGAAGACTTGCCTTGCATTTCTAAAGGAATACCAGAAGGCCCATCTCCTTCCTCAATCTCTGCAGTAATGTCTGTATTAGTATAATATATAGTTGAATTCCTTATCGTTAGAAGAATATTGTCGGATCAAATTATGTATAGCCATGGTAGTTGTAACTATATGATTCTTAGTGTCAAACTTGAAAGATGGCATTAAGCGTAAAATAGAAATATAATTAAATTATATATATTTAAAAAAAAAATTGTTTTCGTAAAAAAAAGTTAAGTATGTTTAATTAAAATTCAAAAAGAATAACTAATTATTAACAACACATAATGTATAATTTAGTTTTTAAAAAAAAATTAAATTCAAAAAAAGAAATTATTACCTAACCTAACTAACTTTATAATAAATTGTCAAATAGCCTATTGTGACGCTGCCACTTGGCTTAATGTGGATGCCTTTTCTTCTTCTTTTAATAATAATATAGATAGATTGTACGATGCTATTATAAATTTTTTACCTATTTGTAGGTAATTTGCACAAATTAGATTTGATAACTGTTTTAAAGATTCAGGAATTAATAGCATGTAACAAAAGAAATTATAAATAATTATTTGTAGGAAGAGAATTGATAATCCAGAGAAGGATGTCGATAATTTACTTTAGTGTGAAAAAAGAAGAAAATAAGTTGGAAAGTTACAAGACATTACACAAACAAAAAATCAAAAACAAGAAAAATCAATAAAGAATATCGAAAGTTACAATATGATTCATGTATATGATATCTTTAATTTTTAAAAGTATGGTAAAAACTAGAAACAAAAATGAAAACAAAAAACTTAAATCAGCAAGAGATAATTTGGACAATATAAATTTATGGTGAGGATAGTTTTGTCTTGAATACATTAAATTTTTGCTTCTGCTTCTGCTCCTGCTTCTTGGAAGAAGCTAGAATTTTCTGCTTCTTCCCAAAAGCAGAAAAACTGCTTCTGCTGCTGGCCAAAAGTACTTCTCCGTCTTGGCCAAACAGCTTAAATTTTTTGAAAAGTACTTTTTTAACAGAAAAAAGTACTTTTGGCTTCCCAAAAGCTTGGTCAAACAGGCTCTAAGTATGGAATGTTCCAAAAACTTTTAACTTAAAAGGAAATATTTTGGAACAACTATTACCCGTACCATGCCAATTCTTTTTTAAGCATGAGGTGAATATTTATCTTTAAAGAACACGTGCAATAAGTGTTGGGTGTACAGACAAAGTCCCACATTGGTAGCTGAAAAGCTTGGGAGTCTACATATAAGGTGTAGGGATTTCTTAATGGTGTGAGGCCTTTTGGGGAAAACTGTGCGGGCTTGGCGCAAAGCTGACAATATCACACAATGTTAAGAGTGTATTTGAACTAGTTTATCTCAACAACTAGTATCAGAGCCCAGGTTCAGCGGGACGAGTATGGAGCTGGCGGAGTGATGGTGCGGGGCGGCACGCACACAAGAAGAAGCTAGTGGCAGGCTTCGGGTGCCATAATACTCTAACAATGTGGGTGACACACAGTAATCTCGGAAATTGACCCGTGGATCATGGTAGTGGGCTACGTCGAACTTAGTTCGAGGGAGAGATGTGCAAACAAAGCCTCACACTGGTAGCCCAAACGATTGGGAGTCTACATATAAGGTGTATGGATCTCTTAATGGTGTGAAGCCTTTTGGAAAAAACCGTGTAGGCTTAGCCCAAAGCGAATAATATCACACCAGTATATTTGGGCTAGTTTAGCCCAACAATAAGAAAGCCAAAGTGGAAGACATGGAGATTCCACCAATATGCATTTGAAGAAAATAAGGAGGTCTATGATCTATTTCCTACCTCTAAATTCTATACCGTACCAATACGCAACTTTTTACCATTGAAATGACCCTTGGAAGAAAAATTCTATTGTTGCCATTATTGCTTTTAAGTTTGAAAAAAGAATACACCAAGGATCAGATAGTTACACATTCATATGAAACAAAAGCATTTGTTCTCACACCATTCTTGAATCAGTTACCAATCTTTTCATTGTTTTTCACTTATCTTTTCACATCTGTCACTTCGCCATTGCTGTAAATTTCTATTTCTAGCCGTATATGAGTCCATCCACATTTTACCACCTACAATTTGACAGTGGCAATTAATGCTACTGCTTTTGGAGATACATTATGAGGCACAATAAAGAACTTACTCTAATTTTTAAAAAGAAAGAAAACACGCCATAAAGCAGTATGTAATCAACTAATTTATAAGTGCGAATATCACCATTGATTTAACAGATCATGGATCCTTCTACTGATCTTCTTTTGCTTAATGATTATGTTTGGAAATTAAATGAATAATGAGGGGACATTCTTTTTGATTGCATTTGATTACGCTTTAAATGGTGGATCCAATGAAAAGTGAAGTGAGAGCCACCAAAATCGAAGAAAAAAGAAAAACAAGAGAAGGAGAAGAAACGAGAACAACAAATTAAAAAGGACAAACCGTATTTCATTCAATCAAAGTAGGCCTACGTCGTTATTGATTGCGAAAAGCTTTGACATTCATTATAAAAGATTCCCTATGTACTTTTAGTATTGGTTTCCAGTTAATGTTTTTTACTAAAAGCAGTATATTTAGTATGAAACCCTGCATGTGCGTGGATGCATTCCACTCACCTTAAGTTGTCATCGGCAAAATTGAAACCTCCAAGTAACATCATTGTTGGTATTACGGTGTTCAAAATCAGAAAATCAGAAAAATAGAACTTAGAACATAAAATGTAAAAATAATTCCGAGTCCACTGAATTCACAGTGTGTCCTTAAGGAATTTAATCCCCTCTCTGTTGCCCAAGGTATACGGATTAATTCCTCCCAGGATAGAACGGAATAACTATTCTGTGATAGCGGCACTTCAAATCACAAAACTTCAGCGAACTCAGCAAACGGAGCAAATCACACTTGACACCTATGTTTATTTAGAAAATAATGCAACAATGTAGAAAAGAGGGGAGAAGATTTCAAATTTTTCCATATCTGAAAAATGAGGCCAAGCCTCTAAATCTATAGACAATGAAAGTGTGAGATGAAGAGGTGCAAACCAAGGAGGTGCCTTTTCATTTCCCATTCACACCCCTTAATAAAAATACAACAATCCCCCACATGAATGGGGAATGGACATATGTGAAAAATATGCATGAAAATACTGTGTGATTCGCAAGTAAGGATTAATCGCATCTGGATAAGTAGGTTTCCCTTTTAACTTTCCGTAGTGAACTTATGTCGGATATACTCGGTCAATCGGTAGATTTGATATATTTGAACCGTCGAGCTTTGGTGTATACCTAGACAACCATAAGTCACACAATCAATCCTTAACCGTTTTTGGTTCTCACGGTTGTGTTCGTTTCAGCTATGAACATCGCCTGGTTTCATGAGTGCTTAGAGAATGGGCCTTTACTTTCATTCCCCTTAAAGCGGCTTACACTTCACACTCACATAGGTGATTTCTAAACGTGTAATCCTATAGACACACTATTTAGTCATATCCTGCCAGACTTATCAAATCATTAAAAAACTTTAAGCTTTATTGACTCATCAAAAAGCCTTAATGCTTTACCTTGATTTCTGAACATTGTCTTCATCACGAGAATGGGTTGAGTTATTTGACAATGTTGAACCGTCATTCATAACTTTGTTTGATCTCTTTGAACCTAGCTCTTGGGATCTCTAGTCTGCTAGGTAGAGTTACCGCCATGATGACTTGTCCAAGGCCTTAGCCCCATTCCCTTCGATGATCTTTCAACTGCCTCTCTAGATAGGCCTTTTGTAAGTGGATCCGACACGTTATCTCTTGACTTTACGTAGTCAATCGTGATAACACCACTAGAGAGTAGTTGTCTAACGGTATTGTGTCTCCGTCGAATGTGACGAGATTTTCCATTATATATAACACTCCCTGCCCTGCCTATTGCCGCTTGACTATCACAATGCATACATATAGGTGCCAAAGATTTGGGCCAAAATGGAATATCTTCCAAGAAATTTCGGAGCCATTCAACTTCTTCACCGGCCTTGTTTAAGGCTATAAACTCAGCCTCCACTGTAGAGCGGTCAATGCACATTTGTTTGGACAATTTTCAAGATATCGCTCCTCCACCGACTGTTTAGAATCGGTTGACCCGGTGATCTAATTTGCATCACTATACCCCTTTATTATCGCGGGATACTTATTGTAGTCCAAAGCATAATTTGTAGTATATTTCAAATACTTCAAAACTCGTTTCATTGTCATGAAAGTTTAATGCAAACTTTCTTATGTCGTAGACTAATATGTCTCGACTTTTGATTGCATATCAGATTATTGACTACACTTAATGTAGCAATAATATATTATAACAGCTGGAACGTTTGGCATCAGTTGTGGCCACAACCTTTTAAAATATAACACATTTTGCAATCATTCTGCCATTTTCAAGCATTTGTATGCTATTTATTCATACGTCTATATGATATGCAATTTATAGCACCTTCATTTATGAAACAAATCCAACTTCTAATGGATTTTGGTCATGTTCATCGGTTTGGTTCACCTCATTATAGACCAACGTATTAATACGTTCGTTTATGAACGATCATGTTTATACAAGACATACAAATACACTTTTCATGAAAAGTCACAGCCTTCCAGGTGACACCCTTTCATAAAAGAGCTAAACATTATAAATGTTCAAGAAAGAACAAATCATTTTTGGAAAGACACGTAAACAACTTTCGAATTTGTAGTTTCATCACTAGTCATCACTAAGACTGAACAAGTGATGAATTCACCGACTACCATATCAATATCCTTAAAGATTCGTGGGGTTAGAAGAATCATATCATCTAGTTCTTCTAAATAATATAGACATCACGTCTAACATTAACTTTTGTTATGCATAAGCTAAATGCCCCCACATTTCACATGTTTCATGTGCCTTTTTTATCAATATATAATCCATATATAACCAAACAATGACTACATAATTTAGAGTATTCTTAATGTAAATACACTAGTTTGAAACCATTTGACAATATTTTCTAGTCAAATTTCGCATGCCATTGTTTGGATGCTTGTTTTAGTCCGTAAAGTAACTTAACAAGTTGATACACCTTCTTTTCTTTTTCAGGAACCACGAAACCTTTAGGTTGTTTCATATAAATTTCTTCCTCCAAATCTCCATTAAGAAGGTTGTCTTTACGTCCTTCTGATGGATTTCAAGGCCATACACGGCGGCTAACGCTATTAACACCCGAGTAGATGTAATCTTCGTTACCGGTGAGTATGTATCAAAATAATCAAGACCTTCTCGTTGTCTAAACCCTTTAACAACTAATCTTGCCTTATATTTGTCAATAGTACCATCAGCTTTCATTTTCCTTTTGAAAATCCATTTAGAACCCAAAGGTTTATTTCCCGGAGGAAGATCAACCAATTCCCAAGTATGATTACTTAATATGGATTCTATCTCACTATTGACTGCCTCTTTCCAATATTGTGCTTCCGAGGAAGACATTGCTTCTTGAACGTTTGAGGCTCATTTTCCAAAAAGAATGCCAGAAAATCTGGTCCAAAGGAAGTAGTTGTCCTTTGACGTTTACTACGTCTTGAATTTTCCTCATCAAACGTACTTTCCTTTGCTTCTTCCCGAGGTCGCTTAGATTTTTCATTAGACGACTCACATTCCATTTTATACGGATAAATATTCTCAAAGAATTCAGCATTATCTAATTCAATTACCGTATTAATATGAATGTCGGGATTTTCTTATTTATGAACCAGAAAATTATATGCCTTACTATTTATTGCATATCCTATGAAAACGCAATCAACGGTTTTTGGTCCAATTTTTACCCTTTTGGGTTTAGGAACTTGCACTTTAGCCAAACACCTCCACACTTTAAAATATTTTAAGTTGTGTTTCCTTCCTTTCCATTTTCATATGGAATGGATTGCGTTTTGCTATGGGGAACTCGATTCAGTATTCGGTTAGCTGTAAGAATAGCTTCCCCCCACAAGTTCTGAGGTAAACCAGAACTTATTAACAAGGCATTCATCATCTCTTTTAACGTTCTATTCTTTCTTTCCGCAATTCCATTAGATTGCGGTGACTGAGGGGCTATCGTTTGGTGAATAATTTCATATTCCAAACATATTTCTCCAAAAGGAGATTCATATTCGACGCCCCTATTACGTTGTTGAGCCAACCACAAGAACTGTTGTTTGTGTCACGACAGAGCCAGAATTAATAAATGGTAAAGTTTTTAATCTTCAAACCCATCTGACACATTCGGAATTAATAAACGGTGAAGTTTTTAATCTTCAAACCGAGTAACATCTGATACAACTAGATCTAATAAACGGTGAAGTTTTTAATCTTCAAACCTTGTAATTTGTGACACAATCAAATTTAATAGACGATGAAGTTTTTAATCTTCAAAGCAAATAATAAATTAGAGTAGAAAATCACTAAGATTTTAATCTCCAAAACGAATATAAAGTCACTTAGACTTTAATTTCCGATAAATGAGTAGAAAGTCACGAAGACTTTAATCTCAACGAACGAGTAACAAATCACGCAGATTTTGATCTCGAAGCAGGAGTAGAAAATCACGAAGATTTTCTTCTCTATAACGGATATGGAAAATCACGAGAATTTTAATTCCCCTTCCAAATGGTTTTTCTACTAAACCATTATAACACTTTAAACAGTTTGACCTCTTTCTCTAATCAAACATATATATGTCCATCTTTACATATTATATGATCTCAAGAACATTTTCAAGTATTACTGTAAGCCTTACTCATGTCTTACAACCTTGAAGATACCATGCATGCCACCAAATTGTATATCAACTACTAATAGTTTTTTCATTTGGTCAAAGAAATAACAAACTTAACAGCAAACGCATGTTATTTATACTCATGCATACAATTCTATATATATGAAATTATCACATAATAACATCTACTCTAATGTTTGTAGCAACTCGATCATAAATCACTAGAGTAGGAAATAATAAACAGATTATAAGCCAGAGTAAGAAGAACAGAACCCGTTTTTTGTAGTCACGCTCTCATTGAATCTGGATCTCTTTCGAGAAATTGCTACCACAATATCTGGTGCTTCTGGAGAACTCTCGTAAGAGGATAGCAACAAAACAAAAGGAAAAGAAAAATCTTTTCTCTTGTTTACCCTATAGGCATAAAACACTGATATCAACGTGACCGTGTAATCACGTTGTTCTTTGCCAATTGACATGAAATAATCCAAGAATACCTTGGAAGAATTCTTGGATATCAAATGTTTAAAACATTAGTACCTTGTGAAACTGAAAGAAAGGAATTATTCTTTTCCTTTGCCTTCACCCGTAATTGGTTAATGTCTAAACTAGTGGATTTAAAGACATTCTCTGCATCACTGTTGCCATTTCTTCATGATTTCAATCAACATCTTACTTCAAGGCCACAGTCAATTATAAGGATTTCACCTTTCAAAGTCATGTTTGTGCAACAGAATTCACGATCCTTCAATTTTTTTTTCTTTTATCAACCATCAAAGTAATTCAACAAATTCCTCAAAATTGTTGGTATTACGGTGTTTAAAATCAGAAAAATAGAACTTAGAACATAAAATGCAAAAATAATTTCGAGCCCACTGAATTCACAGTGTGTCCTTAAGGAATTTAATCCCCTCACTGTTGCCCAAGGTATACGGATTAATTCCTCCCAGGATATAACGGAATAACTATTCTGTGATAGCGGCACTTCAAATCACAGAACTTCAGCGAACTCAACAAACGGAGCAAATCACACTTGACACTTATGTTTATTTAGAAAATAATGCAACAATGTAGAAAAGAGGGGAGAAGATTTCAGATTTTTCCATATCTGAAAAATGAGGCCAAGCCTCTAAATTTATAGATAATGAAATGGTGAGATGAAGAGGTGCAAACCAAGGAGGTGCCTCTTCCATTTCCCATTCACACCCCTTAATAAAAACGCAACAATCATTAAGTACCGTATACCCTGTATAGTTCCACAAGTGGAGTATGGATAAGATAGTGTATACACAGACCTCGTCCCTACCTTAAGAAGATAGAGAGTCTGTTTCAGATAGACAGACCTTCAGCTTAAAAAACGCATAAATTACCTTAAATTAAAGGTCATGAAATGCAGAAAACTCTAATTATGGAATGCTAAGTGAAGCACTTAGAATTCTTAATGAATCTTAGAATTTTAACTTGTACGCTGCTAAATTGGGAAAAATTATGGAGATCTTATCAATATTTAGGACCCCTAAAATGAAAATTTTAAGTGTCATGACCTCATCAGATGTTATACAAGTAAAATGAAAGTCTAAAGGAAGGTGGTAGAACAAGCCACGTACTTAGCTACATTTGATGTGGAGTAAGGTTGATTAATTGGTTTTTCTTAATCTTTTCTCCTAGCAATCATGACAATAATCCAAATAATGGCAACTTTATAAAAGGAAATGAATTATAAATTGATTATTGCCCACTTCCAAGCAATTCATTCACCTACCATGATTCTTTCCCTCCTGTTTATTGTTTCATTTGGGAAGCAAATATGGTGGCACGAACAACAAAATACCTGGTGCAAAATGGTCAGCTCCATGATCTTTGTGGGTTAATTAAATAACAAGATACAGTGGCCCGAGACGCGAACCACATGACTGATACTTAGTTAGCGTTTGGCCATATATTTTTAAATTTGTTTTGAAAAATTTGATTTGGGTGAAGTTTGATTTGAACATGAAAATGTGTTTGGACATACACTTTCAAAACATATTTCCCAAATTTATTTTGGAAAAACATGTATATTATTTAGGCCCCGTTTGGTCATGAGTTTTGCCAAAATAAATTTGGGATTTATTTTCAAAACTCATGTTTGGCCATAAATTTTGCCCATATTTTGGCCAAATTCCAAATCTCAAATCCCAAAATCAGCTATTGAGCTGATTTTGGGCCAAAATCCCATAACTTGGGAATTATATACATATTTTTTCAAAATAAAGTTGGAAAATATGTTTTGAAAACGTATATCCAAACACATTTTCATCTTCAAACCAAATTTCACCCAAATCAGATTTTTCAAAATAAATTTGGGATCTATGGCCAAACGCTAGCTTAGTGTTCGTAAAGATTTCGGCTCAAAACCAGGTATTGACCAGGTTTTGGGATTTGGACTTTTGCCAAAATATAGGCAAAATCTATGGCCAAACATGTATTTGCCAAATAAAATCCAAGTTTATTTTGGCAAAATCTATGGCCAAACGGTTTGTTAGAGTTCAAATCTTCATTTAAATTCCAAATGCAAAGGTTTTCGGTTTGTGTCCCACTTTCCACTTCCGAATCCCACTTTCCTTTTTCAATCTTTCAATTCCATCCACTAACTATTTCTCACTCTTGGGATTCTCCCAAGTCAAACATTCTTAATTGGCTGATGCAATTAATCAGTACTATAAATAGTATTCACTGGAGTCATACTGTCATAAGGACAAAGGACAGTGAACTCAAGTTTATCTAGCTGTTCATTAATTCTTTTTCCAATAATATTATAGTTTTATCTTTGAGCTATAGGTATGGATCCTGAAGATGGAGTGTCAGCCCCTTCAACACCAGCAACTCCTGGTGCTCCTCTTTTTGGTGGTTTCAAACATGAAAGAAACAACAATGGCAGAAACTCCCTCCTCAAGAGCTTAAAATGCTTCAGTGTAGAAGCATGGGCTTCAGAAGAAGGAAGCTTACCGCCTGTTTCATGCGCGTTACCTCCTCCTCCTGTCTCACTAGCCAGAAAGGTGAGAAAACAGAATAAGCAAATGCAAGTGATATCGAGAAAAACTAACTTGTTTTTTGTGTGTGTGTTTTATCAGGTGGGAGCAGAGTTCATAGGTACTATGATACTAATATTTGCGGGGACAGCCACAGCAATTGTGAACCAAAAGACACAAGGCTCGGAAACCTTAATTGGATTGGCAGCCTCCAGTGGTCTAGCTGTAATGATTGTCATTCTGTCAACTGGCCACATTTCTGGAGCTCATCTCAACCCAGCTGTGACCATTGCTTTTGCTGCTCTAAAGCATTTCCCCTGGAAAAATGTATGACTTATAAACACTCGTTAACCACTTAGTTTCTGGCTCTTGTTTATGTTGTTAAGTGCGTTAATCTTGTTTTTGACAGGTTCCTGTGTACATTGGAGCACAAATTATAGCATCATTCTGTGCTGCATTCACACTCAAGGTAGTTTTGCACCCAATAATGGGTGGTGGAGTCACTGTTCCGTCTGGTAGTTACCTTCAAGCTTTTGCTTTGGAGTTCATCATCAGCTTTAACCTCATGTTTGTTGTCACTGCCGTGGCCACCGACACTAGAGCTGTAAGCATTTATTCTCTGCTCTCTCTCCTCCATCTTGCCTACTTGTCATTTGGACAACCATCACAGATCCCCATATAATTTCGGTGTAGACCCTTATTAAATAAGTAGAAGTTTGTTTTTGCATTCACTGGAATATATTAATGGTGAAGGGGAGTCTTGGCAACCGGTAAAGTTGATGCCATGCGACCAGGAGGTCATGAGTTCGAGCCTTGGAAATATCCTCTTATAAAGTGCAGGGTAAAACTGCATACAATAGACCCTGTGATCCGGCCTTCCCCGGACCCAGTGCATAGCGAAGCTTAGTGCACCAGGCTGCCCTTCTTTTGCATATATTAATGGTAGTAAAACTTGCTAACTGCCAACTGAAATCTCTATGTACAAACTATAAACAATCATTTTATTAAATGGTAGTACTAGTAGTAAACTAGCAATAGGCCAAATGAATTTATTTTGAGTTACCTAAGTTAGAGGTCATCTTTTCTTGGCAACTACAGGTGGGAGAGCTTGCAGGAATAGCAGTAGGAGCCACCGTCATGCTCAACATTCTAATAGCTGGGTAATCTGCAAATCTTGCTGTTTAAGCTTTTAGCCATGTGGTGTTCATTTATGAATCTTTTAGAATGCCCGTTAAGGTTTTGCTGCTCCTTTAATAGTTTTGACAGATCTTGTAGTACTACTTGATCTAGTAGCCTTTATTTCCATTGAGTGTTTTTCATGCTGATGCGAAAAGCTGAACGAAAATCATGTACAGATGTACTATCTAACTAGTCTGAATTCTTTATCCGACTAAATTGAAGCTTTGGAGATTACTTTAGGGACGAAAGTAGACAGCTTTCTTGAATAAAATAATCCCTCCATCCCTATTTGTGTAACACTTTTTCGTACTTTTACTAATCTCCAAATGTTTATCACCATCTTTTACAGCTTTCTCAATTATTAAAAGCTTACTAATGCAATTAAACTTTGATGTGGTTTATTCTCACTCAGATATACAATTTTCCTATTTATATTAATACATAGGTTAAACTAGTACGCTTTCAGTTCAATCAATGATGTGACATAAAATGAGACGAAGGAACCAATATACATACATGAACAATAAAGTATTGACAGCCTAATTCCACAGGAAACCACTTCTTGACGGTAAACATAGCTTGTGAATAAATTAATAGCCTATTTAACGGCCTTCCTATTTTTCATTTCTTGTGTTCTAGGGAGACAACTGGGGCTTCAATGAATCCAGTGAGAACGCTGGGACCAGCAGTAGCAGCAGGAAACTATAAAGCCATTTGGATCTACCTGACTGCTCCGATACTTGGCGCTCTCGCTGGGGCAGGTGTTTACTCTGCAGTCAAACTGCCAAATGAAGATGACAACAATCATGGGAAGCCTTCACTGGAACATAGTTTCAGAAGGTGATTCATCAGTAACACCATCAAACCATGGGAATCACATACTTTAGTAGACAGTGTGCAGTTTTATGAATGTAAAAACTTCTGTACCATTTTGCATCTGGAAGGCAAGGGTGGGTTGAATAAAACAAATCTTTCCGCTCTCTCCGAATGTACAGATTTTAGCAAGATACAATGACGAAGAGAGGCAAGGGAGGAAATGATTAAAGCCTAAGTTTGAGAAGAGAAAAAATATTGGCAAACTTATGCAATGTGTACTATTGGTGAGGTTTTTACTGGATTGTAGAAGAGACTTCTATGTAACATGTGTTTTCACAGAACTAGTGCCACAGGAAGTAGGACTTCTTTTTGTTTTTCTGCATCACTCTGAAATTTTGAAGGGTATGAAGTGCAGCTGAAAGACTAGTCTTATTTCATGCTCCATCTCCTATACTATTTCACTGAGCGGCTAATTTCATCCATTGTGTTAGAAAGCCGGTTAATTTGCACCAGAACAGACTGAGAATTGCAGAAATGTTCATCATATATTTACCTAAACCAGAAGGTCCTTGAGCGGATCCCACGTTAGCCCCAAGACGTTGGTCTCTAACTAGAAAAGTAAATGCTTGAGTATCAGAAAAAGGAACTCTTGTTCTTCCCTAAAGTACTGCCATATTGGCATACGGAAATCCAGCTTAATGTCATATTAAAAATCGAAATTGTTGCAATTAGAACGCTGCATAACTTGCGATATAACTATATACGTAATGAGCTCAACCTGATATGAAACGGTTACCTCTGTTTGTGCACTGCCGACATTTATTTTTTTTTCCAAACATGATTCAGAGTCGATCATTTACCTCAGTAATCTCTGAAATTACTGGATTTAACAAGGTGATATGCAGCTACGACAAAGCTGATTATAAGTTGGAGTCTGACAAACAAATTTGTCCAATCTTATTCCGCTAAGATCTTCACATATTCAATAACTTTCAATTTTAATTGACAAATAACTTGGTCATCCAAAAAAGGAAGACGATGCTCTTGCTATGTCTCTTGAATGCTAAATCAATGTGAAACGCAAATCTGACTGTTTTCTCAAAGAGGTACTATATTGACAGAAACAAAGAAAGTGAAAATATGCTCTCCCTGTTACACTTGGCTATTCAATGCAGGCAGAAAAAAAAAATCGAAGTCCTATTAAGTGTAAGAACAATAACTATTCTACCAAAGGGTGATACCCATATAACATAGTCGGTTAATCTACACTAGGCTGCAATAACGTTAAGATTCATTCCTTTCTAGGCCAATTTATTTTAACTAGTAGTAAACTTTACACGAAACACTTTTCCATGAGTAAATAGGTTAATAACTCTACATTGTTTGCATTAAAACTCTCATATTATAGTCGATTTGTCTACACTAGTTTTCCCTCAAAAAGAATAAAACCCCCAAAACTATTTCCAGTTCAAAATTTGAGAACATTTATATTATGATGATAGAGGTTAAACGTAGAAATTGAGCGTCGTGAAGTACCGAATCAGCTGATGGATTTAAATCAAGTAACCGATTACACCATCTGTAGTGCCTTAGCTTGAATGGATTGATCGGGACTGCGGTGAAAGAAGGATGATTTGTAGAGAGAAAGAGCGAGAGCAGCGGTAAGAGTGCCAAAGACGTCGGCAACAGCGTCCTTGGTAGATGCGCCTGCTGACCGGAAATAACCCAATTCGTCGGCCACCTCCTTAGCGGCGCCGGCAGCGAGTGAGACAATGGATCCGACCCAGATGCTCCGCCGGCGGATGAAAGGGTAACGGGCTCTTTCCGCGACAAAGGAGGTAACGATAGCAATGAAGAAGCAAAACAGGACGTGGTAAAGCTTATCTCGGGCTATCCAATCATCTCCGTCCTCCATTCTTTTTTTATTATAAGAAATTGATTTAGGGAATTGGAGACAACCACCTTTCAGGGAATTTCTAAGCAATTGCGCCAACAAAATGGAGAAGGGAGGTTTAGAAGAGTCACGTCGTTGGATCTTCAGTTAAAATATACTACTGTACATTTTTTTCTTTCTGTCTATCTTGCTTTTTCAATCTTGCCACAAAAAGAATAATTGAACTTCAATTATGAATCACTTGGATTCAAATTGACTATCGATCTGTTAAAAGGTACTATATTCATAGTAAGAACTTTGTTTCTTTATTAGCCTAGTTTATCTACTTATTAACGCTCAGCGTTTGGTTGGACTTTCGTACTTAATGGACCTGAGGATCACCAGCTCACTTCCAAGCTGCAAAACTACAGGGAAATGGAGACTTGGTTTTCTAATTTCTACAGCACTAGCACGTAATATGCATCTATTTCTGGTTGCTAACCGTACCCCATTTCTTCTTATTTCATCTTTTCTCTACTACAGTATCTATCCAGAACCTTTCAGCCGTTGCATAGAATCTAGTGATAACTGATGACAGGAAAATTTGGTAAACACAAAAAAGGTCGGACTACAATAAATGGCTTCGGCTTCAAGGCACAAAATAAGAAACAACCCACGGAAAGGCTACTGAGATCAATGGATGTAGAAAAAAAATTGAAGATCAGTTTTAGCATCCTAAGTACAATTCTGCTGCCATCATACGAGAGTTTTAAGTGCTACATTATCCAATGACGTTATCACAACAATAATACACCCAACAAATAGACCCTTGAATATGCTAATTCATCTTGCTGATCAACTCATTGATTTGACCCTCACGATTGCCTGAATCACCCCCGTCCACAAATCGTTTTTTCTTACCCTGCAATGCCTTTTCTGGCTTGTTGAGAGCAAAGGGACACAAAAAACTAGTGACTTCTTTGAAATGGGGACCAACATTGGCAATCTCATTCACAAGGTCTTCTAAGCATATAATACCATATTGACCCAATGCCTGCAAACAATAAATAGTTACTACACGGGCCGCCCACAAACTACAATAAAAGAGAAAACAAGCAATTCATGGTACCTGTTCGACAACTTCGTTGCTGGTTAAAGGCACTCTCTCGCTGTCAATTTTTCCAGCACCTTTCTTGTAAATTAGATCCTTGATGCTCTTAAGATTTGGATATCTTCAAAAGCATCAACAAAACCATTAGAGATATTCTACAGCCTCGTAGTCTATGACAGAAAAGAATACATAGAACTGCTAAAGCCGTCTCGTTTTTACATGGTTAAAAACTTAAAATTTCCTGCTTAAGGAATAAATAACTGCAATTTAATGTTCTACCAAGATCAGGCATGTTTCTAAGTAGAAATGGTGACCATTAGCTGTAAAAGTAGACCTAATGTTATCCTGGTGTCCCATAATTTTTTTAAAAAAATTAAGCTCCTGGTGTCATCGTAAGGTACATGCTAAAACTTTCTTCTTTAAGTGTCATTGTCTTTAAATTGGTGGAATGGTAGATGGATATTCATTTAGGGATAGCTGAACTTAAAGTGGTTGTATAATTAAATATACCATGGCATTACATCGACTTAATTAAGGGTCTCATTTTCCTCTTTTTGACATACATAAATTTAACTATCAAAGACAAAGCAAACACGGATTTTGGCATTACAAGAATATTGCTCTCCTTAATAGGAAAAAATAAAAATGAGAAAGTCCAAGACCGATTAAATATTCAATTAAGGTCTCTTTGACAGCTCTAAGAAACCAGTAAAATAAAAAAGTGCAGTCACCCCCTCTCCAGCAAGCATAATGCCTATTTACTAATTTGAGGTTGAGTACTTTGGGGATATCCAGTAATGCGAGTTCATTAAATGTCGTGTAGCAAACTAGCAAAAAGGTTAGTTCAACCTACCCATATGTGACATAAGGCTCCACCTTTAGCAGAATTTCCAATATTCTTGCATCTGCCTTCACAAAGACACCACTGAAGATTTTCCGCAGCCTCAAAGAGTACAAAAGCTTTCGTGTTCTTGGGTGCATATCACTTTTCCTGAAGTGAATCACAAATCTTAGGATCCAAGTTACCTTAGCCAAGAAGTAAAAGAATGATTGGAAAACCAGGAACCCACCCGCCAATGCGTATGACATAAAGGAGATTGGAATCAGACGTGACCAATGCTCGCCTGGATCTTTTCTTACCCCTTTGTTTCATTTGGACAAGGTCCATCTCCTAATATATATACAACAGCTCAGTTGAGAAGAATGTTAGACAAACAATATACAACAATTTATAAATCAGATTACTGCAAGTTGATAGCTCAAAAAAGGTAGATAAAAAGCCAACTATAGGCGAGCTCCATTAATGGCTGTAGCAGACGAAAGAGCAAGTGACGCGAAAAGGAAGACTAACATGACACCTTCCAAAGGCAATCTAACATTAAGCAAATATACAAGAGCCACAGGATGCAAGGGTAATGGGTGTCTTAGGCTGAAGAGGTAAATTAATATACCATGCCAATTCCATTTTGATTGTCATTATTCACTATCAAGGGTAGGTTCCACTAGCTTTCAGTTCAGGTGCAGATAGGGAGAACTACAGCCTATTATCTTCTGGGCAAAAAACCTGGAAATTCGGTAGCTAACCTCGCATATTAGTGTAGTTTAAAATATAACACTTTCTGTTTACTCCCAGGAAACAAAAACAATATTATCTTGTGATTGTATAGGCCAGAAGTAGTTCCAGAGTGTTGGTGCCACCCAAAATAAATAGTTGCAGTCCTGAGCCCCCTGAATTTGAAAATTTAAAACTGTTATCTCTCCTTAACACATTGTTGTACGTACTGCTTCAGAAGGTTTCTTACCCTCTTACTTCTAATTAATGCACAATACTTTTTTGTTCCTTTCTCGGAAGTTAGAACATCACTATTTCTGTGTTATGGCTATTGGTTGCAAGTCTAAATTGTTTTTGGCCACAATGACTTTCACATCCAGGAATTTTGACCCAAAAAAAGGACTTTCATATCCAGGAAGGACAGAAAGATGCCTGTTACTAGCAAATGAGTGTAAAAGAAATTGGAGGTCATTTTGTTTAGCGCCCACCAAACTAAGAGATAAGTGAACCAAAGTAAATAACAGACCATAAATATATCAATCCTTAACAAACGTCACTGCACCACAAAATTCCTGATTATAGATTCTATAACTGGTAAAGAGACTCAAAACGAAAATACAATGCTGAAGCCAAGAGAAAAAATGGAAAGATCGAGCAATTGCTTCATGAAATAAATGCAATATGTCACAAAGAAACACAAGTAAAAAAGAAAAACAAGATGGGACATGTGCAAATACAAGTCTTACAGCCAGCATAAGATAAAGGGAAAAGGCTCAAATTTAAACAAACGATGCAATTTAAACAATCAATTCATAGATACCTTATCCCTATACTCTCGAATGAACTGCTCAGGCTTCTTGATAACAAAATTATCAGATTTAAGTCTCTTGACTTTCTGCTCTAGCTGGAGTTTTCTTCTGATTGCCCACTCTTCATTGTTCTTCCTCTTTTTTAGAATCACTTCTGGTATATAATTTAAAGGCTGTGGCACCTCCTCAGCCATTGTTAGCAATTCTATCTCTGAGACAAACAATGAGCAAAGTTAGACAAACCCTTGTCATTTATTAGATATATTGGACTATCCAACTTCTCAAACACCGACTTTAACTCAATTTAGCAGTTGAATATTGTTAATCTCATAACAAATGGTAAAAGTTGAAACAAAAGATGGTAACACGGAAATCATAGGTCTGAATAGAATGATTAGAAAATGAATTGAATTTTATGAACTTCATTCAACAAAATGTAAATTTGAAACATCACGATAAATATTTCAAGTCCGCTGACAAAATTGACAGACGTGTCTATAACATTTGATTATAACAAACAGGAAACAAGCACGAATGAAAATTAAATAGTAAAAACAACAAAGCACAAGTAGCCAATGCTAACATATAATGTGTATTCTATCAGTAAAACTCAGTAAGAAAACAGAGATAGAGGTTACTTTATTCGCCGGAGAGGAGCAAGTTTGAAGACGAGGTAGGGTGAGGGAGGTTTAGGGTTTTGGATTTTGGACCGGTAAGGACGAGACTCGGGAGAGTATTATCAATCGAAAAGAGAAATCAACTCTTTACCAACATTATAAGTTGATGGGCCGGATCCATATTATTAAGTTGGGCCCTCATTAAATTCCTGTTCATCCAAAAATAATTGGGCTTTCTGAAAACCCAGTCCACCTAGACAAGGGAGAGATTTTGGGCTTTTCTTTACCATAGCTACTAGTTGGGAAAACTACACTGTATGCCACTCTAAAAAATAATAGCCGAAAACATATCTATACTCTTTAGCAACTTTAGACTTGTATTCTTAACTTAGACTACTAATATACATAACAACCCTCTGTGATAAATAAATATAATGTCAAACAATTAAGCTAGCGTTTGGCCTAAATTTGGTTGAAATTTAAAAAAAATAAGTTTTTGAAGATGAGATGAAAATAGTTTTTAAAAGTTGAAATTATGTTTGGACATGCATTTTACTTGAAAAGAATTTAAAGTTTTGTGAGTAAAAAACTTCAAAAACTACTCTAGAGCTGTTTTAGGATTTGAAGATTTTGTTTTCAAAGTCTGCCAAAAAATGGTTCAAATCTACAAACAAACAAATATTTGAAAACAGGTTTGGGAAAAGCTCCCAAATTTTATGGCCAAACAAAAACTAATAGTTGGGGACTTGGAATTACATACATTTATTTCGATTATACTTGCACAAAGTCTCTGATTTATGAGTGTTGTCTGTATCAGGGGCGGAGCCACAGTGATGGTTGCAGATCCGGTCGAACCCGATAATTTTTGTACAAATCCTCATATTTGTATTAAGAAATCTAATAATTGTATAAATTATTAATTTAGAACCCACTAACTTAAAAGAATTATAATCCCAAACTTATAAAAGTTCAAATCGTGACTTCGCGTCTCCACCCCTCGTCTATATAGATGTTAATGAGTGAGATTGACTAATCATGTTGAAGGAAGTATAACATTTGATCGTTTGGTTGAGGAATACTTTAGTGGAGATTGTCCACAAAATAAGAACACTAATGACTTTTAGGGATTTTTTTGCATATATATAAAATCTTAAGCTTATTTACCGATTTTAGCTAGGTTTTTCTATTTAAATAAAGTAAGTAGAGTTTTTTATAAAATATATAAAACTCCGTTCAAAAGCTATTATATACAAGTCGAATATAATTTTTTATTGTATGCAATCCGGTCAAAAAATAAAAATTATATACAACTTATGTACAACTTGTATATAATTTTTTTTTTATAGAATCCAATCAAAAAACTACAATTTACATATAATTTATATATAACTTATATACAATTATGTTAGTTGTATATCATTTGTACACCTGAATACAAATATATACACCGTTTATTTATGTCTTCTTTTTCTTCGAGTTTCAATCTACAATTTCAATCAAAACTAATTCGAATATTCACTAAATTCTCTCAAAATTGAGATATAAACTCCAAAGGATATTCCCAATCATTTGCAATAACACCCAAATCCAAACAAATAAAAAATTTGTAAAATTTAATTTCCGAATTTAAAGTTTCGAAACTTTTTAATGATTGGGGTCAAAATTTCATATGCCTCCGATTTATAGGCTCGAGGGTCTGTCATAAGCCCGAGTTCGCGTGAGGTCGAGTTCAAGACCAGTGGACCAGAATCGAGCTCAAAGATAGAGTGCAATGCCCGGAGATAGGAGTACGAGGAACACCGGGCCAAGTATGCTCGACCCCGAAATAGTACCGTTATGAATTTGTAACAGAATGAGCTAGATTCCTGCCATGTCCCCAAAATTATGGCACAAATCCCGGAATAGGATTGTATGATTCTGTACTAGGCGGTTAGACAGCTGTATCAAGAATATTCCTTACTGTAAATAGAAATATACCTTATTTAGGGATTCCCCTATTATATAAAGGGGACCCCAATATTTGTAACATCACACAATCACTGAGAAAAGAATATACTCTCTACTTTTTGCCTATTGTTCATCAGCATTGTCCTTTAGCTCTACTGCTCTTACTTTACTTTTCTTACTTTATTGCTTTTAACCCGTCTCGAGGTCACCATCTCGGGGTCACTACTGCTAAGTAACATTGGTTTGATTCACTTATCTCTTTCATTTCTACTTCATATTTCTTTATTATTAATTGGTATTGAACTAAATCACATATCTTTAAAACCACAAATCAAATTTAATTGATACTCATATTTTCGAGGTAAAAAGTTTGGCGCCCACCATGGGGCTAAAGATAATAGTGATTGTTTCTTTACTGATTCTTATTACACACGTTATTTTTACACTTTTTCTTGTCAAGAATTTTTTAATTCTCAGGCTAAAACATGTCTAGCTCACAAAATGCACCTGTTCATGACAACGAAGGTCTTGGTGAAAACAACAATGTAGGGGTCGGTGTACCACCGGTAAACCCTGGGGAAGTGCTAAACATGGAACCAGTTGATGTTAGTTCTCATATTGCTCTAAACACCAACTTAGGCACAGACCCCGAAGGGAGTGTACGCAGGGAAGCCCGACCTGGGGACCAAGGAATACCAGGAATAGGAGATAGTGAATGTCAGCCTCCAAGTGATATTCGAGATGTTGCAGGCTCAGCAAATCGCCATCGCTCAACTTCAAAGTCAAAATAAGACTCCGAGTATAGCTGAACATGAAAACAATCGACGTGTAGAGCCAACACTAGAAAGGTCAAATGAAAGCGGCTCGGGGACTGACCCCACGATTATGAAGCTGCTCGAAGAACCCACTAAGAGGATCGAGTCCGGAGAAAAGAAAATTGAAGACAATGATAAATAGGTGGAGACTTATAACTCCCGTGTAGACAAGATACCGGGGGCACCTCCAGTTCTGAAAGGATTAGATGCCAAAAAATTCATACAAAAACCATTCTCTCAAAGTACGGCTCCGATACCCATTCCTAAGAAATTTTGCATGCCCGGCATACCCAAGTATAACGGAACAACCGACCCCAACGAGCATATTACTTCATACACTTGCGGGATCAAAGGAAATGATTTGAATGATGCCAAGATTGAATCAGTCCTGTTGAAAAAGTTCAGAGAAACATTGTCGAAAGGAGCCATGATTTGGTATCACAACTTAGCTCCTAACTCTATTGACTCGTTTGCTATGTTAGCGGATGCCTTCGTGAAAGCACACGTCGGGGCCATAAAGGTGGCCACGAGGAAATCAGACGTCTTCAAGATAAAACAAAGGGACGACGAGATATTGAGGGAGTTCGTGTCCAGGTTTCAGATGGAAAGAATGGAATTACCACCGGTATCCGATGACTGGGCAGTACAGGCCTTTATGCAGGGTTTGAACGAGCGGAGCTCGATTGCTTCTAGACAAATAAAACAGAACTTGATCGAGTATCCAGCTGTAACGTGGTTAGATGTGCACAACCGTTACCAATCAAAAATCAGGGTCGAGGACGATCAGTTAGGAGCTCCCTCGGGTTTGGTTCATCCTAACAGGTTCGCGGTCAAGCCCCCGAGGGATACGAACAGGGAATCGAGATCAAATAGGGAACGATATCAACCATATGTCATCGAAGAAACAACGGTTCAAGTCGGAACGCTCTTCGGAACGACCGGAAAAACGATCGAGGTCAAAGTTCTCGGGGACTCGTGAGTAAAAGCGGATTTGATAAGCATACCGACCCCGCATAGGCACCTCAATTATCGGAGTACAACTTCAGCATAGAGCATCAGGGATTGTGTCAGCTATTGGGAGTATCAAAGACACCAAGTGGCCTAGGCCTATACAAACCGATCCCCCTCAAAGGAACCCAAACTTGATGTGCAAATATCATGGCACACATGGTCATAGAACAGAAAATTGCAGGCATCTAAGAGAGGAGGTGGCTCGATTGTTCGACGAGGGTCACTTTCGAGAATTTCTAAGTGATCGAGCTAATAATCACTTCAGGGAAAGGGATGGAAGGAAAAATGAGCAAGAAGAACCACAACATGTAATCCACATGATCATTGGCGGAGTCGATGTCCCTCAACGTCCTGTATTCAAGCGCACCAAAGTATCAATCACAAGAGAAAAATGGACTCAGAGCTATGTGCCCGAGGACGTCTTATCATTCTGTGACGAGGACGTAGAAGGCATATCTCAGGCTCACAACGACGCCCTGGTAATCTCTATCCTTTTGAATAAAATTCAAGTTAAACGTGTTTTAGTGGATCCAGGTAGCTCAGCAAACATAATTAGATCGGGGGTCGTGGAACAACTCGGCCTACAAGATCAGATTGTACCTGCATCCCGGGTCCTGAATGGCTTCAACATAGCAAGCGAAACAACAAAGGGAGAGATTATCTTGCCAGTAAACATAGCCGGGACCATACAAGACACCAGATTCCATGTCATCGAAGGTGACATGAGGTATAATGCGCTCCTCGGGAGACCATGGATACACAACATGAGGGCAGTGCCTTCAACTCTTAACCAAATGATAAAATTCCCAACGGAGGAATGAGTGAAAACAGTCTACAGAGAGCAACATGATGCAAAAGAGATGTTTGCGATCGAGGAAGTGGTGCCGATACCAGAGCCCTTGACCTCGGAGAAATCGAGCACCAAAGGTAAGCTGGCGGCTAAATATCAATCACAGCCCCCAGCCTCGACGGAGTCGGAACAACAAGTAATCGAAGGTGAAGAAGAGGACTTCCTTACTCCTCGAACCTTCATCGTTCCCGAAGAGTCCGATGCAACCAAGTCAACTGTCGAGGAACTGGAGCAGGTCATACTTATCGAATACTTTCCCGAGAGAAAGGTATACCTGGGAACGGGATTGACCCCCGAACTCAGGAAAAAACTCATTCAATTTCTTATTAATAAAATGGATTGCTTTGCTTGGTCCCAATTAGATATGACAGGGATTCCACCGGAAATCACCACGCATCGGCTGAGCACCGATCCCAGGTTCAAACCGGTGAAGCAAAAGAGGAGGCCTCAGTCCGAGGTAAAACATGCCTTCATAAAAGACGAGGTAACCAAACTTCTTAAAATAGGATCCATTCGGGAGGTAAAGTACCCCGAGTGGTTAGCCAACGTAGTTGTAGTTCCTATAAAAGGAAACAAGTTTAGAATGTGTGTAGACTATAAGGACTTGAACAAAGCATGTCCGAAAGATTCTTTTCCATTGCCAAACATTGATGCAATGATCGATGCCACGACCGGCCACGAGATCCTAACTTTTCTCGCCGCCTACTCCGGGTACAATCAAATTCAGATGAACCCGGAGGACCAGCAAAAGACTTCATTTATTACTAAATTTGGAACTTATTGTTACAACGTAATGCCCTTCGGGCTTAAAAATGCAGGAGCTACATACCAACGCCTAGTTAACAAAATGTCCGAAAAACAAATAGGTAAAACAATGGAAGTCTATATTGATGATATGTTGGTTAAGTCCATGCGTGCAGAGGACCATTTAGTTTATATGCAGGAAACATTTGCAATTTTGAGGAAATACAACAGGAAGCTTAAACCGGAGAAATGTGCCTTCGGAGTTGGCTCGGGTAAGTTCCTCGGCTTCATGGTGTCCAATCGGTGTATCGAAATCAACCCCGATAAGATCAAGGCTATCGAGGATATCACGATCGTGGATAGTGTGAGGGCTGTGCAAAGGATAACAAGGTGAATAGCTACTTTGGGTCGATTCATTTCTAGGTCCTCAGATCGAAGTCACCATTTCTTTTCCTTGCTAAAAAATAAAAAGGACTTTGCATGGACCCCGGAATGCCAACAAGCCCCGGAGGAACTAAAGCGATACTTGTCGAGCCCGCCTTTGATTCATACCCCGAAGGTAGAAGAAAAGCTTTACCTATATTTGGCTGTGTCAGAGATAGCGGTAAGTGGGATACTAGTTCGAGAAGAGCAAGGTACGCAATTTCCTATTTATTATGTGAGCCGAACTCTAGGAGATGCAAAAACAAGGTACCCTCACTTAGAAAAATTAGCACTTGCATTAACAAGCGCATCTCGAAAGCTAAAACCATACTTGCAATGTCATCCTATATGCGTATTAACCACGTATCCTCTTCGAAATGTTTTGCATAAGCCCAAGCTATCGGGCCGATTGGCCATATGGGCCGTCGAGCTTAGCGGGTACGATATCGAATATCAACCCCGAACGGCCATCAAGTCTCAAATCTTAGCTGACTTCGTAGCTTATTTTACGCCGAACCTCGTACCCGAAGTGGAAAAAGAACTCCTGCTAAGTTCGGGTACAACATCGGGGGTATGGACCCTTTTCACAGACGGTGCCTCGAATGTGAAGGGGTCCAGGCTTGACAGTGTCCTGAAGCCACCCACGGGTGATACCATTAGACAATATATTAAAACTTCTAGACTGACTAACAATGAGGTCGAGTATGAGGCCATGATTGCAGGTCTCGAGCTAGCTAAAAGCTTGGGAGCAGAGGTCATCGAGGCCAAGTGCGATTCTCTATTGATGGTAAACCAAGTAAATAAAAGTTTCGAGGTTCGAGAGGATAGAATGCAGCGGTACTTGGATAAGCTATAGGTAGCTTTGCACGCTTCAAGGAGTAGACTCTGGATCATGTGCCTCGAGAACAAAATAGCAAGGCCGATGCACTTGCTAATCTAGGATCCTCCATCGAAGAAAATGACATCGTCCCAGGGACTGTCGTCCAATTGTCGAAGTCTGTGGTTGAAGAGGGTCATGCCGAGATAAATTCAACGAGCTTAACGTGGGACTGGAGGAATAAGTATATCAACTAGCTGAAGAATGGAAAACTCCCATCGGACCATAAAGAATCGAGGGCCCTACGAACCAAAGCTGCTAGGTTTGCATTAGGTAGAGATGGAACATTGTACATAAGAACATTCGATGGTCCACTGGCAGTATGTTTGGGGTCGGGCGACACCGATTATGTTATTAGAGAGATCCACGAAGGCACTTGTGGGAATCACTCCGGCGCCGAGTCTTTGGTTCACAAAATCATCAGGGCAGGTTACTACTAGGATAGCATGGAAAAAGATACTAAGGAATTTACCAAAAAACTGTGATAAGTGCCAACGATTTGCACTGATGATCCATCAGCCCGGAGAACACCTTCATTCGGTCCTATCTCCGTGGCCTTTCATGAAATGGGAAATGGATATAGTCGCCCCCCTACCAACGGCCCCAGGTAAAGCTAAATTTAATTTGTTTATGACTGATTATTTTTCTAAGTGGGTGGAAGCACAGGCCTTCGAGAAGGCCCGAGAAACCGATTCGGGATACCTGCCGAGATCGTATGTGATAATGGAAAGCAATTCATCGGCAGCAAGGTAACAGAGTTCCTCGAAGCACATAATATAAAGAGGATTCTATCGACACCGTACCGCCCGACTGGAAATGGACAGGCCGAGTCAACAAACAAAACTATCATTCAAAACCTGAAGAAAAGGTTAGACGGTGCAAAGGGAAAATGGAGAGAAGTTTTACCCGAGGTCCTTTGGGCATATCGGACAATATCGAAGTCTAGCACGGGGGCCACCCTGTTTTCTCTAGTGTATGGTTCCGAGGCCCTCATCCCCGTCGAGGTCGAAGAACCCAGCGCTAGGTTTTGACATGCATCGGAGGAGACAAATCACGAGGCCATGAATGCTAGCCTCGAGTTGTTAGATGAAAAGCGAGAAACAGTGCTTGTTCAGATGGCCGCGCAGAAGCAAAAGATCGAAAGATACTACAATAGAAGGACCAACCTTCGACACTTTGGAATCGGGGACTTAGTTCTACGAAAGGTCACCCTCAATACTCGAGACCCTAATGAAGTGAAACTAGGCTCGAATTGGGAAGGACCGTACCGAGTCCTTGGAGTTGTCGGTAAATAATCTTACAAACTTAGCACAATGGAAGGTGAACAACTGCCAAACAATTGGAACATATCATTACTCAAACGATACTACTCCTAAGGTATGACTTTATCCTTTGTACATTTGAGTTTAAAACTAACTTATTACAGATTTTCGATCAAAGCTCTCGAAGGTACGCGATCTCGAAGATACCCTTTTCACGCGAAGGCCTTAGGTTTTAAAGCATGCTTTGCACTCTTTTTCTCTTAGATCGGATTTTGTCCCAAATGGGTTTTACCGAAAAGGTTTTTAATGAGGCAACAATTACGTGCTACCTAAGGAGAACTCAACAGTATCCAAGGCTTCTTTTCAATCAACCTCGAATACTGGGGGGCATCACCCTCGGAGGTTATATTTTCAAGGAAAATACTTCACGCCTAAGAGGGCCTCGATAGGAAAACTTTGTAATGGGCCAAACGGTCAGGTGAACCGTGTCCATATAGAATAGTCGAACCCCGACGGCAAAACATGTACCCATGTATCAAATTATTTGAAGAAGCATTCCGTTTATATCAAAAACACTTTGTGTCTCAAAGAAGTTTACTATTATACGAGCTCTACACTTATAATCCTACGGGAAACGGCTCAAGAGCCAAAGCATAAAAGCACCCCCCGAATACTCGGGGACTGTCATCGACAGTCAATGCATCCGAGTCACCAAAAACTCGGACTCAAAAGACCTCAATGAGGCATCACCCCGAAACAAAGGCCAAGGCCAATATACTAGGGGACTAATATTTCGAACAAGTTCGAAAAGTTATCGGGGAAGAAGTCCAAGGGACGCAACCGAAGGCTACGACCAAATTAAAGGCTACGACCATATTAAAGACTACGGTCATATAAACGGCTACAGCCGAAATAATGCGGCTCGGAGACGTCCGACTTCCGCCATAAATTAAAGGCCTTCAAGCAATTTATAAAAATAGGTTAAATCAGGCTACCCTCGGCAAAAGCAAAATATAATGGGCTTCGATAAATTCATCCCTCGAATAATTTAAAGGGCTTCGATAAATTCAGCCTTCGAATTATTTAAAGTCTTCGATAACATCAGCCCTCGATAAAACCTCAAGAGGTATTCGATTATCAGTACACAAACAAGGTCCCGATACGTCGAACCTTCAAAAAACCCAACGGGTACAAAAAACACATGCTAAGGCATAACTAAATTTTCACTAAGTCTTTTAGCCAAAAAGAGGGAAAAATTATATAGCCATTCTAGAAGCCAAATTGGCCCAACTTAAAGAGCCTAAGGGTCGATATAAGAGCCTAAGGGCCAACTTCGAAAGGCTTAAGGGCCAAAAACATATAGTTTGAGACTCCGTTCTCACTCGACTCGGATTCAAGAGTCACGATACCCGAGCTCACATCGAATCGATTTAAACTTAGCTCAAGGATTGTTATATCTATCGATAAAGACCTAAGGGTTTATTATATCCCGAGTCCAAACCAATTCTCGGACCAATCATTAAAATTATACAATCAAATTTTTCACAAATAAAGACGGAATGGAATCCAACACGAGCCAAAAATGAGACAAAGAGATCCTACTATATTTCCAAGAGATCGTTACAAAATATATTTACAATGTCCACGAAGGATCCTTACACAGGAACACAGAAGCAAAATACAAAAGCCAAGAACCTAAATTACTTTTAAGGCCACGTCCTCGAGAGCGGCATCTTCGGGAAACTCCTTCCCGAGGACCTCATTTTGATCTTTGGAAATATTTGTGTGACTGAAGAAATTTAGGGCAGAGCACCCTCGGTAAATGTAACTATATTTCCAACAGTGGGCATCGAGCATTCTATTGAAATTTTGGGCCATAATCCGTTAAAAAAGAGCGGCAAAAGAAAAAGACCAGAAGGGAAGACAGGAAGATATAGCTTCACTTTCTATCACAAGAAAAACCAAAAAAGGTTGCAAGATGCACGAGCAATGATCCAAGAATGTTCATCCTTGGGACGTTGTACCGGTGTAGGATGCAAAAGTTAGTAGATGGTAGTGCCACCTCACTCCATGGAAAGCAAAAAGAATGAAGTTCCACACCAGGTTGAAGTTAAGAGAGATGAGCGGGAGGGTGAAGTTCGCATATTTTCTGATGCAGGAAGGATACTGCGCCCTTCTCTCGTTGTTTCAAATCGAAGCTTTGAAAAGGAGAGCCTTTGCGTAACTGGTAAAGTTGCTGTCATGCGACCAGGAGGTCGCAGGTTTGAACCATGGAAACAGATGATTAGAGAAAGAAATAAATAAGGGAAAGAATCAGAGTAAATGAAGATGAAATGCGTACAGTTCTTTGTTCAACAGAGTAGCCTCATATTTATAGAAAGGCGACGACGGTTCAGCGGCGCTAGTGGCCGACCAGTGCCGGCGCGTATTTGATGTTTTGGGGAAGCGTGTTGACGTGACATTTCTGATCAACTCAAAGCGCATACGTCACGGGCATGAAATCATCATAAGAGGCTCGGGAAAATCGAGTTCAAATCGTTTCTTATCATCTTATTCTAAGAAACGCGAGGACTATCTGTATACGGTCAAAATCATATGCCTCCGATTTATAGGCTCGAGGGTCCGTCATAAGCCCGAGTTCGGGTGAGGTTGAGTTCAAGACCAGTGGACCAGAATCGAGCTCAAAGACAGAGTGCAATACTCGGAGATAGGAGTATGAGAAACACCGGGGCCAAGTATGCTCGACCCCGAAATAGTACCGTTATGAATTTGTAATAGAATGAGCTAGATTCCTGCCACGTCCCCAAAATCATGGCGCAAATCCTGGAATAGGTTTGTACGATTCCGTACTAGGTGGTTAGACAGTTGTATCAAGAATATTCCTTACTGTAAATAGAAATATACCTTATTTAAGGATTACCCTATTATATAAAGGGGACCCCGATGATTTGTAACATCACACAATCACTGAGAAAAGAATATACTCTCTACTTTTTGCCTACTGTTCATCAGCATTGTCCTTTAGCTTTACTGCTCTTGCTTTACTTTTCTTACTTTATTGCTTTTAACCCGTCTCGGGTCACCATCTCGAGGTCACTACTGCTAAGTAACATTGGTTTGATTCACTTATCTCTTTCATTTCTACTTCATATTTCTTGATTATTAATTGGTATTGAACTAAATCACATATCTTTAAAACCACAATCCAAATTTTAATTGTTACTCGTATTTTCGAGGTAAACAATTGTCAATGGAGTTTTAATGGATTAAGATAGTTTCCAATTCAATCTGCTCACTTCTGATTAATATTCTTTAGTTTATTGATTTCAAAAGTCTAAAAAAAATAATTCATGCTGATTGTTTAACATAGAAAAAGAAAAAAAGAAAATAGAAAGAAAAAAAGAAAATATAATGGAAGGACTAATCAGCATATGAAATAATATCTATAACAAGCCAAGTAGTCTGCACTAAAGGTGCTTAACGGGCGGGTTGGGACGGGTTGAACGGGAAAAACCCCAGCCCGTTTGGTTACCGGGCGGGCTAGTTAGCGGGCTGGGAAAACGGGCTGTTGGCGGGTTGGGAAATTTCGGGTTTTTTAGGGCTCGTACGGGTTCGGGCTACGCGGGTTCGGGCGGGCCGGGCTCCAGTTTTTTTTTTTTTTAAATTAAATTTTATTTTTCTTATTCAATATTTTTGATAGTTATGTATTTGCAAACTTTTAAGGGTTAGAATTAAACTTTGAATTTTAAAGTTTAAAGTTTTAAATTTGAAATTTGTATTTTAAAATTATAAAATTGAAAATTTGAAATTAGAAAGTAAGTGGCTACAAAAAATTATATAGTAAGACCAATATGCAATATGTAAGGAAGAAACTCCGAACTCCGAAGGCTTTCATTTTATATTCTTCATACTTCAAATTAATTTGCAAGTTTTTTTTATTTTTTTATTTTTGAACTTGCAAATTAAAAGTTTACAACAACTATAAAAATAACAAATAGTACATCACATATTTTGCATCATTTTACTAAGTTCTTCCATGTCAACATGATGTTCTAGATTTTCGGCATTGGTTGAATCGGAACCATAAACCATTATATCTCCAATTTCTTGGTCCTCCTCTTCGTCTACCTCGGCACGCCCTTGATTTCGCCGTTCCGATCTTATCCAATTTCTGAAGCACACTAGAATTTCCAAATCGTTGCTGCCCAATGAATGACGGGTATCTCCTAGCTGCTGCCTTGCTTGGCTAAATGCGCTCTCTGATGCGACTGTTGAAATCGGCACATTTAGCACGTCTCGAGCCATGGCCGAAAGAACAGGAAATTGATTTGAGTTGTTCTTCCACCAACCCAGCGGTAGAAAATCCTTTGTGAGGGGCTCTGGTGACTTTTGCAAGTAGAATTGTAGTTCATCAATATTCTTGCTACTGTTTTGTTGATGCTCTCCTAGTGTAGACCAAATCTGATAATCTTGAACACAATCATCATCATCCATTGTTGTTCCAGATGTTGAAGGATTAGTTGAAGGAATATTTGCATCTACAACCGAAGAAGCATCAACAATGTCAGCATAATAATTATATAAAATTTGCAAATGTGTGTGTAGCTCAGAAACACAAGTGTCAATATCAGGAGTTTCAGTTAGTCCACTATCCATATAAGTATATAAAGCTCTAATTAATTGGCGACACTTTATCATTTTGACAGTAGGGTTTAAAATAGCACCAATTAGGTAAATGTAGGGAATTGGGTAGAAATACTTTTTAAACTTATCTAACATAGATTCAACAACAGTAGCATATCCTTCTTTCTGCTTCAAATTATGTAGTAAAAGAGAAATTTCAGCAATATGAACTAAACCATTTGAAATGGTAGGATAATAAGCTCCAGAAAACTCAAGTGTAGCCACATAAAATTTTTGTAAAAATTGTACAACATCATGAATGACATCCCAAGTTCTAGATGTTAACAAACGGTTAGGATCGGTACAATGAGAATTAGCTACTGTAGTTATAGGCATTCTATATTTATAACAACATCTTAAGAACAAATAAGTATAATTCCACCTAGTAACTATTTCTTCAGGCATGAGTCTTGGTTTTAGTCCATAGTGTACACATTTTTCCTTAAATGCATTTAATCTAGCACTTCTATTATTTCTTTGAATTACACCAACAGCTCTCCTAACTAAAGTAATTTTATCTCTAAATAATTCAAGGTCACTCTTCACAATCAAGTTATAAATATGACATGCACATCTAATATGAAATATTTCAGGAAGTGATGGGTGTAGATGCAATTCTAATATTGTAATAGCAGCATTGTTGTTAGAAGCATTATCAAATGACATACACAAAACTTTTTCTGCAAGATTATAAAAT
>NC_031991.1:60193444-60196820 GCF_001879085.1 Nicotiana attenuata
AGTTAGGTATGGTGGAAGTGACATTGCATGTCTAATAAAGTCATCCACCCCTTCTACAAAATCCTCCCGCAATCCCTGCCGATTAGGATAATTCATATTCTACATCCAAGTACGATGTTCCATCTATACAAATAAAACAAGAACAAATTAATTTAGTTAATTCATATCCTAATCTTTTTTTAGTTAACTAAAAGTCCAATTCATATCCTAAAAGTCCAATATGACCTTAAGTTCATAATTTATACATTAATTGTGACGACCCAAAAGGGTCATCACCTGTATTCCTACTCACTCTGTATTTCTGAGGCTGTGAAAACCTCACTTGGGGGTTGCCTCGAGTTTGTGTGCGCAGTCCGGGCGCGTGGCCGGAACGTTTAAATATGAATTTGTGAGGAAGATAATAAAATTTTGATGTTTTAATTGATTAAGTTTGACTTCGGTCAACGTCTTAGGCAAACGGAGCCGGACTCATGATTGGACAGTCCCGGAGGGTCCGTAGGAAAATATGAGACTTGGGGGTGTGCCTGGAATCAAATTCCGAGGTCCCGAGTCCGAGGAATGAATTTTTACGTGAAATTGTTTTCTGAAAATAATTAAAGAATTGGAAAGTGTTATTTGTTTAGAAGACTGTGCTGTTGGGCTCGTATTTTGGTTCCGACGCCCGGCACAAGTCTTAAATATGAGTTAAGCAATTGCTGTGAAGTTTGGTTAGATTTGGACGTCATTTGACGTGTTTTGAGATA
This sequence comes from Nicotiana attenuata, assembly GCF_001879085.1. Taxonomy (NCBI): domain Eukaryota; kingdom Viridiplantae; phylum Streptophyta; class Magnoliopsida; order Solanales; family Solanaceae; genus Nicotiana; species Nicotiana attenuata. Next base: position 60,194,188 of record NC_031991.1, read on the forward strand.
GAAGCAGTAAAATCTGATGTTTCATGGAACTTGGAAGGAAATCATGGGTCTTGAGGCCTAATTCGATGTTGTTTGGGCGATTTGATCGCACGGATGAGTCCGTAGTATGTTTATGAGTTCATTTGCATGTTCGGTTTGGAGCCCCGAGGGCTCGGGTGAGTTTTTAGTGTGTCCCGGAAGGTCTTAGGCTTAGAAACATTCAGGAATCTGCAGGTCCAGGTGTTGCAGGCCCCCAGCGCGGCCGCGGCCATTTCCGCGCGGTGTTAGTATATTGATTATCTCCCTTGCCGGGATGTGAAGGTTGTTGTTGTTACTCCTTTGCCGGGATTTAGTTGTTTAATTGTGTTTTCCCTTGCCGGGACATTTCTTATTATTTGCTTATTCCCTCGCCCGTTTGGTTGTGATTGCTGTTTGGGTGAGGAAGAGTGATAATGCACGAAGGGTCATTCCGTGCCATGTTTGATTATTTATGCACGAAGGAACATTCCGTGCTCTGATTTTGACTATAATTGCACGAAGGATCATTCCGTGCCATGAAATGAGAGTTATGTGAGGAAAAGCACGAAGGGTGATGCCGTGCATTCTATTTGATTGTTTTTGGTGAGACTGAGAGTAAAAGAACGAAGGTTGATGCCGTGCAACTGTTGATTCTCCTATTTTTTTTGTTTTGTTAATTATTGTTATTGCCCTGTTTCTTACTTAAGTTGATGACTTTATATCCGGTTTGTACTCCCCCATAGCATGCTTCCCTCCCTAGTTAACTGTTTAATTTCGGTATTCCTTCCTTTATTGCATATATATATATATTGAACTGCACAGGTTGACTTGGTAGTCCTGTCTAGCCTCGTCACTACTTCGCCGGGGTTAGGCCAGGCACTTACCAGCATATGGGGTCGTTTGTGCTGATGCTACACTTCTGTGCTTTTTGCATAGATTACGGTACCGGAGCAGCTCTTGGACCACAGTAGTTGATCGGGAGCCCTCTTCAGTCCAGGGACTTACGAGGTAGCCTAGCTGGCGTTCGCAGGCCGAAGTCCCTTTCCATATTTTCTGTTTGTTTTCATTGTACCGAGACAGACATTATGTATTTTTTTTCTATTCAGACTTGTTTGTAGCACTCTTTGGTAGTTCGTGAGATAGCGACTCCAGTCTTGGGTAGTGAAATATTAGACTTCCGCATTTTGGGTTTTCAGTTATTTATGTTTTATAAGACTTCTGCATTTATTTAAAGGCTCGGAGTTTTATTATTGTTATGTTGTTATCCGAAAATGTTTAAATGTTTGGCTTGCCTAGCTCCAGCAGTAGGCGCCATCACGACTCCCGATGGTGGGAAATCCGGGTCGTGACAAGTTGGTATCAGAGCTCTAGGTTACATAGGTCTCGCTACTCACGGACAAACTTGGTAGAATCTGAGGGATCGGTACGGAGACGTCTGTATTTATCCCAAGAGGCTACGGAGTTAGGAAAAGTTTCACTTTCGTTCTTTCCTGTCGTGCGATTCTGTTTCTCAAATACTGATTGTCTTTCTACTCTGTTCTTTCGTAGATGGCGAGAACACATGCTTCCTCTTCTACCGCGCAGCAGCCCGAGCCCCCAGCAGCAGCTCCTGCGAGGGGCAGAGGCCGAGGCCGTGCCAGAGGCCGAGGCCGGGGCAGAGCTCAGCCCCGAGCAGCAGTCCTAGAGGTGGAGCCTCATGTTGATTATGATGATGAGGCTCCAGCCCCAGCAGCGCCGGTGGGCCCAGCTCAGGTCCCAGAGGGGTTCATAGCCACCCAGTTCTTCAGGACGCTCTGGTCAGATTGGTAGGCTTTGTGGAGAGCGTCACTAGAGCGGGTTTGCTTCCAGTAGCACCAGCCACTTCTCAGGCTGGAGGAGGGGTTCAGACTCCTGCTACACGTACTCCGGAGCAGGTAGCTCCCCAGGCACAGGTTCCAGTGGTTCAGCCAACTGCGGCAGTTCAGCCGGGTATCGTGACTCAGACCGGCGATGGAGCGGCTATGTCTTCGGATGCTTTGAGGAGACTTGATAGGTTCTCCAAGCTCTTCACCACCACATTCAGCGGTGCTTCTTCAGAGGATCCACATGATTTCTTATTCAGCTGCCATGAAATCCTTAGGACTATGGGCATTGTGGAGACCAATGGGGTCGACTTCGCTACCTTTCGGCTTGCAGGATCCGCCAAGACTTGGTGGAGGGACTATTGCTTATCTAGACCAGCAGGGTCGCCAGCATCGATATGGGATCAGTTTGCAGAGTTGTTTTTGGAGAAGTTTCTACCAGTTACTCAGCGAGAGGCTCTCCGCAGGCAGTTCGAGTGCCTCCAGCAGGGCACTATGACAGTCACGCAGTATGAGACTCGGTTCATTGATTTGGCACGCCATGCTATTGTTATACTCCCCATAGAGCGAGAGAGGGTGCGGAGGTTTATTGATGGATTGATTCAGCCGATCCGTCTCCAGATGGCTATGGGAGCTGGTAGTGAGATTTCTTTTCAGGAGGCGGCCAATGCAGCCCGTAGAGTGGAGATGGCTCTTGCACGAGGAGGTGGTCAGGTGTCGGATAAGAGGCCTCGTTATTCTGGTAGGTTCAGTGGTACCTCGTCTGGAGGTTAGGGATTCTTATGGTAGAGGCCA
>NC_031991.1:60199594-60204211 GCF_001879085.1 Nicotiana attenuata
AGCATTCAGATGGCTCCTTATGAGGCGTTGTATGGTAGGCGATGTCGGTCTCCAGTCGGATGGTTTGAGCCGGGAGAGACTCGGTTATTGGGTACAGATTTAGTTCAGGAGGCCTTAGATAAGGTCAAGATCATTCAGGAGAGGCTTCGTTCAGCTCAGTCCAGGCAGAAGAGTTATGCAGACCGTAAGGTTCGAGATGTAGTTTTCATGGTTGGTGAGCGGGTATTGCTCCGAGTGTCGCCTATGAAGGGCATGATGAGATTTGGGAAGAAGGGCAAGCTTAGCCCTAGGTACATCGGCCCGTTTGAGATTCTTGATCGAGTGGGTGAGGTGGCTTATAGACTTGCGTTGCCACCTAGCTTATCAGCCGTGCACCTAGTTTTCCATGTATCTATGCTTCGTAGGTATCACGGCGATCCTACCCATGTGTTAGACTTCAGTACTGTCCAGTTGGACAAGGACTTATCATATGAGGAGGAGCCGGTAGCTATTCTAGACCGGCATGTTCGTCAGTTGAGGTCTAAGAGTTTTCCTTCTGTTCGTGTTCAGTGGAGAGGTCAGCCTCCTGAGGCATCGACCTGGGAGTTTGAGTCTGATATGCGGAGCCGTTATCCCCATCTTTTTCCCGACTCAGGTACTTCTTTCTCTTGTCCGTTCGAGGACGAACGGTTGTTTTAGAGGTGGAGAATGTGACGACCCAAAAGGGTCATCACCTGTATTCCTACTCACTCTGTATTTCTGAGGCCGTGAAAACCTCACTTGGGGGTTGCCTCGAGTTTGTGTGCGCAGTCCGGGCGCGTGGCCGGAACGTTTAAATATGAATTTGTGAGGAAGATAATAAAATTTTGATGTTTTAATTGATTAAGTTTGACTTCGGTCAACGTCTTAGGCAAATGGACCCGGACTCGTGATTCGACAGTCCCGGAGGGTCCGTAGGAAAATATGAGACTTGGGGTTGTGCCCGGAATCAAATTCCGAGGTCCCGAGTCCGAGGAATGAATTTTTACGTGAAATTGTTTTCTGAAAATAATTAAAGAATTGGAAAGTGTTATTTGTTTAGAAGACTGTGCTGTTGGGCTCGTATTTTGGTTCCGACGCCCGACACAAGTCTTAAATATGAGTTAAGCAATTGCTGTGAAGTTTGGTTAGATTTGGACGTCATTTGACGTGTTTTGAGATAGAAGCAGTAAAATCTGATGTTTCATGGAACTTGGAAGGAAATCATGGGTCTTGAGGCCTAATTCGATGTTGTTTGGGCGATTTGATCGCACGGATGAGTCCGTAGTATGTTTATGAGTTCATTTGCATGTTCGGTTTGGAGCCCCGAGGGCTCGAGTGAGTTTTTAGTGGGTCCCGGAAGGTCTTAGGCTTAGAAACATTCAGGAATCTACAGGTCCAGGTGTTCAAGGCCCCCAGCGCGGCCGTGGCCATTTCCGCACGGTCCGCGCTGGAAGCCGCGCGGCCGCGGTACATTTCTGCGCGGTCCGCGTGGCTAGGTTCAGGGGGCCAGTAGTCCTAGGTCGCCCAGCGCGGCCGTGCACCAAATCAGTGCGGTCCGCGCTGGGTAGGTTCAGAGAGTCGTTTTCCCTCCCTTCCTCGGCGCGGCCGCGGGGCATTTTTGTGCGGTCCGCGCCGGGTCCCCAGTACAGTATATAAAGTCGGAATTTTCAGTCATTTTTCACTTTTTCAAAACCCAAAACATGAGAGGCGATTTTCCAAACGATTCTACTTCTTCAAAACGATTGGTAAGTGATTTCTAACTTATTTTCTTTACTCCTTAACATCTTTAAACATAATTTCAACTTCAAAACAAAGATTTTAATGGGGGAATTTGGGAATTTAGGGTAGAACTAGGGTTCCTAAATTTGGGGGTTTTGGACCTCAATTTGAGGTCCGATTCCAAAATAACTTATATATTTGAGTTCATGGGGAAATGGGTAGTCGGGTTTTGGTTCGAACCTCGGGTTTTGACCACGTGGGCCCGGGGGAATTTTGGGAATTTTTGAACAAACTTTGGGAAATTTCATTTTCATGCATTCAAATTGATTCAAGTAGCATTTGTTAATACATTCAAGTAATTTGTGATTAGATTCGAGCGGTTTGGTGGTGGATTCGAGGGGTAAAGCTATATTAGAGGATTGAGTTGAGTTTGGAGCATTCGAGGTAAGTGTTTGATCTAATTTTGGCTTGAAGGAATAGGATTAGAGTGTCATTATTTGCTAATTGCTAAATGATCGAGTACGGTGTATAGGCATGGTGACGAGTATCTATACACCGGTGTCTAGCATGACCATGGGTCCTTGTTTGCACATATTCCTGATATTTTTGAGGCTCTTCTATGCTAATTGATGAATTCTACATAATGTGAAGAGTTTGAGGATAGGTTATGAATTGTAAATTCTTTGGAGCGTTGGCTCGAACAATAAAAATACTATTGAGTAAGAAATGAAAGAAATGGAAAGAGATTTGACCAATCCCTTGCCGGGATGGTGTTAGTATATTGATTATCTCCCTTGCCGGGATGTGAAAGTTGTTGTTGTTACTCCCTTGCCGGGATTTAGTTGTTTAATTGTGTTTTCCCTTGCCGGGACATTTCTTATTATTTGCTTATTCCCTCGCCCGTTTGGTTGTGATTGTTGTTTGGGTGAGGAAGAGTGATAATGCACGAAGGGTCATTCCGTGCCATGTTTGATTATTTATGCACGAAGGAACATTCCGTGCTCTGATTTTGACTATAATTGCACGAAGGATCATTCCGTGCCATGAAATGAGAGTTATGTGAGGAAAAGCACGAAGGGTGATGCCGTGCATTCTATTTGATTGTTTTTGGTGAGACTGAGAGTAAAAGCACGAAGGTTGATGCCGTGCAACTGTTGATTCTCCTGTTTTTTTTTTGTTTTGTTAATTATTGTTATTGCCCTGTTTCTTACTTAAGTTGATGACTTTATATCCGGTTTGTACTCCCCCATAGCATGCTTCCCTCCCTAGTTAACTGTTTAATTTCGGTATTCCTTCCTTTATTGCATATATATATATTGAACTGCACAGGTTGACTTGGTAGTCCTGTCTAGCCTCGTCACTACTTCGCCGGGGTTAGGCCAGGCACTTACCAGCACATGGGGTCGGTTGTGCTGATGCTACACTTCTGTGCTTTTTGCACAGATTACGGTACTGGAGCAGCTCTTGGACCACAGCAGTAGTTGATCGGGAGCCCTCTTCAGTTCAGGGACTTACGAGGTAGCCTAGCTGGCGTTCGCAGGCCGAAGTCCCTTTCCATGTTTTCTGTTTGTTTTCATTGTACCGAGACAGACATTATGTATTTTTTTCCTATTCAGACTTGTTTGTAGCACTCTTTAGTAGTTCGTGAGATAGCGACTCCAGTCTTGGGTAGTGAAATATTAGACTTTCGCATTTTGGGTTTTCAGTTATTTATGTTTATAAGACTTCTGCATTTATTTAAAGGCTCAGAATTTTATTATTGTTATGTTGTTATCCGAAAATGTTTAAATGTTTGGCTTGCCTAGCTCCAGCAGTAGGCGCCATCACGACTCCCGATGGTGGAAAATCGGGGTCGTGACAAATGTAGGTCACTATTTTGGTAAAAACAGTCAATACATTTTGGCTACCAAAAATAGCGACCAAAGTTAGTCGCTTTCTGTAAATACAGTAGCTAAAAAACGGGTTTCCCCTCATATTCTCTTATTTTTTTCTCTCTCTTCTCTCTCTCACACCCAAACCCCCCATCCCCTTCCGTCTCCCTCCATCGACGCCGCCGTCCCCCTCCACCCTCCACCCGCCGGAGGCAGCAGCAGCTCCACCGCCGGTGTCCTCCACTATCCAGGTAGGTTTCTCTCTCCTTTCCTTATTTTTTTCGAAATACACAGATTTATTTTAATTCTTTGTAGTTTGATTTCTAAAAATTAATTGTTCTTAGCTAAATTAAATCTAGGATAATTATTAGTAGCTAAAATAATTAGTTTTACCTACTAATTTGGGGAAAAATGGGTTGAAGAGAAGAAACCCTAAATTTTTAGGGTTTATGTTAAGTCTTGTTATGGTTGGGTCAAATTAAAATTTAGTTCTTGTGAGGATTAGAATCTAGATCTGATTATCTTGATATTTATTTTATTTCATTGTTTGACTCATGTAGATTTTCCTAAATAGAACTTTTCTACTTTATCACAAAATTGAAACACGAAGAATAATTTTAATATGATAATGCAGTAGTATTGCAGTATCAACAAACAAATTGATATTAACACAAAAAAATGAAGGTGCAGACTTAACTTGTAGAAGAACAAATGATATTTCTTTCAGAAAATGAATGGCCAGTGAGAACAATTGATATTTCTTTTGTTCTTGATTAGATGGAATATGGTAGCCAATCTAAAATCCGTTTAATTAAATGATAGATAATTAATAAATTTATCTTTGGAAGTTAGGAGTTATTAATTTGAACCTTTAGGATATGAATTGAAATTTTGGTTTATGTATTGGAATATTAGATTATAAATTAAAATTTCAGGATATGACTTGAACTTTTGTGGATATGAGTTGAACCTTTAGGATATGAATTGGACTTTTAGTTTATGAATTGAGATTTTGGTTTATGTATTG
>NC_031991.1:60205019-60211780 GCF_001879085.1 Nicotiana attenuata
TTTTCCGTTGGTCATGACAGTTCCGATAAAACGGGGATCATAAGACTCTATGATGACAAAGATCATAGGAAGTTTTGTTCTCAACTTTCTTCCAAGTCTGATCCGTACAAGCTTAATTGGATGTTGGTCATATATTCTTCGGATTCAGACAATGATTTGACTGACAAAAGTATGGAAATGCTAATCAAAAGAATTAAAGATAAAATGTTACAGAGAAAAACATTTTAGCTTTAATTCTTTTGATTAGCAGTTCCATACTTTTGTCAGACAAATCATTGTCTGAATCCGAAGAATATATGACCAACATCCAATTAAGCTTGTACGGATCAGACTTGGAAGAAAGTTGAGAACAAAACTTCCTATGATCTTTGTCATCATAGAGTCTTATGATCCCCGTTTTATCGGAACTGTCATGACCAACGGAAAACATTCCATCACCATCACCCTTGTCGCTCTCAATTAAACTTCTTTTCTTCTTGGAAAATGAAGAAGAGAATTCCTCTATAATCTTTCTTTTATCTACTTAGGAAATGTTAAAATTCCTGCCTATACCATCTCTAGTTGAAACACATGTCATTGCAGTCTCAACATCATTGTCGCTAACGAGAACAACAATTAATCAAAAGACACACCCTGTCAGCTACTGTATCCAAGTTATTCTTTGTATCCAAGTTCATCCCGAGTAATAGTACCATGAGGATAATCACCAAAGCCACCGGACAACTTTATGATGCCAATGAAGCAAGATGAGCTATTCAATGAAACTCGTATTGTAAAGAAGAAGAAAGAGACTGATTCAGAAAGGTGGGTAGAGGGTCGAGCCTCGACTATACATGTAAGTTTTTTACTTATCATTAAGTATTTTGATTTACTTTTATATAAATTTTGAAATATTAATTCAATATAATTTTTCTTATAGGTTCGCTTCAGAGCTGATGTGGGGGAATTCATACGAAGTCAGCCACCTAACGAGTCGGCCGAGGCAATCCAACTTTCGAACGAGGATGCTAAAAGAACACTCCTTGAGTACTTTATATACTTTGAACTAGACAATAGAACTAGTTTTCGAATGAGCTTGTAATAAACGTTAACTTAGTTTTGTTAGCTTAATGTTTTAGTTCTATTGATCTTTATATTTTGTTGCGTTTTAGTGTTGTTGTTGTTGTTGTTGTTGTTGTTGTTGTTGCTGGCATAAAATGCCTGTTTAGGATATTTGGTATAAGCTGACAGGTGGTGTAGCAGCCAAAACAGGCAGTTTCTGCCAAAAATATACCAAAAAAGCGACCAACTTTGATGTCCAGTTGGTCGCTATTCACTTAAAAAAAAAATCTGGTAATTTTGCGACCAAGGTTGGTCGCTTTATAGTTAAAAAAAAATTAATTCTTTCCATTGGCGACCAATATTGGTCGCCCAATAAATAAAAAATTATAACATTTATTAATATAGCGACCAAAGTTGGTCGCTTAATATGATTAAAAATAAATAAAAATAAAACGTTATTTACATCTGGAGACCAACTTTGGTCGCCAAATATATAATATTAAAATATTTGAGCGACCAAAGTTGGTCGCTATATGCTTTACCCGGAAAATTTGGTCCTTTTACTCGGGAGACCAACGGTCGCTATTTAGCGACCAACTTTGGTCCCTAAGGTAAAGGGACCAGCTTAATATCGACCAGGCGTGGTTGGTCGCTTTTTGGCCAATAAGCGACCAACGTTGGTCGCTTTTTGGCCAATAAGCGACCAACGTTGGTCGCTTTTGCTGGTTGCTTTTTTCCGGAATTCTAGTAGTGAACCCGATCCCCCTACGAACCCGTCCCAGCCCGCCCTATATGCTACAGTACCGGGCTGACTCGGATTGAAGCAGGTTGAAAACGGGTCAGCCCGGCCCAATTAACACCCTTAGTCTGCACTGTGCACCAATGATTCTATAGCAAATTAAATCGGCAACTACTGGGTCGATGATAGAATTTCAGTGTGAGAAAGGGGAAGAGGGGGAAAGAAAATAAGGAAGAGTAGTCTAATATATTATTTCGTATATAATTGATAAATTATATATTAAATTGTAATTAAATTAAAATCTTTTTACTGGGTGTAAATATGTACAGGGCATTTCGAAAAAACAAATATGTACTTGGGCATTTCGAAAAAGTAATTATTCTTGTTTTGGAAGAAAGGGATTCCATGACAATGAATGACTAGTTCCAAATCATGTCTATCTTTTTTTCTTTTCTTTTTACCCAAACGCGTGTGTAAAAAACGGTCATATAGATACATTAGTAACCAAAATTTCGGTCATTTTCAAATGTCAAATATTTCATTATACGATAATATATAGCCCAATGAATTTAGTCATTAAACGTTTGGAGTATACTTTTTGTCAAAGCATTCATATTCATGTATTCCATGAATGAAGATATATTGATGATGCTATAATTAGACATGTGTATTTTTACTGAAAGCAGCTTTTGGAGTAGACTAAAAGCCGAAAATAAGGAGAAGAAAATAAATAGATCATGGTACATGAAATAACATGATAACTTTGTGCACGAAGTATTCACGTTCACACAGAATTCGAGGAAGCGTCGCGGCCAAAGGGAGTTTAATGTTAACAACCTACCTTGATGCAAGTGTAAGAGGCTAATTTACAACTTGAATACGTGACCGCGCGAAGCCAGAAAATTCATTGACGGTGTTCAAAGTCTATATTTAATCAATAACAAGTAATATTTTACCTTATACGTAGTATAATTTTTCGGCCAAGGGTGTTCAATTGACCACCATTGGGCCAATATAGCTTCGGCACCGCGTGACCGAATCAAAATAACTTTATTATTGCTCCGAGACTCGTCATTACATGAAATGCTTGATATGTATCTATGTAAAATAAAAAGGATGTGGATTATATATTTTGGGGGGAATAAGGCAAAGAAGCTGCTTTCTTTTTCAATGTGTTCCTTCGTTCTCTTTTCCCAAAACATTTGATTGTACAAGATACACAGACAAAGAAATCTTACATGAGTTGAGAGACTTTGGGTCCCAACTCTTTACTTTGATTAGACAAAGCAAACCCTTAACCACACACAAAATCTTTAAGAATCCTCCAAGACCAAAACTTTTTTCCATCCTCTCATTTCAGCACTATATTGGACAAAAACTAAAATGTTGCTATCTTCATTACTAGCACCTCCTTTTGGATCATTCCCAAGAAAAAAAACCAATTGCTTTTTTCTTTTTCCTCAATCAAAGTAATTGTAGTGATATATGTTTCGTGGAGAAATGATGCTTATCTCTAAAGAAGCTTTACTTAACGTTAAAATATGATATTGTTATGTTTTTATGGTAAGAGGGGAAATCTGCCGCCATGCATTCTGTGGTGAGTACTTTGTACGTATGGAATAAACCTCCCCGTGTAATAGCCTGCAAACCACGTGATAATGTTATGTTGTTTCATGTATTAATGATATTTCACCTGGCCAGTGCCTCTGCCTAAGACAGCACTAACTCCTTTGCATTTGGGGCCCTTTTTCTCCATCTGCTTCCAATCTAATTGTCGGCCATTTGTCTTCTCTCTCCAAACTGCATCAAGACAATTTCCATACCAAGCAATATGTATTGATTTTAGATATTTTCTCTGCAAAGTTGTAAATAGAGGAGATATAATTCAAATTGTTTAGAGGTTTGGTATTATCACGTCCCACATCAGTTGAGAAAACATGTTTGGGGCCTTCTTATAATATTTATAGCAATCATTGGTTCATAAGCTAGTTTTTACACTTAAAAGTTAGATTTAAAATCCGATCCATTACAATCGTTAATTTTTTTCAAGTATAAACTATATTGTCTTGAGTTTTGTTTTTAGCAGTTTTCGTTTATAGGATTTTGATTAAAGGGTGGTCCTACACTGCCTATATAGGTAAATTATTAAGTAGATCTTAGAGATATATAATATATATTGAACACTCTTACTCGGAGATTTTTTTTCATTTCTTTCAAGTTTGAACACCCTTAAATAAATTCCTGGCTTCGCCGGTGAAGTTGTTTTTAGTTGAATACTGGAATACAAGGCAATAATAATTATCTTAAAAAGAGTCCTAAGAAAAAGATGTTTAGACATTGATAACATTACTGTGACTAGATTCCTAAGCCTCACAATCCCGTTTGATGTCATTTCAGTTGTGGAGTAATACCTAACAAATACTAAATCAATCATAATTTCATATCCTCTTATCAATCTTTAATATGCACATAGTTATCTGTATGTCAAACACCGCTGAAAGCTAATAGTAAGAGTAATTGCATTATCCCTTCGGGGATGCCCAGTTGGTTTGGAGGGCGAACTCCCTCAATGCCTTATGGATTGAGTCTGTCACACAGGATTTGCCTAGTGCGGTTTACATCTTTTGTGTGGTTTGCAGGCTATTACACGGTGGAGGATTTATCCAATGCGCACATAATGCTCACCACACAGTGCTCACCCGAAGGACAGAGGCTGTAGCGGATGCGGGTTTTCCTGGAAGTTTCCAAAAAAAAAGAATACTTGCATTAAGGTGAATGAAGGTGTCGTAAAAGAGCTCAAATGGCACTATTGTTCTTGAATTTAAGCTTCATGGTACACAATCAGGTCATGTACAAGATAATTAAAAGTAAATATTTATAATAAAGATTAATTAGTTAGTACATGATAAAACTAGGTAACTAATATACTATCGCATTTTAAATTACAACGATAGTGTAAAAATATAAATTGTACTCTAAGATCCTTCTTAAAATAGTAGCAACCACCAACTAAGAGCGAGGCGAAAAGGAGATGACTTAGAGGGTGTTTGGCTAAGCTTATAAGCTGATCAAACTGGCTTATAAGCACTTTTTGACTTATCTACGCGTTTGGTAAAATTAAAAGTGCTTATAAGTTAAGTGCTTATAAGCCAAAAATAAGCCAAAAGCCATAAGTTGGTCTCCCCCAACTTATCAAATTTCAGCTTATAAGCACTTTAAGTTTGACCAAAATATTTAGTATTTTATCCCTAAAATACTTCTTTTTAAAACAAAACTCTTCGTATACCTAGTTCTTTAGCTGCATAGTATTAATTTCAGCACTTTTATCCAAACACGTAACTGCTTATTTTTTAAATCAGCTTCAGCACTTAAAATTACTTTTCAGCACCTAATGCTTATCAGCTACTCTAAATCAGCTAAGCCAAACGGGCTCTTATTATGATGTAATACTACTTTTTCTCTAAACATTTAAAAGGTGTGGTACTATTCATCATTTTGTATCTTTTTTAATTTCTATATCTAGGGGAGTTGCAAATATTAATTAGAATCGATTTACTTTCTTCTTTTGATCAATCAAATAAATAATTTTTGGGTATTAGCTAGTTTTGGTAGCATTTGAAAAGGATGTACATCCATTTCCCTCTTTTTTTTCTTTCCCCAGAGAGGTACATGGAATATATAACTTTCCATTAGATAAAGTTGTGACAACCATGAATGTATTGGGAAAAAAGTTGAATTTATATTGAAGATGACGTGGCGTGACACGTGGACTGGACAAGTGGTCAAAGCGTAACAATTGGGAAAAAGGTACGGAAAACGACAGGTACGGGAAGAAGAAGTGAAATAGGCACGAGAAGCAGTTTAGACACGAGTCTCGTACCAATTCGAAGTCATTTAAGGCCAGTGGGTCGAAAGGCATTGAAGACATGAATCTGAAGACAAAAAGGAGTCCAAATTCAGTATTAAATACCTGATACGTTAGAAAATTGGTATTTAATAGGAATGATTTTGTAACGGCTCATTTAATGTCATTTATTGTCCATAATTGTCTCATTAAAACTTAGGTTTTATTCTTTTACCTAGAACCAACTATAAAAGGAGGAAGTTGTATTGAGAAAAGGAGATCATTTACATCATACTGAAATAAAAAATTTTGTTTACTGCTTTATTATTATTCTCAGAAAGCCTATTATTATTTTGGTCTCTTGATTATCAGTAACTCGATTTTTCATCTCAAATTCTAGTTTTATCCAAAATATTATTTCTTTGGTGAAACAAATTGGTTCCGTTACCGGAAATCTGATAATCTATTCTTTTTAAGTTACAGTCTATCTTTTGTTATCATCATGTCACATGACAATAATAACAGAGAAAACACCTTGGGAAACCGTGAAAATCAAATGCATCAAGATCAAGGAGATTTGCAGAACTTTAACGCGGTTCCTGCCCTTCAAAATTCACCACGTCAATCTCGTGAAGGCACTCCTAAATCACATGCTGATGAGCAAGAGCAATCAGATCATTTTGAGGGACCAGAAGAAGCTCTGCAAAGAATAATTGATGCACGGGTTAGCCAAGCTCTTCAAGCGCTAGTTAGCCGGTTACCTGCTGCGCCGTCCACACCTTCGCCAAATAACAATACGCTGGAGAATCCTCGTTCTGGCCTTGTTAATTCAAACGAAGGAACCCCCATTGAACCACGAGAAATGAATCCAGGTAATACAAACAATTCTTATTTACAAAATTTGGTACTAACTTTGCAGACACAGCTCAAAGAACAAAACGAACGCATCGAGCAAATCCCTGGAGTTCCCCCAATAATCAAAGGAATAGATGCGGATAAATATTCACAACAACCTTGGAAACCGAGTGCTGCTCCCCTTTCAATCCCTAAAAAGTTTAAAATGCCTGACATTTCAAAATATGACGGCACAACCGATCCACGTGACCATGTGACGGCATTTACTACAGGGGTCAAGGA
>NC_031991.1:60214385-60218030 GCF_001879085.1 Nicotiana attenuata
GTAAATTTTTGAGTTTTCTTGTTTCTAACCGTGGCATTGAAGTGAATCCCTCTCAGATCAAAGCAATAGAAGAAATTCCTGATATCCTTACAAGTAAGAAGGAGGTTCAAAGATTAACAGGAAGAATTGCGGCTTTGGGGAGGTTTATTTCCAAATCTTCGGAGAAGTGCTTTAAATTTTTCGCAGCACTCAAAAAACAAGATCATTTTGAATGGAACGAAGATTGTCAACTGGCTCTCAGGAATTTGAAAGCTTATTTGTCAAACCCGCCGTTATTAGCAAAACCAAAGGAGGGTGAAAAGTTGCTCATTTATTTGGCTGTATCAGAAGTTGCGGTAAGTGCTGTCTTAGTACGAGAGGACCAAGGTAAACAATCTCCTATCTATTATGTAAGTAAATCTCTGTTAGATGCTGAAACACGATACCCGCAACTAAAAAAGTTAGCTTTAGCTTTGATCATGGCATCTAGAAAATTGAGACCTTATTTCCAATCCCATCCCATTGTTGTGGTTACTGCTTTTCCATTACAAAACATTTTGCATAAACATGAGTTATCAGAAAGGTTAGCAAAATGGGCCATAGAGTTAAGCGAATATGAAATCAGTTATCAATCTAGAACTGCGATAAAATCTCAAGTATTAGCCGATTTCATAGCTGATTTTAGTCAGGGAATGCATTTAGAGGCAGAAAGAGTTACTAGTTTTTAATGGTGCAAACCCGGGGACTTGGATTTTATTCGCTGATGGTTCTTCTAATGTAAAAGGTGCAAACCCGGGGACTTGGATTTTATTCGCTGATGGTTCTTCTAATGTAAAAGGTGCAGGCCTAGGGATAGTTCTCGTACCTCCTACAGGTGAAACTATTAGACAAGCTATAAAATGTCATTCTATAACTAACAATGAAGCAGAGTATGAGGCTGTAATTGCAGGTTTAGAACTGGCACGGGAACTTTGCATAACCCAGATTATAATCAAGAGCGATTCTCAACTTGTGGTTAATCAAATACTGGGGACTTTTACAGCCAGGGAAACTCGAATGCAAGAATATCTGGAAAAAGTACGGGAATTAATAACACAATTCCAAACTTGGAAGGTAATGCAGATCCCAAGAGACGAGAATGCAGAAGCAGATGCATTATCTAATCTCGCGTCTGCAGCAGACGTGGCAAATGATACAAATACTTCAATCGTACATCTATTTCATTCCGTCCTCGAACCTGATAAGAATGAGGTAAATTTTAATCATTTAACATGGGATTGGAGAAATGAAATTATTGCTTTTTTACAGCATGGTATCGTGCCTATCGACAAAACAAAAGCTCATGCACTTCGCAAAAAAGCTGCCCGTTATTGTTTACATCAAGGGAATCTTTATCGAAAGATGTTTGGTGGCCCGTTAGCAAGATGTCTCGGGCCTTCTCAAATAGAATATGTGATGAGGGAAGTACATGAAGGACATTGCGGAAGTCACGCTGGTGGGAGGTCGCTGGTGAAAACATTGATTCGAGCAGGATATTATTGGCCCAAGATGGAAGAAGAAGCTAATGATTTCGTGTCTAAATGTGATAAATGTCAAAGATACAGCAATAATATACATAGACCAGCTGAGTTATTCCATCCTGTCATTGCCCCGTGGCCCTTTATGAAATGGGGAATGGATATTGTAGGTCCTTTACCACTAGCAAAAGGTCAGGTAAAATTTCTACTTGTGCTTACAAATTACTTCACTAAATGGGTAGAAGCAGGAGCTTTTAAACAGGTGCGGGAGAAAGAAGTTAAAGACTTCATTTGGAGAAACATAATATGTCGTTTTGGAGTACCAAGGGAAATCGTCTGTGATAATGGACCACAATTCATAGGGGCCCAAATCACAGAATTTTCGAAAGTTGGCAGATTAAAAGAATAACATCTACACCATATCATCCAGTGGGAAATGGACAAGCTGAGTCCACGAATAAGGTTATCATTAACAACTTGAAGAAAAGATTGCAAGATTCGAAAGGTAATTGGCCTGAAATATTACCTGGAGTATTATGGGCTTATCGTACAACTCCAAAAACAAGCACGGGAGAAACCCCATTTTCAATGGTTTATGGTGCGGAGGCTTTGATTCCAGTAGAGATAGGAGAACCAAGCACACGGTACGTTCAAGCATCGGAGGAATCAAATGATGTAGAGATGCAGGTGAATCTTGATTTGTTAGAAGGAAGAAGAGAAACTGCACTAATAAGAATGGCGGCACAAAAGCAAGTAATGGAACGATACTATAACAGGAAAGCACGCCTCAGATTCTTCAAAATTGGGGACTTCGTGCTTAAAAAGGTGTTCCAATCTACACGTACTGCTAATTCAGGAAAGCTGAGTCCAACATGGGAAGGACCTTACAGAGTTCGTAACATTGCGGGAAAAGGAGCATACGAGTTGGAGACAATGGATGGCAAGCTATTACCCTCACATTGGAATGCTGTCCATCTAAAAAGATACTATTTTTGAGAAAAGTATCCACGGTCAGGTATCTCTATGTTAAATATTTTTTAATTATTAACAATTTTACTAACGATTTTAGATGCTAGGCAAAAACCCTAACTCGTGCCAAATGATGAGTCACGACCTGTACGGCAAAAGGGAATATTCTTAAATTCCCAGCCCAGGGTTACAATTAATCTGATGGAAAAATACACGGGTTAGGTAGTCTTCATCTCTAATCGAGCCTCCGAGTCCCGCAAATTTTTCTGTTTCAGGAAAAGGACCAAGTTAAGAGGAAAAAAAAACAAGTACTTGAGGCTTCATATTTCACAGCTCAAACACTTGGGGACTGTACAATAAACACAGAATGGATACGTGCGGAAAATAGGTAGCGCAAATCAAGAGACAAGTGTCGAGCAGAGGTTATGGAATCCAAGCATAAGCATACATCATAGTATTTTTTACCATGGGAGCAATAAAGTCGCCTCTCAAACCCTTCCTAAGGATGGGGTCGGCACTATGTACTAAAACAGGTTATAAAGAAAAACCTCGTGTCTATTGTTCTTCTTTTATATAAATCTGTTACAAGGAAAACAGTTGCGAGAAAGTTATAGATGTACTTTAATACATGTAAAAGTTTGTTCAAGTTCATAAATAAAAACTTGTCGAAGTTGTAGCATACAAAACATGTGTATTCCTATTTCTTTCATCGTATTATAACACCATTATGAAGTTGAGACGTCTTCTTCATTAAGTGTCTATAAAGTAAAAGGGCCCTCTTTTATAAACCTCATGTTGATATTCTATGAGAAGAATCATAAAGCATTTTCAAAGGATAAAAGTGCTAAGCTATTCTATAAGTCCTAAATAAGTAAGAAGGCAAGAATAGAATATAAAGAAGTACTCATAAAACTTCTTAACATAAAAGACTGAGGAAAAACTTAGTCACCAAAATGTTTGTCTTACAAGTGCCCCATTATGGTAATTAGGGACTTCATCAAAAGATTCCTTCAAAATTGCCAAGGGATAACATTAACAATCGTTAAAAGTTGTAACATCACTTTCTGAAGCAATAACAGGTGCGGTTACAATTTCTGAAGAAGCAGCAATAGGAGCGGTTTCAGCTGAGCTTGAAGTGATAACATCAATAAGGGAAGAAATAGTCACAGGAACTTCGATT
>NC_031991.1:60220658-60227660 GCF_001879085.1 Nicotiana attenuata
CTAAAGGGCCAAACTTGGGCCAAACAAATATTAAAGAAACGACAAAAATCGAGGATGACTGGGTCAATTGGGGGATTAAAACCCAAAGTAAAAGGGTAAGTATAAACAAAAGAGTACCCGATCCTAAAAGAAGAAATTCTTTGATTTATGAAAGGAATTGACATTCGAAGACTATTTTTCCAGTTACAGTCTCCTCTGATGGTAGGGATTGTAAGTTCGGTCACTAATGTAGGATAAGTATCAGTTTTTTCTAAACTAGCAACTTGCTTTTGAAGAGATTGTCTATCACTTACAAAAGATAAATCATTTGGTACGATTTCATCAACTAAAGGTTCCCTAGAAGAATCAGAAATTTCTTTACCTTTAGAAGAAGGAGTTTTCAGAATAGAACTCCTAGAAGAAGAGCCAGAAGAACCGCCTCGAGTAGATTCTAACCCTGTACGAAGTCTGCCTCCTCTGTCTCTTCTATGTCTAACAGGAGCATTGGGGAATTTGTCTAAAATTGGAACTCTTTTAGGGTTAGGGTTTGGAGACGCCATTGTTGAGCAAAGATGAATCGAAGGAGAGCAAAAGTAAAGAAGGAAAACGTTTGCTAAAGATTTATGGAGAAGAGGACAAAGGAAGAAAAGGTTAAGTATGTATATGATGGCAACCGTCAAACTTAGAAGAGTAATGATGGAAAGCCTATAATAAAGGCAATTATCACTTCGTGAAAAGTGGGATTAACGAAGCTTTGAAAAAGGGTGTAAAATAGCAGAATCAATCAGAAGGTGACACATGGGCAAAACATTAAATGGAAAAGACAATTGAGACGACAATATTGTCATACGCATTGATTATGGCAAAAATTCCTTTTTTACGAAGGTCCACTTTCCAATTATTTAATTGATAAATAAATGGAAAGTGGGGGGACTATCTGTATTGGGAAAAAAGTTGAATTTATATTGAAGATGACGTGGCATGACACGTGGACTGGACAAGTGGTCAAAGCGTAACAGTTGGAAAAAAGGTACGGGAAATGACAGGTACGGGAAGAAGAGATGAAATAGGCACGAGAAGCAGTTTAGACACGAGTCTCGTACCAATTCGAAGTCATTTAAAGCCAGCGGGTAAAGGCATTGAAGACATGAATCTGAAGACAAAAAGGAGTCCAAATTCAGTATTAAATACCTGATACGTTAGAAAATTGGTATTTAATAGGAATGATTGTGTAACGGCTCATTTAATGTCATTTATTGTCCATAATTGTCTCATTAAAGCTTAGATTTATTTCCTTTACCTAGAATCAACTATAAAAGGAGGAAATTGTATTGGAAAAAGGACATGACTTACCTCATACTGAAATAAGAACTTTTGCTTACTGCTTTATTATTATTCTCAGAAAGCCTATTATTATTTTGGTCTCTTGATTATCAGTAACCCGATTTTTCATCTCAAATTCTAATATTATCCAGAAATTTATTTCTTTGGCGAAACAGTACTTAAAAGGCATTCCTCCTAAGGTAAATTGCTTCTCAGTCAAAATTTATTCCTTCAAGGTTGGCGAGACACCAGTATATACAGAGAACTCTTGTCCAAGTTTTCCTTCAGGCCAAAGACATTTGAGAAGTGATTAAACGCTTGAAGCATCAACTGGATAGATGTTCTGTCAGCTCAACAACACATTAAGAGATCATCCGCAAAACAGATATGCACCAACTTCATCTTCCCACATCTTGGATATGGTAGTTAAAGTCGGGATTATGATGCTGTTTCTTGAGGGTCCTATTCAAATATTCCATAGCCAATACAAAGAGGTAAGGAGACATAGAATCCCCTTGTTTTAGCCCCTTTTTTGCCACGAACTTAGGAGTAAGCCCTCCATTAATCAAGTGTGAATAGCTTACTGTAGTGACACACTCCATGATCCAATCAACAAATTTCCCAGGCAAGCCAAAGTCCAGTAGTACACCTTGTTAACTTCTCAGGTCTAGCTACTTAAATCTTCAGTATCTTTCTTGCCTGAGCATTTCAAGGAAGAAAAAGAACAGGGAAAATATATACTATGCACCTTAAACTTATCTTCAAAATCCACGTACACACCTAAACTCTTCGTGTGTTCCCGTATAATTAGTTATCAGAGGGTTTTTAGGGAAAAAGAAGAAGGGAAAGAAAAAAGGCTAAAAAACAAAAACAAAAAAGATGGTCATTAAGTGTAATTAGTTGTAACTAGAAGAGAAAGATCCAATTAAAAGATGACACTCCTACAATTTACTTTATCTTTATCTTTCTTTTCTGTCGCATCTAGAAGGTTAGAACACCTTTTCTGCCATGTTAGATTTCAAAGGGATAATAAATACACTTGAATAAGAATAGGGGCACGAGAACACACACATTGTTTAAGTTGTAATTGTTTTATCGAGACAAATTTAGGGTGCAAAATATGTATTTTCTCGAAAGAAGAAGTTACTTGCTATCGAGCATGAACTGATCCTTTGTACAGTGGAAACCGACTAAACAGGTACTTATACCACTGGTAATCCTAAATATGCGTGAGGGTTGATATTATGTGAATTGCATCTATAAGAAATCCAACACACATTTAACGAGGAAAATGGCTTTGCGGATGCTTTGGCACGTTTTGTAAAGGAACTGGCTTTCCCTCCTTGTAATACTTTTGTTTCTGTTTTCAATAAATAACAATGCATGTTATTAGCCAAAAAAAAAAAAAAAGCTCTAAGAGTATATACGAATGGAATATTACTTCATACATCAAATGAAGCAACTTTCATTCTTCGATATATTGTTAGCATATCAGTTTCAAAAAATCAATAAATTACATAAAACTGGAGAGGCATACCCCTCAGGAAACACTATGAAACCAAAGAAAACCAAATAAATTACATTTGTTGTTATTTTCTATTAACTTGAAGCTGCTTGGGCAATCTCTCTTTGGGAGTTGGATTACACTCACTGGCTCATCAGGAGGTTCTGCAAAAACTTTAATTTTGACAATAGAGCCATCTTTGATATTATAAGCAGATAGAAGTTGATCACTCTTCATTTTTGTAGACTTGTGATAAAGACTCATGTATTCATCTCCCCATACCTTTATGATTATCTTCATTAATTCTTTTACTGTACTATTTCCTCTCACTTCAGTATAGAACTCAGATGTTGGAGACTCCACCTTTATTCTTATTCTTGGTCCTCCAGCCATAAGGTACAAAATTTTCTCTTTTTTGACGAATCGGAGCAACAAAGAACTAAGTATTAGTGGATCGTAAAAATGAAGAAACTGAAGCAGCCAGTAGGCAGAAAGTTGAGATCGAAGTATAGTTGTGTTGGAATGTTGAGAGTTATCAAGATTTTCAACTATAAATAGACTTTTGGGATGGGAATTAAGAATTTAAAACGTGGATTAAACTATTCCACACGCCATTGAGGTTTCTCCCAAGGTACAAAATTTATTAGTGTTCACATGCAAATCTTTCCAAGTATTTAAAGCCATATAATACTCCTCACTTTATTATTTTACATACAGCTACTCAGTGACCCTCCGTACAGCCGATTAGCCTTTTTTCCAAGAATAATTTACGCGTGCAGTATAGAAAAGATTTTTTTTATTGAGATACATTTACGAGATTTATATTTAAACGCATATATTTAGATTTATATTTCATTTGACTATAATAAAGTTAGTATGACGTGGATCCCTCCACCTTTCATAAGGGTTTCGTGCAATTAGTTCAATTTGAGGGTAAAAAAATTTCTAATAGGAAGCGTTTTTTCTTATAATGAGCTTTATATATCGCCAAACACAAATTAGTTACCGACTTATATTGGATGCATGGTTAAATAAGCAAAAATTAGTATAGCGCGCATGATAGGGCCCAATTTCTATTACCCTGTGATTTATCTATGTGAACGAATAAGTTAAACTGTACAAGACAAAGTTAAGTTGTCAGAAGCCAGAAATGCTATTTGAAAATAAACAAATAAATACATAAATAAATAAATAGTTACTTATATTTCAATATTTTCACGAACAAAATAGAAAGTCTTTGGCGAGAATCCTATTTTGGTTTCGAAATGTCCATAAAAGAGATATGAAAATCTTAGTACGCCTTATATCCTAGTACTTTTTGTAATTTTCAATATGTAAAATATAGCTTAAAATGACAAATTAAAATCTGTTAAATATACTAGATTGATTGGATTCATTATTCCACACTCCGCCCAAATGGGGCATGATTTTGATACTCCATCCGTTCCAATTTATGTAAACCTGTTTGACTTGGCACGAAATTTACAAAAAAATAAAAACTTTTGGAATTTGTGGTCCTAAACAAGTCAAAAAGGGGTTCAGAGTACTTGTGTGGTTATAAAAACTTCTCATTAAGGGTAGAATTGTAAGTTTAAGTTAAATTATTTCCAAATTTAGAAAGTGATCATTCTTAATTGGAACGGACCAAAAAGGAAATAGGTTCACATAAACTAGAACGGAGGAAGTATATTGGAAAGCTGTCATTTTCATATTGACTCATTCGTTCAATTGACTGTTAATTAAAAAAAAAAGTATTATCATGTGATATCATTTGATAGAGCAAATTTACGCTATAATAAGTTCTTATATTCCAAATAATGATATAATATTATTTACTCGTTGTTCGCATGATTACATAGAATGAGAAAACTAAGAGGGAGACATTTTGTTCAAATGCTAGGTGTAATGATTAGTTTGACCAGCCGAACAAGTCGTATTGTTATCTTCAAAGTCAAGATTTCATGTCATAAAATACGCGGCTACACGCACACTCAAAAGTTTGTAAGGATATATTTTTCTTTAATTATCATTAGGGTGTATATTAATTAAAAAAATAATTAAGGTACAAATCAAGAAAGAAAACATACATTAAGGGTGCAAAATCCAAAAAACTCAAAATTTTGTATGGTATGAGCCTTTAAGATGCTGATGATGGAGCATTGGCTTTCATAGGGATTATTTTATTTGACCCTTGACTAGATGACCAAGAAAAAAGTGGAAGATTTTTTCTTAATTAACAAGTTTACGATTTTTTTCATTTGAAATACTTTATTTAAAAGTTATTTATTACTCGTGTTCCTTGCTTTGTTTCTAAATTCTACGGGAAAAATCTCGGGAAACTTATACAAATGTCCTATATAAATCTCAGCTTACTAATCTCTAGCCATTAGTCATAGACTTACCAAAACTAGCCAACAAAAATTGAAAACCCAAATAATAGGGTTCTTTCTATCAAAGAATCACATGCAAAAATCACCTTCCATATTTTTAAGCGTGATTAACAACATCAGATACAAGACGGAAAGGAAATTTCATGGACGGGGTAGCAAATAAGGCGATGAAATATAAAAATCTATACAATATTCCAAAAATCTAAACAAAACAGGAACTTTTTCAATGGATATAGTTGAAATTCATTGAAAATATATAGATAAGTCAATATACAAAATTTGAGGAAGATTGGAGGTGATTTGGACTAGTTTTGTATCAAAATTCTTAGTTAAATCGAGTTCAAAAAAGTCTTCTGCGACACATGTATCAAACACGTATCACGCATCACTACTAGAATTCCGGAAAAAAGCAACCAGCAAAAGCGACCAACGTTGGTCGCTTATTGGCCAAAAAGCGACCAACCACGCCTGGTCGATATTAAGCTGGTCCCTTTACCTTAGGGACCAAAGTTGGTCGCTAAATAGCGACCAACGTTGGTCTCCCAGGTAAAAGAACCAAATTTTCCGGGTAAAGCATATAGTGACCAACTTTGGTCGCTTAAATGTTTTAATATTATATATTTGGCGACCAAAGTTGGTCTCCAGATGTAAATAACGTTTTATTTTTATTTATTTTTAATCATATTAAGCGACCAACTTTGGTCGCTATATTAATAAATGTTATAATTTTTTATTTATTGGGCGACCAATATTGGTCGCCAATGGAAAGAATTAATTTTTTTTTAACTATAAGCGACCAACCTTGGTCGCAAAATTACCAGATTTTTTTTTTAAAGTGAATAGCGACCAACTGGACACCAAAGTTGGTCGCTTTTTTGGTATATTTTTGGCAGAAACTGCCTGTTTTGGCTGCTACACCACCTGCCAGCTTATACCAAATATCCTAAACAGGCATTTTATGCCAGCAACAACAACAACAACAACACTAAAACGCAACAAAATATAAAGATCAATAGAACTAAAATATTAAGCTAACAAAACTAAGTTAACGTTTATTACAAGCTCATTCGAAAACTAGTTCTATTGTCTAGTTCAAAGTATATAAAGTACTCAAGGAGTGTTCTTTTAGCATCCTCGTTCTGAAGTTGGATTGCCTCGGCCGACTCGTTAGGTGGCTGACTTCGTATGAATTCCCCCACATCAGCTCTGAAGCGAACCTATAAGAAAAATTATATTGAATTAATATTTCAAAATTTATATAAAAGTAAATCAAAATACTTAATGATAAGTAAAAAACTTACATGTATAGTCGAGGCTCGACCCTCGACCCACCTTTCTGAATCAGTCTCTTTCTTCTTCTTTACACTACGAGTTTCATTGAATAGCTCATCTTGCTTCATTGGCATCATAAAGCTGTCCGGTGGCTTTGGTGATTATCCTCATGGTACTATTACTCGGGATGAACTTGGATACAGAGAATAACTTGGATACAGTAGCTGACAGGGTGTGTCTTTTGATCAATTGTTGTTCTCGTTAGCGACAATGATGTTGAGACTGCAATGACATGTGTTTCAACTAGAGATGGTATAGGCAGGAATTTTAACATTTCCTAAGTAGATAAAAGAAAGATTATAGAGGAATTCTCTACTTCATTTTCCAAGAAGAAAAGAAGTTTAATTGAGAGTGACAAGGGTGATGGTGATGGAATGTTTACCGTTGGTCATGGCAGTTCCCATAAAACGGGGATCATAAGACTCTATGATGACAAAGATTATAGGAAGTTTTGTTCTCAACTTTCTTCCAAGT
>NC_031991.1:60237703-60238515 GCF_001879085.1 Nicotiana attenuata
CTCCTGAGGATGTTTTCCAAATTTTTGAAACATTAACTGATTTAGAAAAAGGAAAATCTAATTGGTGATATTCAGCATAAGCCTCAAACCATTCAAAGAAATTGATTTGTTCTTTTATGTAGTTTAAAGACTCATAGTAGATACTTCGTTTGTTTTTTCTATTATCTCCTTGAAAATTCTCAAAAAACCAAGTTCTTTTGAAAATATTTTCTGGTGAATAAAAATTTGCTCGAAGTTTTACTTTATCAATTTTGAAATCTTTTTCTAAAACACCTAATTCAGCACCTAAAGTTGAGTAAGTGGGAGATTGAGGTTGTTCATAATTAACTTCTGTTGGAGGGGTTGTCTCTACAGAATATTTGGCTTGTGGGATCCTAGAGTCAAAATTAACTGTTTCGATCCTAGAAGGAAAAGAAGATATTGAATGTCTTCCAGGCTGAATCTCAGACTGTGTCGAAGAGGATGAGATAGAGACTCTTTGGCTAAATGATCTCTGGAAGGAAATGGCTACAGATCCACTAGAATATTGTTGGATCTGAGAGACCGTAGTATTTTTTGGTTTTTCAGCTTGAGTGGCATCTTGTAGTAACCAGTTTTGTGGTAGAGAAACTTGGCTCCAAGAAATGGGTTTTGGTTTGGAGGAGGATGATGAGGAGGAAGATGAAGAAGTTGTAGAAGAGAAGGAGTTTTTTGAAGAGGAGGAAAAATGATGGAAGAAAGACATGGCTTTGATCTGCAAGTAATTACAACAAGATTAACTGAATTCACTAGAGGGAAAATTGACAACACTCTATTTTTAAAGAAAAGAGGGA
>NC_031991.1:60243069-60243740 GCF_001879085.1 Nicotiana attenuata
TATCCTGAGCTATTAGTTGTTTCTCTATTTCTAGTATCTACGCNTGAAGGTCAGAGAACTGAGGATAGTCTTTAGCTTGGTGGATCCGAAGTTCTGTAGCAAAAGTTCTAGGGATCTCATAAGGTTTAAACAAAGGGATTGAAGAAGTGGAGGTATCTGCTGGCTTAGAACTAGTAGATGCTGAAGTTGGTTTTGTAACTAAATATTCACCAAGGGATTGTAAATATTTGTTTGTATAATTATTGTGTTCAAAAATACTTTTAATATCTTTGCCTGTAATAGCTTCATTTTCATTTTTTAATTTGAAAGGATTAGCTACTACTGAAGCATTTGCATAACTTGTTGAAAATCCCTGTGCCGGAGGAAGTTCTGAGAGGACTTCTTCTCCTGAGGATGTTTTCCAAATTTTTGAAACATTAACTGATTTAGAAAAAGGAAAATCTAATTGGTGATATTCAGCATAAGCCTCAAACCATTCAAAGAAATTGATTTGTTCTTTTATGTAGTTTAAAGACTCATAGTAGATACTTCGTTTGTTTTTTCTATTATCTCCTTGAAAATTCTCAAAAAACCAAGTTCTTTTGAAAATATTTTCTGGTGAATAAAAATTTGCTCGAAGTTTTACTTTATCAATTTTGAAATCTTTTTCTAAAACACCTAATTCAGCACCT
>NC_031991.1:60243840-60345551 GCF_001879085.1 Nicotiana attenuata
GAGAAACTTCTACCAGAAACTAGCTGAGAAAACTGATCCCAAGTCAAGAAGGCGACCAACTGGTCTAGCAAAACAGAAATCCCTCACCAGTTCTGCGGAACCTGATAAGCGAAAAGCAGCAAAGTCGACCCCATTGGTCTCCACTATCCCCATGTTCCGTAGAACCTCATGGCAACTGTCCAAATAATCCTGGGGATCCTCTGAAGATGTACCGCCATAGGTAGTAGTGAAAAGCTTGGTGAACCTGTCCAACCTCCATAAAGCATCTGTAGACATAGCTGCTTCGTCGCTGGTCTGAGCCACAACACCCGGCGGGACTACCCCAACTGGCTGAGCTGCTGGAGTCTGAAACTGGGGAGCCATATGCTCCGGTGTGTGAGTAGCGGGAGTCTGTACTCCTCCCCCAGCACGAGAGATGGCTGGTGCTACTGGAAGTATGCCTGCCTGAGTGACACTCTCCATAAGGCCCACTAGACGGACCAGAGCATCCTGGAGTACCGGGGTAGCTATGAACCCCTCTAGGACCTGAGCTGGTCCCGCTGGAATGGTCTGGGCCGGAACCTCATCATCAAACTCAACCTGAGGCTCCGCCGCTGTTGCTGCTGCTCTGGGTTGTGCCCTACCCCTACCTCGGCCTCTAGCACGGCCTCGGCCTCGGCCTCGTCCTCTACCCCTCGTAGGAGCTGCCATCAGGGGCTCGGGCTGCTGATCAGCTGAGAAGCAGTATGCGTTCTCGCCATCTGTGAAATAACAGAGTAGAGAGTTCAATTAGGATTGGGAGATAAAACCGCACGGCAGAGATGAATAGAAGTGAAACTGTTCCTAACTTCGTAGCCTCTGGGGGATAAGCACAGACGTCTCCGTACCGATCTCTCAGACTCTACCAAGTTTGTCCGTGAATTGTGAGACCTAATCAACCTAGAGCTCCGATACCAACTTGTCACGCTCCGAATTCCCCCACCATCGGGACCGTGATGGCGCCTAACATTGAGCTCGCTAGGCAAGCCAACGTTACTGATTATTTTACCTTTTTCCTTTATCTTTAACCATTTACCAAATAATATAAGAAAAACAGCGGAAAACCAAAATGCAGAAGAGCAGAATCTAACAGTTTAATTTAATACTAATACGAAATCCATAGTAACACTCTACCCAGAACTGCTGTCACAATTTCACGGACTGTCTACGAATACTAAAAATAGTGGTCTAAACAAGAAAATACAAATCTGTCTCGGAAGTAGGTAAAACAGAATAAAAGCAAGATAGAAGGGGACGCCAAGGCCTGCGGACGCCTGCAGGACTACCTCGGGTCTCCACTGGACTGAAAGCAGCAACCTCGATCTACGGTCCATACGGTCCAGGGGATCTGCACAAGAAGTGCAGAGTGTAGCATCAGTACAACCGACCCCATGTACTGGTAAGTGCCGAGCCTAACCTCGACGAAGTAGTGACGAGGCTACGGCGGAGCATGACAGTATATAACCTGCAGCAGTTTATAATAACAGAAAAAAGAAGTACGGAATGAAAAATAACTGGAATTTGCATTAAAGGAACACAGGACTCAGCCAATCTACTAGTATTCAGCTATAACCAATCCTTAGGAAATTTCAACACATCAATAATAACTTCGACAGAAATAAATGCCCAAACAATAACCGATGCGGCGCGCATCCCGATCCCACCATATAAATAATAACAATATCAATATTTTCAACAATAACAGTATCAATATCCTCCCTTATCCGAACCCGATCCCACCTGTCCTCCCTTATTGCTCCTCAACACATATCACCCTTATTCCTCCTGTTGCGGCGCGCAACCCGATCCCACCTGTCCACCCTTATTACTCCTTGTTGCGGCGTGCAACCCGATTCCAACATATGTATATATCAACACCAATCACAAACAATAAACACAAGGTGTTTCACAAGTTAACTCAATTTCCACAATTCTTATACTTCAACTACACAATGGAATTTCGCCACGATTATGAAACTTCACTCATGAAACCAAATC
This sequence comes from Nicotiana attenuata, assembly GCF_001879085.1. Lineage (NCBI taxonomy): Eukaryota > Viridiplantae > Streptophyta > Magnoliopsida > Solanales > Solanaceae > Nicotiana > Nicotiana attenuata. Next base: position 60,245,857 of record NC_031991.1, read on the forward strand.
AGCGAGACCAACCAACGTGCACCATAAGGCACCAATGAATCATTATAAACCAACGGTATAATAGAATGAAGCTAGGAAACCAATAATACCTCAACAGAAACATCAACAACTAACATGTAACAACTAAATAATTCAATGAAGAGAACAACAATTAACATGAGCAATTAGACATGGAATATTTGTGATCAAGTAGAAATTAAGGCACATAAGCATTTATGATCAAGTAGTAATTAAGGCATGGGGACATTTATGATCAAATAGCAGTTAAGGCATGGAAACAATTTAAGCAGGAAGCAAATAGGATGAGAAATAATATAATAGGAAACGAGGAAGGGAAGGCAAACCAAAAATGGAATTGGGTGGCGCATAGGTACTCGTCACCACACCTATACGCCACACACATGATATTTCATTTAGCACATAAGTCGGAAAGTCCTATTCCCTCAAGTCAAGGTTAGACCAAACACTTACCTCAAGCCAACGGACAATTCAACACTCAACCACCGCTTTACCTCTCGATTCCACCACCAATTCGCTTGTACCTAGCCATAATTAATTCAAATACATCAATAAATGCTAATTAACCAATTCTAATGCATGAACATGAATTTCCCAATGTTTTCCCCCAAAAAGTCAAAACCCGACCCCAGGCCCGATTGGTCAAAACCCGAAGTTCGAACCAAAACCCGATCACCCATTCACTCACGAACTCAAATATGCAATTAGTTTTGTAATCAGACCTCAAATTGAGGTCCAAATCCCCAAAATTCAAAAATCCTAACTTCTACCCAAAAACACCCAATTTCCCATGAAAAACCCTAGATTTTGAAGTGAAATCATATAAAAAGATGTTATAGATTGAAGAAAATAAGTTAGAAATTGTTTAGCTATGATTTGGGGAAGAACTCTCTTCAAGAAAATCGCCTATGTGATGTTTAGGTTTTGAAAAGTTGTAAGAATGAAGAAGAATCCCGTCTGAAATCTTATTCAGCAGGTGCAGTTATTGCAATTGCGAACAGGGGTTCGCAATTGCGAACCCTTCAGAAGTCTACTACCTTCGCATTTGCGAAGGATATGCGCATTTGCGACTCCTGACTTCTTCGTATTTGCAGCCAAAGTGTCGCATTTGCGAGAATGGCCTGCCCAGGCTTGGTTCGCAATTACGACGCCTGGGTCGCATTTTCCAAGCATGAGAACTTCGTATTTGCGAAGCCTGATCTCGCAATTGCGAGATCAGAGGCCTGTTACACAGTTGCAACATACCAGCAATTCTCCTAAGTCCAATTCACTCCGTGGCCTATCCAAAACTTACCCGAGCCCTCTGGACTCCAAACCAAATATGCACGCAAGTCTAAAAACGTCATACAGACTTGCTGGTGCGATCAAATCATCAAATAACATCAACAACTTGAATTTAACCTCAAATTCATGAAATTCTTCAAGAACATTGAAATTTCCATTTTCTCAACTAAAGGTCCGATTTGTACCAAATCAACTCCGATTTTTACGAAATTTCACAGATTCGACTAATTTATTATTTTAAACCTGTACCGGGATCCGGAACCAACATACGGGCCCGATACCATCAAGAACACGCATCATTTCATTTCAAAAAGCCTTTATATTTTCCAGCAAATAATTTTCTTTAAAAATTCTTTTCTCGGGCTTGGGACCTCGGAAGCATACGCCCAAGTCCCATATTTTACTACGGACCCTACGGGACCGTCAGATCACGGGTCCGGGTCCGTTTACCAAGAATGTTGACCAAAGTCAACTTTAATCAATTTTAAAGGCTAATTTTGATTATTTTTTCTAAAATTTCACATAAGAGCTTTCCGGAAACACGCCCGGACTGCGCACGCAAATCGAGGTGAGACAAAAAGAGATTTTCAAGGCCTCAGAACACAGTTTTGACTTCTAAAATAAGAGATGACCTTTAGGGTCATCACAAATTCTAGGAAAGATAAAATAACATATAAACAGAAAATGTAAGCGAAACAAAAGTTAATCCGAGCCCACTAAATTCACAGTGTTTCCTTAAGGAATTTAATTCCCTCCTAGTACCCAAGGTTATGGAATTATTTCCTCCCAGGATAGAACGAATTACACACTGGTGTAGTGGCACTTCAAACCCTAATGTTTCAGCGAACACAAAGTTCGGTAGAAAATCACACTTACTATTGCTTTCTTTGAAGTTAAAAGTATGCAAAAGAAAGGAGGAGAACTCAGAAAATCGTATGGAAAATCTAAGAGAATGGACTGGTATTTATAGCCAATATTGGGCTGAAAACTGAAGAGGTGCAACTCTTCAGAATGGTTGTTTATGCAAAATAGCCATAGCATAAATGCCATAACATAAATGGCTATTTACACAATAATAAACCAGAAATTCAAGAGGGAGGTTAATTTTCACTTACAAAACCGAAAAAAGGAAAACAGAAAAACGTTTAATATTCCGTTGGATTTAGTATTAATATTAATATTCTGTTATTAAAATAGATTTTTAATAACATTTCTGTTAATATTTAATATTTACAAATAAATTTGGTCCAAAAAATTAATCAATCAATCATTTGACCAAATTCAAATCCGAAGCCGAAGCCGAAGCCGAGCCAAGCGAGCGACGACGACGACGGCGCGAGGCTTGCCTTCTTCTCAACTCTTTAAGAGCTAGAAGAAGAGAAATTGCTTATATACCCATCAAAAACCTCTTCCTCTTTCAATATGGAACAATGTCTCTTTTGTCGGGGGGGGGGGGGGGGGAGGACTTAAAATTTCACTTAAAAATTTCATTTTCCCTCCATTCCCATTCACCCTGTTTTAAGCCTATTTAACTTAAAACCTCAACAATTAACAAAAAACACAACTACATATTATTACAATTGTACTCGACGAGGTTCATATCTTGAAATGTTTTAATAATAACATCATTAAAAATAGTATCAAACACATTTTTTCTACATAAGGTACCAAACAACCGCTAAAGAATTCATCATTCATTCGACTTCTTAAGTCATTCTTGATAAACTTTATTGCCGAAAAAGCTCTTTCAAAGGATGCAGTAGCAACTGGCAGAAGCAAAGCAGTTTCACTAAGCGAAATACAAGAGGATAATTTTAATGCTTCTTTGTCTAAACTATTCTTTTTGAAAGATCACATAGCCCACGGAGGTCGGAGAAACTTTCATCAACATCACGAACATCAATAATGTAACTTGCAAGCTGATTCTCAAGAGCACTCATACTAAATTCATCAAATTCATCAGGATATAATTCAGTCATTCTCATTATTTTCCTGATGTCAAAACATGAAAATGAGTTAATTGGACTCAAACAGAAATTCTATGAAGCAAAATTGTCATCACTTCGTCAAAATATTCATTAATTTCTTGAATTTGCCAATCAATAATTTTGCAAAATACTTATCCTATAATGATGTGAGACTGTACAATCAGCATGTTTACGTCATGATCTTAAACAACTAACATATGGATCATCAGAGTGAGGTACCGAAATGATATATTTGATACAAAATGCAGATACCTTAGCAATAAGAGAATCACGTTCCTCTTTGCTTAACGTTTGCTATCTTTTCTTTGCTATTTCGACAAGTAGCATGGTGTTTGCAATATCTTGCTCTCTTTTTTGTAAGCATTTATTAAGCTCATTTGTGATTGTTAAAATCTCTCATCAAATACAAGATGAATGTAACCTCAAATATTTGACAAGTTCTGAGATATCCATTGCTTTGGCTCTTTCATCTATAGAATGTGCATCAAGAACAAGCGATTCAAGAACACCAAGAATAAAGTCAACGTGTTGGTAATCCCTACTTTCGTTCGAGCTCATTTTCAAATAAAACATACATTAATGATTACAGGTATATCAGCCAAAGATGTACCGACAATGTCGGGCCAAAGCCAATAGGACAGTCCAGACCAATGTCGCCCTCGTGCCGGACCGCTAATGTGTCCCCAATGGCGATTGCCACAACACCCAAATTGCTTCCCCAGCGCGGCCCGCTCGAGCTCCGGCTAATACGTCAAGTGACAAAGGATGCAGACGCTTTGTGCAGACAACGACGAATACGTCGCCCGGGACACAACCCCGGCCCTACTCCTCCAAGGGTGTGAAACTCCACGATAGACGCGGAGCCAAAGCATCTGGCTACAAGCGACAGAGGGAGATTCCTCGCCTTATGCCCATGACCGACGTTATCCTCAAATAAGGTCAAAGGGTAAGAGCACTCGCGTCTTCGACCCGGCCTGGCCGGACGAGGAATACGGCTGCCGAGGGGCATACTCCCGGGAACGCATCATCCTTTTATCATTTCCCTTTTTCTTTTCTTGTTGCTAATCTGTACGCAGGCAGGAAGCCGAGGCATTCAGTGATTCTAGATCCCGATTCGAGGATCCGCAGCCGCCATAGGGCCACCTGGCATTCTTTCCTCGATCGGGTTTCTATCAGGAAGAGGGTTCCGCCAACAAGATTATTAGCACGACTCCACGTCCCCAGGGAAGAGACCCAACAAGTCCGCGATCTCTCTCTTTTTTCCAATATGGAACCATACAAACACATCGGATAAATCAGGAGAGTCACACCCATTTCGACCAGACTCGCAGCAACAGAACAACATGTATTTTACAACTTATATTTTCGCCAAGCAGTAAAGAGTATTTTCCAAGCATTCAACACCTCGAAGAAAAATATTTCGGCTTATCCCCAGCAAAAAACCTCTACATCAAATACGTCCCGAAACGCTCGGAGACTTAATCAATTCGGCACCCTCGCGACCGCAGGGTCGAGGTCCTGGGCTGACAAAGCCCTCGCGATATGGCCCCAAGACTGTAGAAAGGCGGTATTCAGGCCTAAAATGATCCGATATATTCGGAGACTCACCATGAGCAACTTGACAACTTGCACGACCCCAGGATCGAGACTCCGGGCTCACCGAGCCTCCGGAAAATAGCTCCGAGCTCACGAGAAGCTGTCTTCAAGCGAACTCGACGACTCGGAGACTGTCGCCAATCGCCACGCACTGGAAAATCCGAAATTGTAAGACGCTAACAGGCAGCCTTGGCAAAACCAGATCTATTCTCCCTAAACTGTAAGACCTCAACAGGCATGATAAACTGTAAGACATCAACAGGCATGATAAACTGTAAGACCTCAACAGGCATGATAAACCGTAAGACCTCAACAGGCATGACAAATTGTAAGACCTCAACAGGCATGAAAAATCCCGCAGTTTAGGCTACACGTCACATTTGTAAGAATCCCTAAAGGGCATACCCTCGGTGTGGACACCTAAAACTGCTTCTCGGGATCAAAAATGGCCCCGGCCAAATGCATACGACTACGGTCGGAACGGCTGCTACAGCCCAAAAAATGTGACTCGGGGACGCCCGACTGTTGCTAAAAAATCCTCCAAATCTACTTCGGAAAGAACCGGTTAAAACACAGGCTTCCCTCAACAGGCAAAAAATGAGTCCCGGCCATGTCGGCTCCAAAATTGAAAAAGCGTCGATTTACTCGACCTATGGGCTATGAACCTTCCGAGGTGCTCAAAACATCGCCGATTACGACTTGAAATCGAGGTTCCTTTAGAACCGACGACGGGTCAGGCAAAATAATCAATAAGACCTTAACGAGAGGAAAACAAAGCCTACAAAAGCCTCTGGGCCTCACATCAAACAGCGTAAGTGCCATTGTCGCCAGCTAAGCAAAGCCTCCGGGCTTCACACCGAAAGGTCTCTACGGCCATCAAATTGAAAATCGACAACTTGAGGATTAAAGTGAGCTCGAATGGTATCGCGATTCGGAGACCGGATCCAAAAAAGTTAAACTAAGCAAAACCTCGTGGCCTCATATCAAAAGGTCTCTACCATCAAATAGCGTAAGTGCCATTGTCGCCAGCTAGGCGAGCCTCCGGGCCTCACACTAAAAGGTCTCAATGACCGAACAGCAAAAAGGCTACCACCACTAGTCGGAAGCTCAAATAAAATTCAAGGGTCAATTACAGCTCGAACCGCAACGTGACTCGGAGACTGAACCCGGAAATTCCCCAGCCCAAACGGGCTCGAGGATAAAATAAGCTCAAGTCAGTATCCCTACTCAGAAACTGAACCTGAGACTCAAGCCTGAAGGCTACTCCAGAATCGAATCGGTCCGGTGGGAAAACTCCAGCGATCAGAAACGCAAAATTTACAAATTACAGGGCTCCCCCTTTATTATTAATTATATATCGATTACAGGGCACAATCTCAGTCCACATCGTATGATGGGATCTACACATGTGTATACACGGCAAAGGAGACAGGGGATGTTCCTTCCCCTTTATTTCCCTTTTGGCAGCTACGGCCCCTCGGCCTCCCCCTCATCATCAGATATCAGAAACTTGGCATCAAACTTCGCTCCCTCGGCATGTTGGATCTCCTCTGAGAGATCGAAACCTCGAGCGTGAATCTCCTCGAGGGTCTTCCTCCGGAATTTGCACCTCTCGTACTCCCTGCTATTGCTTGCACGATCAAGGGCCTTCTTCAACTCGGCCCTAACAACGGCGGCGCTCTTCGAATAAGCAGCTATCTTTTGCCCCGAACGGGTGTTATTTATTACGACCTCGGCCGGGACGTCCGCCACCTCAATTTTCGCCCTCGATAGCTTAGATGAGAGCCTCGCGATCATCTTTGACCGAGCGAAATCATCCGCGCGGGCAGCCTAAAGTTGCGCCTCAAAACCGGACGTCGCGGCTAGAACTCTCTCTTTAGCCCCCAAATGAGCGTTAAGGCGCGCCCGCAGCTCAGCAAGTTCGCGGTTAGTAGCACCGACCTCGCCCCAGAGTTGCTCCAACTCATCCGCTTTATCCTTCAACTGGAACAGCAGCACTTCAAAAGACCGGCACAGGTAAAAAGGAGATGTGAGGGAAACACGAGCAAACAAGGAGGAATACCTGTGTCTCCAAGAGAACCTCCCGAGCACGGCTTCGGTCCACCTCGCACCTTAAAGAAGCGAGCTCGCTTTCTTTTACCGTACGTAGAAGCTGGAGGGACCTTCCCTTTTCTCGAGCATTCTGCAGATGGGTCTCGCGGCGAAGCAGCTCGACTTTGAGCCTGTCAAAAGCCTGAAAAGAAGCCAAGCGCATGATGAAAAGGGAAGGAAACACCGGGCCGGAACGTCTTTATCGCGAGCAAAAACTCACCAAAGACCAGAACGATGAGCCTCACTAAGGGCCGAAGCTATGTCCAATAAAACTTCGGTCCCGAAAGCTGGCCGACCGATCGAATTATTTTCTCTCAGTTGTTGCGGAGAAGGTGCCTCACCGCAAGCCTCCTCACGCCACGGAACATCTTTCCTTTTACCAGCACTCCTCAACTCTTGAACCGGCGATCTCTCCTCGAACGAACTCCCGGCGCCTGCAGTAGGGAAATCGAGCAGATCATCAAAGGGAAGGCCGCCCCCGAAAAAGAAAAGAGAAGAGCGGAAAGGGAACGCCAGACACCTACCATGATAATTTACCTCCCACCTCCCTTTTGAAAGATCTCGCCACCGGTGCCTGTCATGAGTCCAACATGCTGCTAATCTGCGAGACCATTAGGCTAAGCCCGGAACCTCATCAGGCAACCAACGAGCAGCTACAAACAAAAGACTGGAAGAAATCGCTGTGAATCCTACATCGTGTGAAGGAAAGAAAGGACAGCTCGAACAAAGAGATTACGTGTGGAACTCCATTTCTCAAGGAATGGTAAGAATTCTCCGGGGATAACGTCGGTCGTCCGAACTCGTACGAACTGGCTCATCCACTCGCGGTCTTTATCCTCTTGGCCGCCGATCATGGGAGCTCGAGTAAACCGGCACTAAAGAGCAACCAGGCCTCGAAAGCGCAATGGCCGGTACAACCTTATAAGGTGGCTAAGAGTAAAATTTATCCCGGCCTTGTCAGCAAGGTATCTCATTGACCATACTATGCTCCAGAAGAAAGGATGAACCTGCGCCAGCGTTACTTGGTACCTTCTATAAAAATCGAGTACAACCCGGTCCGGGGAACCTGGCTCGAGAACGATGGTGTACACGCTCAGGAAGCCTTCGACGTACGTCGTGACGTTCTCCTCGGGGGAAGGGGCTTGCAGGACCACGCCTTCCCTCCATCTACATTTTCTCCTGATCTCCTCGAGGTCCTCTCCTGCCACCGAAGAGGTAATCCTCGACACATGCCCTCGGCGACCCGGAATATTAGGAGGTTTTCCCGGCGTAGCGACGCCCCTCGGGGATCTATGCTCCGGGCATTGCTCCCCCGATGCCGGAGAAGGACCGCCATCGCCAGCCGAAAGCGGAATACAGGAAGAAGTACCCTTCGCCCGAACATCAGACGTCGAAGCAACGGCCATGACCACGACAGAATGACAAGGAGATGAAGAGTATCCAAGCAGAAAGCAGAGAAATGGGGAAGCTCGCGGAATGTACCTGGCTCTACAGAGGAGATGAGCCTATCAAACAAGAAAATGCAGTAATCATCGCTTGGGGAAGGAATAGACGAATATATAAGGGCCAGGCGACAACCGACCAAATTGCCCAAACAGGCCAATTAATTCTGGTCGCGTTAACGTCACACTACCCTTGGGGAATGCAGTGACAAAACTGCTCCAGACTCCCACGTGTTTCGTGGAAACAGGAGCGGGGCCTCGGGGAATCTCGGACAACGTTCCCCCGAGCTCACAACTCAACCTCGGCTACAAAATACAAAAGGGCTCCGAAGGTCCGGTGCCCAGTGCTACGAAGCAAAAAGAACTACCGAAATAAAGGCTCCTTTCTATTAACAAAACAGTTGCACATCTTTGCAATATTCGGAAGGGAGAACATATGAAACAAAAAAAAGAAGAGAAAAGGGGGGCTCGGAGACTACTCCTCGCCGATATACTCTTCGCCCTCATCGAGAATAATTAGACGCTCCAGTTCCTCCTCTGTCTCACGGGCCTTGTTTAGATCAGCAGATAGCTCAAAGCCCCGGGCCATGAGTTCTTCCAGAACCTCCCTTTTTCCTTTCGCCTTGGCATGACCAACAACATGGACCAGTTTCTGCTCGGCCACCAGGGAAATGTCATGGGCCATCGCATGCGCCGTGGCCGCGTCTGCCTTGTAAGCATCGGCATCTCGCTCCAAACCAAGCTTGGCCTCTATCAAAGCATCGATCTCCTTACAAGCGTCCGAAAGAAGTCTCAATGATGTCGACAACTCCCCAGCTGCACTTTTATTTCGCTCCCTCAACTCGGAAACCTCCGTTTCCAACTCGGCGATCCTCCAGTTTCCCTGGTCAACCTTCATTACAAAGCAAGGCAGCAAAAGTGTGAACATAAAACACTCATATGGGTGCCGGGCGGAGGAGCAGATAAGAAAGAAAGAAGAAGAATACCTGTGCAGTAAGAGCGGTCTTCTCCCGGAGTGCCGCCTTTAAAGTAGCTCGAAGCTCTTTCACCTCCTCTCCTCCCCGGACACCTCGAGACTCAAAATCTTGCAGTCTCGAAGCAATGGCATCACGCTCTTTCTCGTGATGTGTGGCTTCCTCACGGAGCTATGATATGACACGATCGTATATCTCTTTGCACTACAGCACAACAAGGAAATTGAGAAAAGCGACGAATAATGCCCAAGAGCGAAGGGAAACGCTCAAAGAAAAATTTTCACCTGCCGCAGGGATTTCTCCGCTGCATCAACAGCGTCAGTGACGTCAAGATCAACCCCGTAAGGTACGTCATCGAGGATGATGGCAAAAGTGCCTTCCTCTCCGAAGGAAGTTTCAGCCATGGCACCAACCATCCTCCCGGCGTCTCTTAATTCTCCCGACAAAACTGAACAGTTTTGGATGAAGTCGTTCGGGTCATCAACCCCCTCGAATAGCGGCCCACGCCCCAGGAAGACCCCGAACTTCCTCCCATCTGAGCCCATAGCCCTGCTGGTGGAAGCTACTCCAAATCTGGCCGAGCGATTCAAAACCACATCAGCGTCCTCGCCAGCAACCTTCGGCTCCTTAGCCTTGCTGGCCATAGCCGTCGCGGACTCAGCAGCCTCCGTCCAGGGTACTTGCAAACCCCCCCCCTCGCTGGTCCTCGACCTCCTTCTCAGCGGACTGCCATCATCATCTTCTTCCCCGCTTGCACCGGGATCCGGGTCAGAGCTCGGGATAGCGGCCTCATCGGGTCGAGCAGCAGCCACTCTTGTTTTCCTTTTCCCCAAGGCCTGCATCAATACGATAAGTGAAGCACAAAGGGAACACAAAACACAAGGTACATACAGGAAAGAAACCCCACCATGGTTCTTGGAAACCCAACGCCTATCGGCCACGAGGTCCCAGGATCGGAGATGATACGGAAATTCTCTAGCCAAGCTCTTTATCCACCTCGCCAAGTCTGGAACCTCCTCAGGTTGCCAAGGAGAAGCTGGAGAAAGTTGCCGAAAGGTTATCACATCGCTCGAAAGAAAAGTGAGGAGCGATTAAAGAGAAGATATACTTACGCTGAAAGTTCCACCGTTCCGGAAAAGGCATCCATCGGACCGGGATGATGTCCGATGTGCGCACCCAAACGAACCTGCTCATCCACCCCCGGTCCTTCCCCTTATCGACGCTTGAAAAGAGAGGTTTCTTGGACCGTTGCCGAAGCTTGATCAAGCCTCGGTACAGCCGAGGGCGGTATAGTCCGATCAGATGATTGAGAGTGAGAACCTCACCCGCAATCTCCTCAGTAAAATGCCTAAGCATCAGCACAATCCTCCAAAAGGACGGTGAGACCTGGCCAAGGGTCACTCGATACCGAGTACAGAAGTCAAGGATCACCGGGTCGATGCCCAAGGGAGGAGATTTCATGGATTCGTTGGGACCCAAGGTGAACGGGTATGTGTATACACAAAGAAAGCCTTCCTTGAAACTAGTAATATCTTCGCCGGAGGTAGGAATTTCCACTGTCGTTGTCTCATTCCATCGGCAATCACTCTTCACTCTTCGATATTAGTCACGACACTAATATATCGAGACACGTGCTTGCATCGGCCCGGCTTGGACGCAGGAGCCTCGACACTAAAATCCTTCGACGTATCGAACTCGGAAGGGATCCACTGCTCTAGAGGAGGGGCCGGCCTATTAAGCCCCCTGGCCAGCTGGGACGATGATGCAGTATCGTTCCGACGGGGTATCGTCCTGGAAGTCCAAGCCATAAATGATGAGGGAACTCTTCCGAAAAGAAAAATAGAGAAGGATGAAAATATATCGAATAAATTAAGATTCCGGTTCACAAGCCTAGAGGAAGGGAAAAGATGAGCGGCATCTGATGATCGGATCGTTTTATAGAATCCAATTGGGGAAGCGGAAGGGACGAGCCTGCAATTGTTCGAAAACTCCTCGATCGTTGTGTATAACGGCGGCTCTGCGCGGTTTTCGGGGCTACGACATTTAGTGCTCTTACATGAATGACATCATGGCAAATATGACCTCGAGACTGCAAGGATACGATTCAGTATCGTTTCCCATCACTTCGTTATGAGAAACGCGGGGACTATCTGTACGCGGTAAAAATCAGAAGACTTGATTTTCACTATCAAGATAATTCGGGAAGCCTCCCTCGAGACCCCGAGGATGGAAGGCTGTGATCGAGTTCTCGGCCTCCGGGCTCGTCGAGGTCCGAATCAAAGGAAGCAGGGTTCGAGGTCAGGGGTAAGGGAAGATGACTCCGGAGCGCATGGCTACACCTGCCAGGGCCGGTCTATCTAAAACCTACTAAGATGACGAGCGATAGGCCGTCCCATATTTCTACTCTTGTAAATAATATATATGCATATTTTATTGAGTCCTTCTCCTATATAAGGGGGACTAACCCCACCTTGTAAAGGACTGATGTTGCTCCACTTCTCCAATAAGCAATAATATCTCTCTCTCTCTCTCTTTCTTCTAAATTATCAGTGTTCTTCGATCCCGAGGTCGCCCTAACATTTTATTGTTCTTCATTTGTTCTTCGTCATTTAGCTCAAGATTGACGGTATAAAGCCTTGTATGCACATACTTATTTGTTATCCCCTTCCCGATTAGCCTCGATAAGCTTATCTTCGTTAGGCCCGAGGTAGGCTCGAGGCCTGGCCCCGAGGTATCTACTGGCTTATCCTAAGCCCGGGAACATCCCTTAGTGGTTCGATTATCGTTTTGGCTAGCACGATCTTTATTATTTTACTTCACGTTTAGCACTACTCACCCTCTCAAACTAGCTCGGGAATAGATCACTTATTTTTAGAATCCCATTTTACAAATTTAATTGTTGTTACCATTTTCACGGTAAACAATATCATATTTGTAGGATTTGAATAAATGCAATCTCGTTCCTTTCACCTTTTTACCGCATTATTTCTTTACTATTCCATAGTTACCTTTTTATCTTTGGTGTCTTTTCACATATTTACTAAAATCTTACTCGCTTTGCGGTAACCCTTCTGTACCAAGGATAATTGAATTCCTTACTCACGAGGGTGACACCTAGTGTAACTGGCACACTTAGTCCCTTAAGCTTAACTCTACTCATAGTGCTTGCTTTAGGGAAGCGTCTTCTTGAATGACCTTTAAAGTGTATTCTTTTGTTTTCCATTCTATTATTGCTAGAACGCAATCTCTGAAATTATCATGATGTCGACTATTATCAAATCCTTTGGTCCCTAATTCATGTTCAGCTTATCTTGTTCACTAGCCCATACTAATTTCTATTACCCAAGGGGTGCAACTTAGCCTTCTAGTAATCATGTTTGAGTCACCATCTCATTTCTCAAAATGGGGATATTACTTTATGGCTTATACTCTTTTATTGCCTCAATGCCTGTCACCTTTTATCTTTTCCTTCACTTGACTATATTTACCGTTATCACCCATATATCACATCTTACTCATAATGCTTCATTTACTCTCTTCTTATTCTCTTGCTGATATTTCTGTCCATCTCACCTTATCCTGAAAACTTCAACAAAATATTCTTTCGCTTTTAGCTCCCATTGCTTCATCTCATTGGTTCTTCGGGACGCCTAACATTCCTCTTTTTTTTACTAGGGGCTGGAGTCATACTAAGGTAAATATTTATCCCTTTAGGATCCAACTGCCTATCTTCTGAAATTTCTGAATATTCCAGTATTCATATCTGACTGTACTATTCTACAGTTCACCATATGGGTGTCTTACAAGGAGATTTATTACCACATTTGCACTATCCTTCAGAAATGTTAGCTAATGATAATAATCCATCCACAATTTTAGGTTATTCTAACCCCACCTAGATCCTGATATCCCATTCTTCTCGTAAACTATATCTATTAGCTCCCATAGGACATAACTGAGATAGGTGTGGCCAATTGTATATATCTCTGTTACTATTGAAAGTAACTTAGAATGCTTATATTTCACTGCTTGAATTGTAAATATTGTTAATCTTCATTAACTGGGTACCCCGTACCCTTCTTCACCTTGCTTCTTTTACTTGCTGAAACTTGGGTCTACCTTCTAATTCTCTTATTCCTTTTTACCATACGAGTGGATAGATATTCTTTCCTTAGGTATCCTTATCGAGAAGCTTACACATCTTAGTACACACATGATATGCTGAAGACCTTACATTTACTCATCATAAGCATGATGCAAAATTGTGTTCCTCTGACTCAACTCTTCCATAGACACATTCAATCTCTTACCAACTGTCTTTCTGGATGTAGGTATCGTTGTATTATGAATAAAATAAAATTTAGGAGTATGAATTCTTACAACAGAGCTCTATCACACGATCTAGAGTAAGAAGAAAGAGGGACAATCCTAAATACCCTGTAGCCTCCTGCTTATAAGTGTGGTGCACTACACACCCACAAACAAGACTCTACTAGACACGGCTTGTAGACTCCCGAGGACAGAACTGCTCTGAACCACTTCTGTCACGACCCAAACCGCAGGGCCGCGATGGGCACGCGGTGCCTTACTCAACCGAGTACCAATGTAACATATCTTTCTTATCATACCATCATGGGTAAATGGGCTAGAAGGGGCGTCATGAGATAAACTGAATAAAACAAGAGGGAATACTAGACATAGGACGATCCAACATGATATAGAAACTTATACATGTGAAATATAGGCCTATAAAGCCGACATGATCATTTGTATACTCAAAACATAGGCCGATAAGGCCATACAAGTATCCATATACATGACATCTGTCTACAAGCCTCTAAGAGTACATAAATGTCATAAAGGTCGGGATAGGGCCCCGCCATACTAATCAATACATGTCTAAATCATACTGACCAAATAGGAAATCCCAGAGTAAGTGGAGTGCACCAAAACCTTCCGCTGAGCTGATAGCCTACTAGGAGGACTCTAAACCTGTCTATCGGGACCTGCGGGCATGAAACGCAGCGTCCCAAGGTAAAAGGGACATCAATACAAATAAAGTACCGAGTATGTAAGGCATGACAATAATATATAAAAGACATGAAAGAAACATGGAGTAAAGAACTCGACCTGTAATTCTGAATAGCTCTGTGAATCATGACAAATTTATAATGCCATGCATGTGCGTATAAATGTCATACCATGCATAGGTATATGCATACATAACATCATCAAGCCTCTGAGGGAATCCCATCATATCATCTCAGCCACTGTGGGCGAAATCATCAACGTATACCAGCTGATCGGGTGGTGGTGCGTATATAACGCCATAACATTTTCCCATATCCTATATATATATATATATATATATATATATATATATATATATATATATATATATATATATATATATATATATATAACGCCATCTGGTCATGGGTAAATGTACATGTATAAGTGAATGCAATGCATAATGAAGTAAGTCAATAAGATTTCTCAGAATATCATAAGATCAATATGCCTTCGGATAAACTTTAGCAACTTACGTATCTTTTCAAGACCCGTGAATAGAAGATAAAATAATAACACATGGGGAATCAAGAACATAGGCACCCCTAGTACTTCTATGCATAGAGTCATTTATGAAAGTTGTGTGTTTCCTCGTTTCATTTGTATCATATGGATCATGCCAAAAGGAAAGAATGAATAGCCTTAACATACCTCAAGTCGTCAATGCAACTCAACAACAAGCTTATGAAAACTAGCACGCCAACCCTATAACAAAGAAATACATGTACAACTTAGATGGCGCTAGTATATCACGTATCTCAAACGATAACTCGATTCTAAAATAAATCGGGCAGCATTTTCCCTGATTTTACTACTCCCTCAAGCCTACTATAGGCGAGATACAAACACAATACAATCAGCAACCCAAAAAACAACCCAACTACAATTTGGGACCTTCAATACAACAAATACCCCAAATATAATATAACACACCCAATAAACAAGTTATCAATTAGCCTGAAATTGTAACAACGAGCGACCAGCCTACTACCCTACCACATGTGGTGTTTCTCCACGCCCTTCATCCTTCCAAACTCCATAAATCAGCAGCACAATAGGCCAACATAAGTGGACTACAAAATAGTCCACAAAAAGTGAAATAAATCGAACCCACGGCTTCGGATCACCGTCTAGTGAGTTCTAACTATTAGGAAACGAATTTATCAGCCTTCCTTGATATTTAAAAGCTTAAATACAGAAAGTAGGCATTTTCCTAACTGTGAAGTACCTTCCAAAACTCAAAGTACAAACAAAAAGAGAGGTGGTATAATGATACTTACGTCGTAGGGATCGTTCTAATGTTATCGCTTCTTGATTTCGTGAAAAGGATGTTGATCTTGCTTGGAATTTCTTGGAACAACCTTGGAGAGCTTGAGAGTATTTTTGTGTAGGTGTTATGTGTATAATGACGATATATATAAAGGAGAAGATAACTTATAAGCCCACCGCCTCAATTCTCCAAGCAGGTGGGTAAGCTGCCTGCTTAGTAGCTTAAGCGGTGCAACATCGGATGCTTGTATCTCTTTACTCTGACATCGTATTGAAAACGGTTTATAGCATTGGAAACTAGACACATGGGGCTTTAATTCCATATAAAGATCTCCATGTAACTCTCAATAGATTGAAACGGCCTCGCAACCTGGCCTATAAACCTGCCAGTTTTTCTAAAGTGCGGCGATATGACTTGGTGACCGTACTCTAAAAATTCATATTTCTCTTCCCTGATGTCATATGAATAACTGGTTTGGACCATTGGAAACTAGGTTTCAAGACCTTTATTTTGGTATGTGATGTGTCCCAATATAACATCATAAAGCTTACGAATTTAATTTCTCAAAACGGCTGGTTACAAGGCAAATCTTAACTCGATTTTTCCGTAAGTTAAACCTAATTTTTCCCAAACTTTATATTTTATATCGAAACATCATATATGGTCATATTATGACTTTACACTCACTTAGATCATGATTAACTAGTCTCATGATTAACAAGTCTCATATTCATTATACGTCACCTTAGGACGCACAGGGTGTAACACCAAACTTGTCGACTTTCGACAAAACTTATCTTCTTCAATTCGTTTAGCTTCTAAGCCTTCCAACCATCTTGGTGCTTGTTATTCACAATCTTAAATATTTGTAACCTCCACGGTAATATGATTAACTTACTTTATAAACTTTTCAAAGATAATTTCATTTCTGAGCTTACATCAACTGACTTACAACGTACTCTTATGTACGAAAATATGGTGTGTAACAAGATTGAACCATTAGATCCATATCGTAATTAAAGAACCATATCAATAAGAATTGTCTAATCCAAGGTCGTATGAGAGTGTTTTTCCCATTTCTGTTTCGAGAAAGATTGCTGGTTTCTGGTGCAAACTTTTGTTCTTCTCGAACGCGAGAGAGGTTCCGCGAACGCGAAGAAGGAATTATAGGTTGACCAGTCAAGGAAAAATATTTCTCTTCACTAACGTGAAGGTGTCCCGTGAAGGCGAAGAAGAAAAATCACCTGGGCAGTGATTTAAATTGGCGGACCGAGCATTTTAGTATTTTGAGCATATCTTGAGTTCTAGAGCTCCATTTGAGGTGATTTTGCGGTGTTTTTCTCGTCTCAACAAGGGGGTAAATATCTAACCTTTATTTGGATGTTTTTCTATGATTATTTCTGTTGTTATTATTTTTATTCGTGTTTGGATTGTAGAAATTGGGATTTTGAGCCCCAAAGTTGAGAAAATGGTAAATCCTAGATTTGAGGGCCAATTCATGGACGAAATTGGATGGTTTTCTGGATATAGAGTATATAAGTTATGGATAATATTTATTTTTGATAATTTTCAAAATCCGGCACGTGGGCCCGTGGTTGACTATGTTGACTTTTCGAGCGAAGTTGAGAATTGTTATAAATTATTAAATTATGAGTATTAGAGTATATTTTGATTGGTTTTCACGTTGTTTGATTAGTTTCAGATCATATGGCATCGGTTTGAGGAGTTAGAGATGCATTGGAGCCGGTTATCGAATTTTAGAGCGAGGTAAGTCTCCTGTCAAACCTTGTGAGGGGAAATGTACATCATAGGTGTTATATTTGTTATGTGCTACATGTTGTGGGAGATACACACGTATGAGGTGGCGAGTGTCTGTGTGTATGCTAGAATTCTTGATTATGTCCGGGTAGACTTAGACTAACTATAACGACCCGGCCAGTCGTTTTGAGTATTTTAGCCCCGATCCCCTATTTATTGCCTTCTCTATGTTATATTGTGGTTATGTGACTTATCGCTATGTTTAGTTTTGGTTCGTGAGTTTCAGAGTGAAATAGGACACATAGTCCCTGAGTTGGAGGCTTAAGTTGAAAGAGTTTATCATAGTTTGACTTTTGTATAGATGACTCCGAAATAGAGTTTTTACAGTTCCAATAGATTCGTATGGTGATTTTGGACTTAGGAGCATATCCGGGTGTTGATTTGGAGGTCCGTAGGTCATTTCGGCTTGAATTGGGGAAAGTTAGAAAGTTGAAGGTTTGGAAGGTTGGAAAGTTTGATCGGGAGTTGACTTAATTGATATCGGGTTCGGATTCTGATTCCATAAGTTACAATAGGTCCATCATGTTATCTATGACTTGTGTGCAAAATTTGAAGTCAATCATAGTTGTTTTGGTATGAATCGGCATTAGTTTTGGAATTCATAAGTTTCATAGTTTCAATAGGCTTGAATTGGGTTGCAATTCGTTGAATCGTCGTTGTTTGATGTGATTTTTGGCCTCAAGTAGGTCCATTATGTGTTTTGGAACTTGTTTGTATATTCGGACAGGGTCCCGGGTGTGAGTCGGATTGAAATCTGATCATTTTTTGATGTGATTGAATTGCTGAAGCTACTGGTTTTTCTATTCTGGTTTCCTTCTACGCGTTCATAAAGGTTCTCCCACGATCGCGTAGAGTCATCAGGAGCTGCTGTGATTTTTTCCCTTCGCGTTCGCGAAGGTGAGGTGCAATCACGAAGTTTGCTGAGCTTGTTCATCGCGAACGCGTGAGGTATATCGCGTTCCCGTATAAGGAAGGTGAGGCTGGGGGCTGAGGCACGCTTGTGCATCATGTTCGCGTGACCTGGGACGCGGTCGTGTGGGTGGAGGAAGCTTGTTCATCGCGTTCACGGCTGGATTCACGCGATCGCGAAGAGTGTTTTATTGAGTTGGGGAGAATTGTTCTGCGTGATCGCGAGTCTTCATCCGCAATCACGATAGAGGACGACTGGGCAGTAGTATTAAAATTTTAAAATGAGGGTTTCATCTCATTTTTCATTTTTGGACCTAGAGAACTCGTTTTGTGGCGATTTTTTGAGAGGTTTTCAATGAAATCATCAGGGTAAGAGATTCTAACTCTGTTTGGGATATATTACACGAATTCATTGTTATTTTCATCATTTAATTAATGATTGAATTGGAAATTTGGGTGGAAATTGTGAAAACTTCTTAGGATAAATTTTGGGGGTAGATAGGCAATTTGTAGCCGGATTTGAGTAATTCTTGTATGGTTGGACTCGTTATCAAATGGGTGTTCGGATTTTGTAATTTTGGTCAGGTTCCAAGACGTGAGCCCTGGTTAACTTTTTGAGTTGACTTTTTATTTCATTTTAAAGATCGTAACTTTATTGTTCGGAATAGTTTCCTATAGTTTATATTTATGGTATAAAGTTATTTTGGCTAGATTCGAGCCGTTCGGAGTTGGATAATCGAGGGAAAGGCTTACGAGTGGATTGAGTTAGCGTGTTTTGAGGTATGTGTCTTGCTTAATTTTGTGTGGGGGAATTACCCTTAAGGATTGGTGTTGTTGTGTGCTAATTATGATATGTGAAAGCCGTGTACGCAAGGTGACGAGTGTGTATACGGGCTGAATGTGAAATTTTACCGGTGTTAGCTATGTAGATTTCTTTTCATGCCTTAATTAAATTATCTTAAAATGTCATATTCATCAACATTTGTCTATCTTCACATGTTCTACTTGTCTTATCTCTTACTTGTTAATTGCCTTTACATGTTTAGTTGAAGTATTATTTCCTCTATTCCTCGTTCATTATTTAACCGTTGGATTCTTTACTTAAAGTTGTTATTCTTGGAATATCTTGTTGTTGAAATTGATATTGAGTTATAAAGGCCTAGATATACATTGAGGCAAAGTTGTAAAGTTGTGAAGTACTATTGTTGTTGAGTTATTCACTTTCGGTTGTTTTTGTGAGACTCTTGTGCATATTGTGGTTGAGCCATGGCCTATTTGTTGTGAAAACTCTATTGTTGTTGGTTTCTTGGCAAGTTGTGATATTGGACACTTGAGGTGCGATTTGTGATACGTTATGATGTTGATACGCATGTGGTGGTATAAGAATTTGGGGTTGAAACTCATGTGTTGAGATAAGGTGGGCTTGATATGCGTGTTGTTAGTAGGAAAACTACTCGAAGCCACGCGGTGCGATAAGGTGGGCTAAAATGCGGGAAGCTATTTGAGAAAAAAATAATTTTCAAAACTAAATGCAAGGCTCTCGCAGTGATATAAGGAAAGATTGTGAAATGTTTTGTGATTCGAGACTACGAGGCGGTACCTCGATAGTGATTCTTGTTGATACTTTTCTATTACTTCACTTGTGTGTTTGTTACTTTGTTTCGTGTCATAACATTTCTTGTTTTCTTCCATGATGCATTATTTGCTTTAGTTTAGTGTGCTATTCTCGGTGTATTTCTTTATTGTCTCATTTCTACTATTACCATTATTACACTGTTATATACCTGTTGATTTTCTTATTTATTCTAGCAGGACCTTGACCTGACCTAGTCACTACTCTATCGAGGTTTGACTTGGCATTTAGTGGGTACCGTTGTGGTCTACTCATGCTACACTTATGGAGATCGTTTTGTGAAGATCTAGGTACCTCCATCCAATCCAGGCACCAGTGAGACGAGCCCAGTTTCGGAGACATCAAGGTATACCTGCCGGCGTCCGCAGGCCTCAGAGTCACCCTCTATCTAGTCTATTTTCTTTTCCTATCCTTTTATAGACACTGATGTATAGAGATGGTCAGTACCATCTTATAGAGCTTGTGACTTGTATATGTCGGATTTTGGGAAGTTGTGTTCTGTTGAGTTTACGGAGTTTCTTTATATGATTGTGGTTGAGTTATTTGAAGGTTCTTTATAAATTTTGAGTTAATATTGCATGTATGTTAGGCTTTCGTAGTCTTAGAGACTAGGTGTCATCACGATGTCCTTCGGAGGAATTGGGGTAGCGACAAGTTGGTATCAGAGCTCTAGGTTCATAGGTGTTATGAGTCACATTCAGGTTTAGTAGAGTCTCGTGCATCGGTACAGAGACGTCTGTACTTATCTTCGGGAGGCTATGGAACTCTTAGGAAAAGCTTCGCTTCTTTGATTCCTTATCGTGCGAATTTGTTGACCTCGAAATTCTAAATCTCTGTCTTTCTACTCTTTCATAGATGGTGAGGACACACACAGTTGGATATGGTAATCAGACACCCGCGCCCCCTGCTAGAGCCGCGAGAGGCCAGGGCCGAGGCAGAGGCTGAGAACGGGCACGTGGTGCAGCCAGAGCACCTGCCGAGCTGCTACAGAGGAGCCATCAGTAGCTCCAATTAGAAGGCAAGCACCTGAGACGCCTGTTACTGCCCCTGCACTTCAGGAGACCCTCGCCTAGTTTTTGAGCATGTTTGGCACTCTAGCTCAGGCGGGGTTGATTCCACTTGCTCCTGCCATATCTCAGGCCCCGGGGGAAGAGCACAGACTCCTCTCACCCATACCCTAGAGCAGCCGGTCCAGGTTGACCAGGTTCTAGAGGTCATACCAGTACAGCCGATTGTCCTAGTTCAGCCCGAGGTTAGGGCAGCAGCATCTGAGGGGGAGCAGCTCAGGCTCGAGAGGTACAAGAAGTACCACCCTCCTACTTTCAGCGGTTTAGCTTCAGAGGATGCATAGGGTTTTCTTGAGGAGTGCCACCGTATCTTCCATACTATGGGTATTGTGGAGTCGAGTGGGGTTGCTTTCACTATGTTCCATCTTAAGGGAGAGTCTTATCAGTGGTGGCGAGTGTACGAGTTGGGTAGCACGGCCGAGGCAGCTTCACTCACCTGGTCTCAGTTTTTAGAGATGTTCCTAAGGGAGATTGTTCCCCGGAGTCTTCGTGATGCATGGCGCACGGAGTTTAAGCAGTTGTGCCAGGGTGCTATGACCGTATCAGAGTATGCTATCAGGTTCAGCGAGTTGTCCAGACATGCACCAGTCTTAGTCTCCACAGCCAGGGAGCGAGTCTGTTGATTTATTGAGGGGCTTATCTACGATATTAGGTTCAGCATAGATCGAGAGTTGGAGACTGATACCCCATACCATCAGGTGGTGGAGATCGCTCCGAGATTGGAGGGTATGTGGGGCCGGGAGAGAGAGGAGAGGGAGGCTAAGAGGCCTCGAGATTTTGGCACATATAGTGGTGCCCGTGCTCCAATTGCAGCCCAACATGGTAGAGGCTATGTGAGTCATCCTGTTCATTCAGCATTTCCAGCTTCCAGCGGTATTCCGGCTACTCCTAGGTCTCAGGTTGCCCATTATACACCGCCACTGTCTAGTGCACCTCCTACACGGGGTGCTTTCAGCGGTCAGTCCAGCCGACCAGGCCCGAGCCAGTTTCAGTAGCCACATCCTCCGAGAGCTTGGTTTGAGTGTGGCGATACTCGTCATGCGGTGAGGTACTGCCCCAGACTTAGGAGGGGTGCACCTCCACAAACTACTCAGGCTCTACATATTCCACAGGGGCCCCAGACTTCTTGGATCGTGGTTACCGCACCAGTTGCCACTCCACCTGCACAACCAGCTAGAGGTGGAGGTCGAGCGGGTAAGGGCCGCCCTAGAGGGGGAGGCCAGGCCAAATGTTATGCTCTTCCAACTAGGATGGAGGCGGTTGCATCAGACTCAGTCATCACAGGTATTGTTCTAGTTTGTAATAAAGATGCATCAGTCTTATTTGATCCAGGCTCCACTTACTCCTATGTATAATCTTACTTTGCTCCATATTTGGGTGTATCCCGTGATTCCTTGAGTTCTCCTGTCCAGTCCACGCCAGTGGGGGATTCTATTATTATTCACCGTGTGTATCGATCGTGTTTAGTTGTTCTTGGTTATTTATAGACCAAAGCTGACCTATTGTTGCTCAGTATGGTAGATTTTGATGTTATTTTGGGCATGGACTGGTTGTCTCCCTATCATGCTATTCTTGATTTTCACGCCAAGACGGTGACATTGGCTATGCCAGGTTTGTCGCGGTTGGAGTGGAGGGGTACTTTGGATTATGTTCCTAGCAGGGTGGTGTCTTTTCTTAAGGCACAGTGGATAATTGGGAAGGGGTGTGATGCATATCTAGCCTTTGTGAGGGATGTCAGTGTTGATACTCCTACCAATAAGTCAGTTCTAGTAGTGAGAGACAATCCAGATGTATTTCCAGCGGATCTTCTGGGCATGTCGCCCGATAGGGATGTCGATTTTGGTATTGATTCATTGCCAGGAACTCAGTCCATTTCTATTTCACCATATTGTATGGCCCCACCGGAGCTGAAGGAGTTAAAGGAGCAGTTGCAAGAGTTGCTTGATAAGGGTTTTATTCGGCCTAGTGTGTCACCTTGGGGTGCTCCGATATTGTTTGTAAAGAAGAAGGATAGTTCTATGCACATGTGTATTGATTATCGATAGTTGAACAAGATTACAGTGAAGAACAGGTATCCATTGCCATGCATTGATGACCTATTTGATCAACTACAAGGTGCTAGAGTGGCTCAGAGATTAATTTGCTGTCAGGCTATCATCAGTTGAAGATTCGGGATCCAGATATTCCGAAGACCGCCTTCAGGTCTCGGTATGGTCATTACGAGTTCCTTGTGATGTCATTTGGGCTGACCAACACCTCAACAACATTCATGCACTTGATGAATAGTGTATTCCAGCCCTATCTTGACTCATTTGTCATTGTGTTTATTGACGACATCTTAGTGTACTCCCGGAGCCGGGAGGATCATGAGCAGCACATGAGGACTGGGCTTCAGACCTTGAGAGAAAACAAGTTGTATGCAAAATTTTCAAAATGTGAATTCTGGCTTGATTAAGTGGCATTTTTAGAGTACGAGTGAGGGGATCAAGGTAGATCCGAAGAAGATTGATCTAGTGCTGAGTTGGACCAGACCGACTTCAGCTACTGAGATCCGATGTTTTCTTTGTTTGGCAGGGTATTAGCGTCGATTCGTAGAGGGTTTCTCATCTGTTTCTAGACCCTGACTAGATTGACCCAGAAGGGTGCTCCGTTCAGGTGGACCGAGGAGTGTGAGGAGCTTTTAGAAGCTCAATACTGCTTTGAATACAGCCCTAGTGTTGGTGTTGTCTGCGGGTTTGGGGTCTTACACTATGTACTGTGATGCATCGCGTGTTCTCCTCGGCGCGGTGTTGATGCAAGACGGTGGGATGATTACCTACGCGTCTAGACAGTTGAAGGTACATGAGAAGAATTATCCTATCAAAGACCTTGAGTTAGCAGCTATTGTTCATGCCTTGAAGATTTGGCGGCACTATCTGAACGGTGTCCCTTGTGAGGTCTATACCGAGCACCAGAGTCTACAACATCTGTTCAAATAGAAGGATCTTAAGTTGCGGCAGTGGAGATGGTTAGAGTTGCTTAAGGACTATGATATCACCATTCTATGTTATCCCGGGAAGGCCAATGTGGTGGCCGATGCCTTGAGCCGAAAGGCGGAGAGCTTGGACAGTTAGTATACTATCAGCAACGGTGAGGCCATTAGCATTGGATGTTCAGGCCTTGGCCAACCAGCTTGTTAAATTGGATATTTCGGAGCCGAGTCGAGTTTTGGCATGTGTGGTTTCTCGGTCTTTCCTATATGATCGTATCAGAGAGTGTCAATATGACAACCCTCATTTGCTTGTCCTCAATGACACGATTTAGCACGGCGATGCCAAGGAGGCTACTATTAGAGATGACGGTGTGTTACAGATGTAGGTCCGGCTATGTGTGCCCAATGTAGATGGTTTCCGCGAGTTGATTCTTCAGGAGGCCCACAGTTTGCGGTATTCCATTCATCCGGGTGCCGATAAGATATATCAGGACTTATGGAAGCACTATTTGGTGAAGGAAAATAAAGAAAGACATAGTGGAGTATGTAGCTCGGTGCCTAAATTATCACCAGACGAAGTATGAGTATCAGCGGCCAGGTTGGTTCCTTCAGAGGCTTGAGATTCCCGACTGTAAATGGCAGTAAGTTACCATAGATTTTGTTGTTGGGCTCCCACGGACTCAAAAGATGTTTGATGTAGTATGGGTGATTATGGATAGGTTGACCAAGTCGACTCATTTCATTCCAGTGGTGACTACTTACTCTTCAGAGCAGCTGGCTCAAGTCTACATTCGCGAGATTGTTCGACTTCATGGCGTGCCGGTATCCATCATCTCTAACCGGGGTACACAGTTTACATCGCGATTTCGGAAGGCCGTATAGCATGAGTTGGGCACACGAGTTGAGTTGAGCATAGCATTCCCCCCTCAGATAGACGGAAAATCCAAGTGCACTATTCAAATATTGGAGGATATGCTTCGTACATGTGTGATGGAGTTCGGGGTTTCTTGGGATCAGTTCTTACCGCTTGCGGAGTTTGCCTACAACAACAGCTACCAATCAAGTATTTGGATGGCTCTGTATGAGGCCTTGTATGGAAGGTGGTATCGGTCTCCGGTGGGTTGGTTTGAGCTGAGCGAGGCTAGGCTATTGGTAACTAACCTAGTTAAGGATGCTTTTGAAAAGGTTAAATTGATTCAAGATCGGCTTCGCACAGCTGATAAGTTGGGATTTTGACTACTTATTAGTGCCTTTTAGCTTTCGTTTTAGTCCTAAAGCGTTTAATTGTGTTCCTGAAAACTGATGAAATATGCTTAATTGCAGGAATATTGGAAGATGAGCTCCCAAGATGAAATCCTACTCAATAAGGAGTAATCTGAACTCAAGGAGAGAAACAGGCACAAAAGCTTAGAAGTAAGGACCGAAGAAATTCAATCGCGGCCGCAGAAAAGTGTGCGCATCTGCAAATTAGAACAATCTCTGTCTTCAGAGAGTTGTTATTTTGAGGTATCCAATACGCGGCCGCAATGACAATTGTGTGGATCGCACTTCAGATGTGCGGTCGCACTCAAAATTGTGCGGACCGCAGTTTCATCTCTGCGGCCACAAGTTCAATTTATGCAGTCCGCACAACCCAGGTTGCGGCCGCACTTGTAATTGTGCGGACCACACTTCCCCTACTTGCAATCATATTTCATTCTGAGTTTACTGTCTGTTTTGAACTTGAATTGCAATTAACCCCTGCTTTTGTTTATTACAGAAAATGGTTAGATCACGAGGCCGTGGTGATACATCAAAGGGTAGGGGTGAACCTTGTGGAGGCGGAGGCAAGAGTGCCTTACCCCTCGCCCTTCAAAAGACTATATCCAAAAAGGCGACAGACGGCCGAGGTAGAACTGCAGAGCCCGCTGAATCAAGCTCTTATGTCCCGTCTAGGGAAGCATCGGTAGGCGACTCAATGCAAGAGCAGCCTGCTGTTCAATCACAGCCACAACAGCTTCAGGGAAGATATCAACTCCGAGACGAGCCTTCCACATCTGAGATCACTTCCGAGGGTTCGAAAGTGACAGTCAGGCTTCGGAGCCCTCATCCACACAGCCCCCGATGCACCAGCTACTACAGTGGATGTAGATGATATTCCGGATGATGGCCGAGGGGGTGATACCAGAGTTATCGTCCTTGAGAGGTCGAAGAAGAAAAAGAGGTGGGAAGATAGGTGTGTTAGTGTGGCTACCTTCATGAGTTTCCGAGATTGGTGGCCACTGAAATCACTCACTCTTGAGCGCCAGTTCAGTTCGAAAGACCTTGACAAATACAATCCGACAGTGTTGAGACAGTTCCGAGAGCGGAAGGGGTGGATGTGATTCACCCAGAGTGTGGTAGATGCCAAAGAATACCTGGTCCGGTAATTTTACTCCAATGTGGCGCATATAAAGAAAGGGACTAAGGTAACAAAAGTGAGAAATCTGAAGGTGAGATTCGACCAGAGCACCCTGAACGCTTATTTAGGGTTTGAGGATTTGGAGCCTGTGCAATACCTAGAAAAGTTAGCACTGAGAGATTCAGCTCGCCCGTGGCTAGCTGAGATTCTTGCAACTCCGGGGCCGCCTCCAGCATGGGTTCCTATTCATCGGAACACCCTAAATGTTGAGGCAAAGGGATGGCAAACATTCGTGTGTACCAGACTAGACCCGTGCCAATATAAAACAAATCTTCCAATTCTGCGGGCAGTGCTAGTCGCCTCTATCATGATCTGGGTACCTAATCAATGTGGGTGCTGTGATGTCGGCCACCATGTCTGTGGTCGCCAGGCAAAGTGACACCCCCTACCCGTATCCCAACACTATCACTGAGTACCTTACAGATGCGGGGTGGAGCCGAGGGATTTTGATACTAAGGGGTGGAGCCGAGGGATTTTGATATTACGAACTTACTCCAACTTCCGGAATCGGAATCCAACCCCGATATCAAAAAGTCCACTCCCGGTCAAACTTCCCAAAAAGCTTCCAATTTTCCAACTTTCGCCAGTTAACGCGGAAATGACCTAGGGACCTCCAAATCAACATCCGAACACGCCCCTAAGACCGAAATCACCATACAGAGCTGTTGGAACCGACGAAACCACATTTCGGGGTTGTCTTCAGACAAGTCAAACTACAGTAAACTCTTACAACTCAAACTTCAAAATTTGGGACTATGTGTCCTATTCCACCCTGAAACTCTCCTGAACCCGACACCAAGCACCCCGTCAAGTCAAGTAACCATAAAATGAAACAGAGGGAGCAATAAATAGGGGATCGGGGCTCATACTCTCAAAACGACCGGTCGGGTAGTTATAAATTCTCTTCCTAGGTTGTTATACCATGCCATTTTCGCATCAGACTAGTCTTATAGCCCACGTCAGAGCTTTATATAACATCCATCCATCGTAACGAAATTATACTTTAGACTGTACTAGCATAGCACCCTGCGCGATGCGCGGTGAATATAAATCATGTTGTGTGATCTAATTTGTTTGACCATATTATATCATACTGCTTGAATTAATTTCAATTTCCTTTTTCTTATCCAATGAAACATGACCAATAAGATAATCAGATTAAATTAGAAAAAGATTCATATGGTCATCGAATAACTTTTCAGCTCCTCACTTTTGTTTATTACATAATCTACTGTATTTATTAATATTTTATTTGTTATTATGACGTTTTATTAGCTTGTTACTTGACTTAATATTTTTGTTTATATATATATATATATATATATATATATATATATATCTTACTCCTAAAACTTTTTCTTGAAAGTTTTTTCTTGAAAGATACTATTAAAAACGTGAACTGGAGAACCAAATTAGCTTGAACCACGTTTTCCAACTCATCTGCTGAACTTTATATATATATATATATCTTACTCCTAAAACTTTTTCTTGAAAGTTTTTTCCATTTTCATTTGAATTCGTCAAAAATATAAATTAATTTTTTCTTTATTTATAAATTTAATTTTTTTAAAAATAATTGGTATTTTTGTATTATATGCCTAGAAATTAAGTTTTTCTTCTCATTTGGCTTCTTATTAAAATTTTAATTTTTAAGATTTAATTATTAAATTTAGTTATCTTTTAAAACTATGCTTTATTGCTTGATATTCTTTCATTACCTAATATTTTTGAATTTTGACTTTATCTATTAAGATTTAAGTTATGTGATATTTTAGATAGGTATGATTGTTGTCATTATAACTCAAAAAACCTTCTGATTTGAATATTTTATACCATTTTCTTTGTTCCTCGATTATCGTTATTGATTTATTCGTTGCACAATATGATTGCACTATCATGTGAATTTTTTATTAGTTTGTCTTTAGATTTAATGTCCTTGCTTATTACCTCCTTTAATATAACATAGATATTATAGATTTCCTACTCCTAACAAAGTTGATTATTAATTTATTACTCTTTTACTTAAATTAATTCATTTTTGAATTTATCTATTATAGTTTTAGTTATTGTCTTGTTATTTGTATGGATTTTCTCATTATAATTTAAAAGATACTTTCTCGTCTCAAATTGAAATAAGTTTTATCTCTATAATATTATAATAATTTTTTTAATTTTTTATGAGTAAGTTTATTTATTGGTTACTTCAAATTCTTTAATTGTTCAATAATATTTGATTTGATTTTATTAAAATTTTAATTACGTGATATTCTCTATTGTATTTTTTTTTTTAATAATTGAAAAATTACTTTCTCATCTCAAATTTAAATAAGTCTCATCATTCTATATTTATTTTTCACATTTTCTCAATACGCCACTTGGCTTCATATCAAGCTTTCATACTATCCTTTTAATATAATTTAGATAACTTTAATATAATATCTTCATATCAAGCATGACTACCACTTCGCTTCACTTTCAATCTTTTTTAATCCATCAATTGTTTAAATTTATCAATAATATATTGATTATTATTTACTTACTTTCTTTTATTTCTTAAGTTAGTATATTATCTATTATTTATGACTGAAATAATTACATAGTTAATACTTTTTTACTCATTCAAAAAAATGTTACTTTATTTTTGCGTAAAATGTATCAATATCTTTAATATATTTTATAACATTATATGGAATAAGAAATTAAAGTTTTCTTATATTTTATTTTCAAGATAAAGTTTTAATTTTTATATCTTTTTACTATGATGTTTGTAATTATTTTATTATTATATACCTTTTATTTTGTGTGAATCGATAGTGACACGTGAGACTAATATTTTTTATATCAATTCAAATATATACAAAATTTCGAAATGATATAATCTAATAAGAATATTAAAGATTGTGTACTTGAACTTTTAATTTTTTTAGGGTACTAGTCATATAGTACGCGTGTTGCGCTTGTTTTCCATACTAATAAATATAATAGTTTTAAAAAATCATCCAAATACTATACTGAAACATAGTTGAGTTATAAAATAAGATGAAAAGTATAAATATCAAAAAATGATGAATGCTATTTTTATTAATTAGTTAAACCGATAACAATCTCTTGTGCGCTAGTACAATTTGTTGCTTTGTCATAAAATCAAAAATTGATATTTACTGGTTATCTACGTTGTTTAACTGCTATAGAGAATTGTATGATTCAATTGTGACTTGTGTGTGAAGGCAATTTTAGAAGAATGTTTTAATGATTTTTGGCAAGGAAGAGCGTATTTGCTTTGAAGGAATTATAATAATGTTACATAATTGAAATAAAGGAATTATAATAATGTTATATAGCTGAAATAAAGAAACAATATTTACAGTATTAAATATTAGGTGGTCCTACATATTTCAAATAAGAAAAAACTTGATAATCAGAACTTTAGTTATACTTACATGGTGAAATAATAAGGAAATATTTTTATTAATTCAAATTCTTAATATTAGCTCCAAATTTTACATATTTGGTTATATTTAAGTGTTTAGCTCAATTTTATAATTATGATTTATGTATAATAAATCTTCTTACGATTATTTGCTAGCCATTCCTTTTGGTGTTTGTATGAAAATACAATAAATTGTCCAAACAAAACAATTCAATAATTTAAAATTACAAACTACTAAGTATTTTTTATGAGAGGAAAAAATGAACTCTAAACGTAAAAGTGAATAAAAAGTAGTCATACATATTAGGGAACCTAAAAATAATAGAAAGTAGTCATAAATATTAGGAAAGTAATTAATTACCTATTTATAATAATTAAATGACTATTTTATCTAGTGCGAAATTAATTTTTGAAAGGTAAAAAAGGCAAGCAACATTTTGTTAAGGGCCTTCGTGTTCAGTCACTTGTTTTTATGATACAAGAGAAAAGAATTGTTGTAAAGTAAATAACATTGATAAAATGCAACAATCTTTTAAATGTTAAATAACAATATTACTACATTAACTTGAAGTCAAAATAATTAGATATCATGTGAACCTACAGAGATGATCGATTTAATTGAGTTGAATTGTACTTATTCTTATCGCATTGAAACATTCATCGAAGGTTGTATCATATCTAATATATCTTTTTAAATGATGCTTGTGGTGTATGTTCATTTGTGTTGCATTTGCTATTCTGTAATAACCAGAAATTGAGTGTAACCTATAGCTGTTTGCATGAGAAGATATATTTTGAAAAATCTTCCAATAGATATAGATAAATAGACAACTAGAAATTGATAAAAGCTCTCAATCTTCGAAGGCTTTCTATTTTCAAGTTACTTCGTGCTTGTATTAAACAAACTCATCTCAATAATCAAAATCAATATTCACGTAGCATTGTCCTAGCAAAAGTAGGCCATCTAGGATCGTCCAATAACGTTTGTGGCGGCGTGATTTACTAAAATCTAATAGAAAAAAGAAAAAAAAATATCTTAGTTGATATAAAGTCCCAATTGTTATGTTAAGCCCTAATATGCACCATGATATAGGAAAATATATTATTAATCATAATTAAGAAAAAATATAAAAATCATCTTTTATGTATGCAAGATATAAGGTGACATAATAAATCCTCATGAACTACTTCTTCTACCTCCATTGTGCAACCATGTAGCTTATTACAAAAGATATGTATACGGAATTATTTCCTTTACCATAAATAATTACTAATCAAGTATATCATTAAAAAATAAATTCACTAAAAAGTAAAGCCAAAACAAACATGACTAAAAATTTTTAGCATGCATTAAGAAATAAAAGA
Source organism: Nicotiana attenuata (assembly GCF_001879085.1). Lineage (NCBI taxonomy): Eukaryota > Viridiplantae > Streptophyta > Magnoliopsida > Solanales > Solanaceae > Nicotiana > Nicotiana attenuata. The sequence goes on from NC_031991.1 coordinate 60,277,223, forward strand.
ATTAAAAAAAAAGAAAAGCAAACCATGTTTGGAAAATTATCTTTAGTTGGCAAATAAAAAGACGTTATTGAGATGCTCCGGAAATCAAGAGAAGAAGCTGTTGATATGCTTATAGCATGCAATAAATTACTGTAAATATATGATAATAGGTATGCAATCAAATATGAAGCTAACGATGTATCTATCGGCTTTACGCGATCTGAAAATATATATGGCAATAGGCACGTTATAACCCTTTTATATATATTGGTAATAAAGGTATTCTTATATATGTGGGATTGGTAATTGGTATAACTTTAGAACTTCATTAATGAGTAGGGCACTCAATTCGTATAAGAATTCTATGCGAATTCGTATTAGAATGAGATTTTTGGTGTGACAATTTTATCCAAAAGCCAATTAGCTTTTTTAAAAGTATGTTTTAACTATTAGATGGTAAAAAAGTCTATCAAAATTTTGGGATATTTTTGTCGTTCAATATTTAGCGTAAACTATTCATGCTTTTATAATAACTAGTCTTAGGGTACGCGCGATGCGCGTGAATCCTGTCTTAATGAGTAAAAATTTATTTTGAAAAAATAGTTTTGAGTTTATAAAATAAAAGTGTAAGTTCCTAAAGATGATCATGAATATTGGTTGTGTATAACTAACTCAATAATTAAAGAAACTATATCAGAAATCCTCAATCATCAATAATTCAACTTAAGATTCATTCCAAGTTTGTAATTTCATAATTTCAGTTTCGCAGGCAAGAACCTTGGAAATGTAAATAATATTGAAGGATACAACTTACAACATATAAGCAGACAACTAAGAATCTAAGATCTTTAAATAACACAAAATCAAAGTGCAATAATAAACCAAAAAAGACATTAAAAAGAAAAAATAAAGCAAGCTAGTAAGAGAATCTGCAATAGAAAGCTAGCTGATAAACCCGCTCATATTTAGCTAAATATATCATGGATTAATAATTAAGGAATCTCATAAATTATCTTGTTAATTTGTGCATTTAAAACTTTTGAAAGTTAAAAGTATAATATTGAATAAGATTATTGGTGTAGTAGTCTTATATATTTTTTTAAAGTGAAACTATCTATGTTATATCCAAGAACCCGTACATCTTCTTTCTTAAATCTTTTTATTCTTCTTTTATCTATTTTTTAATTATTTATATATAATTTATGTGCAAGACCTATACGAAGTGATATTTTAATAATCTCTAAATATTATAACTTTCTACATGGCTCAAATAGGAAAATAAATTAATAAGAAAAATTTTAATTAATTTTAAGCTCTTAAACATTCAAATAATAATTAAATAACTATTAAATCAACAAAAGTAAGTTATAGAAAATTTTCAACACGTAACCCATGAGCACGTTTCCTTATTTACTTAACATGTTATGGTGACGGCTAAAAATTAGGACTTTCTTACTTATTTCAATAAGGAAATATTTTAATGCCCAAAATTTTAGGTGATTTAAATACACTAAATATTAGAGAAAGTAATTTAAATTATAATTATATCCAACGTGAAATTAATTTTTTGAGGATAAAAAAGGCGAACGATATTTCGCTAAGGGCCTTCGTGCTTTTAATATAAAATATAAATATAGATATAGATAGATAGATATAGATAGATAGATAGATAGAGATATAGATAGATAGATAGATTATTATTATATTATATTATATTGTATTATATTATATAGATATATAGATATAGATAGGGTGCCAATATAAAAAACTAGGACTTTTTATGCTAATTCTCTTCCTAGATTGTTATACCATAACATTTTGTCTCTTATGGCCCACGTCAGTGCTTTATATAACATCCATTATTCCATCCATCCTAACGAAATTCTACTTTAGACTGTATTTTGCGACCTGAAGTCGATCGCAGATTGAATTACCCCCTTCGATTATGGCGTCAATAAGGCGTCTCGCGAGAGCTCTTCATTCTCATTACAGAGCCCTAGCTTCTCCTTCTCCTATCCTTCAACTCCCTCCGCACAATGGTATGCTCTATGCTTTCTCTCTGCGTCCCTTGTGTTTTTCCCCCTTGGTATTGATACTTAATGCTAGCGTATCGTTCATATGGAGGCGTTGTTTATCTACTTTTTTCAATTGGCTTAATTTCTAGTACTAGTGTTAGCTAAGCCGTTACCGGATTGCTGTAACTTAGCCCAGTCTCGGTGAGCATACATGTGATCATGCATTTGGGACTCCTTTACAATTATGCCCATTGTCTCAATTGCCCAAGTTCCTGATTTTTTTTAATAGATTTCATGATAATAAGATTTGACCATTTACTTATTCCAAGTTCATGTATACCCGTATTATTTAATTAGGGTTTGGTAGTTTTTGATAGCTCTGGTACTGACGCTAAGACTGCTGTTGAATTTTAATCTCTGAACTCTAAACCCTAGAACTAAGGTGTTAGAGATGGAGTATTTCAAATGTGATTCTACTTACTTCCTTATTTCTTATTTTTCTGTGGCAGTTTTTCTCATTGTACTTCATTCCAAAAGCAAAGAACATGGGCATGTAAAGATGATTGGTTAATCACCAAATATATTGACTATTTCCTTAACAATTCCTATATCGGCTGTATCCGTGGGACCATGTAATAGTGTTAAAATTCGTCTTCTTTATGATTTTCCATGATTTCAAAAGTTAGAACGCAACGTTTCTTAATTGGAAAAAAATCCAAAATCTTCTCAAAAGTGCATTTCTTGTTTATGATTACAAAAGGTCACATCTTTATTAACCTCTGATAATATCATTGTATAGAAATTGAGCAGCTGCCTTTTTCGTTCAATAGAAAGCCTCTACTCTCTAGAAAGACTCATCGTTGATACAGTTTATTATGTTTGACATTTGTCAGGAGTCTCTTTATTTGGTTAGGTATTCGTATGTAAGGATAAGTGTGAAGCTTAGAGAATCCTTAATCTGTCTTGGAAAATACATTATTGAGTATTGCAATGAAGTGAACCCAATTAGAGTGGTATGGATATGGATGATTCATATACCCGAAGCTTTCTAGTAGCCACTTGGCCTACATCTTAGGTCTGCATACTATTGCTTGGGAATATTTATCTGCTCTTATATGTGCTGCAGAGGATATTTACTTGTTTATATGCACATCAATCTACTCTATTCTCTTTGTTGAGTGATCAGAATTTACTGTTCTCATTTCTTTATTCAGGAAGAAACAGAAAATAGTGAGAGTTTGGGTAATTTCTAAAGAGCTACTGAAATTTTCAGATTTTATACTAGAATTAGTGTTTACAGGAACTTTTGGGTGTCATAGACGTACATTTTATTCAAGGTCATTGCCTTCAACTGCTATTCCTGCCATTTTAGCTGGACTACTTGGAGTTGGAGGCCTGGATGTAGCTTATGCCGATTCTAATGAGGTCAGTATGCATTATTGATGTTGATTTTTGTCCATAGGTGTTTATGTTGCCATGGCGTGTCACTCTGTAATCATGAATAATTAAGCACACATCATTAATATCATGGAGGCCTACATAGGTACAAATGATAATACATTTGAATGCAGTAAATGAGCTAGTCACTTATAAGATCTTTGCTGTTCTTAGTTGAGAAAATGATCAAATTTTGAGAACCAGTACTGAGTTAACTTGCTGTTCTATAGGTTGGTCCCAAAGTTCCGCCTTCTGATTCTCTTCCAACTCCAAGCCACAATCCCCTTGAAGAAACAGCAAAAAAGGAGAGACGTAGATTAGAAAACCTGCTCAAGAGCAAAGGAGTGCAGTATGGTTCTTTTCCTCGTTTTACTGTTGCTGTAAAGGGTCAAAAGGTTATTTTCTTGCTTTCCTTCTAGACAGTAGACTCTCAAAGTTTTGTTTGCTTGAGCCGTATGGCACATTCTTGAACAGCTTTAACTTTACTTTCCGAAAGGAATAAATTCATTGCAGACTATGGCTAAATTTTCATCCTAGCCGAATTCATGCAAATTTGCAGGTGACTATCAAGTTCCAAGTTCCTCCAACCTGTGAAATTCCGCTACTAATTGCAAATCTTGTTTCACGACTTGGAGTAAAACTTGAAGATCCTAGTGCAGCATCAAATATGATGTTACGGGCATGGGACAGGTTAGTTTAATCTCTGCTTTAAGGATGTCTGATCATATTGCTCCATTATTACAGTTCATGTCATTTGGAAAATTTAATTGCATTTTAATATTCATAGCCTGTCTTATTTGCTTCATCGAGTGAATGCCCCTAGTTTCCTTAAGGTTTTTTTCTGTCCGTCGCAGTGGGGTTGCCTGGCAACTGGCACTTAGCCGTCCTCAGAAGAAAAATGAAACTGCAGCGGAGCAGGCAGGAGGAAAAGATACAAATCCTTATGAGGGAGAATTATGCATTCTCATGTTTCGTCCACTCATTAGCGCCGACAAAGCTGTACATCTCCTTACCTTTTGAACCACATTTGTTGGAATCTCTTGCATTACTGTGCTTCCTCTTGCTTGCAAATTACACCTACCTGGCTTGATAATAATGAGCGTTTCTGCAATTATGAGCAGGAAATTGAGTTTATGAAGCCTGGGAGCTTTACTGATGAGGAACTTGACGCTTTGGTATCTTTACTACAACTAGCAGGACAACAAAAAACAGTGGACTTGAGAGCAAGAGGAGATGCTGGTCGAGTTCCTTCTGCAGATAAAACAGTTGCTAGTCTAGAGTCTATGGGAGTAAAAATCTTTGGTATTAATGCGTCCGATAGTGTTAATCCAAAAGTTGATATTGCCTGGGAGAATATTGCTGGATATAGTCAGCAGAAACGGTAAGTGACTCTGATTTGAATCATCACATTGGTGCATTTTGGTTCTGCAACTGTGGTTCAAGGTGAAGTATATATCTTGTTCCGAAGTAGCAAACTGTTAAACTGGAGATAGAAAATTGGTGTTTGTTTTAGTCTTTCTTTTCCCTGAAAGGTAGACAATATGGATTATCTAGACAATGGAGGTGAAGGATGGGAGGAAGGTAAGTAAAAGAGAAATATCGGTTATTTCCCTTGTTTGATAAGGGAAGACCATTTAGGTGGCATTTATCTTGAAATTCTTTTAGAAATCTTGCAAAAAGTTTTTCCAACAATGTGTTTGTTATAGCTTTTTCAAGAAGTTTTTGAAAAACAATTTGTAAGATGAAGTGGTTTTAGGGTGTTTTTTAAGAAAAGGTCTTCTTCCACCCACAAATACTCAGAAATCTTCAATAAAACTATGGCTATTCAATACGTTTTCTTTCTGCACCAACTGTTTTTCCACTTTCGCAACTTCGCCAAAAGGTTGTCCAAATGGCCACTTAATTTCCCCTTCCTTGCCCTAATCATCCCTTTGATAATAGCAAACATGATCTAAAATAACAAACGAGAATTCACACAATTATTTGATCATTTGAGAACATTAATGACAGGCTAGAATGTCTGCAAAAACTTAAAATTTAGTAATGGCATGGCCCTTTATCAAGCTTTAGATGGATCTTCATATGGACAATAGGTGCATGTGATCTTCCAAGTCCATGATATAAAAATACTAGTACCGTGAAAATTACCAAGCTTACCTTTTCTTTCTTTAGGTTGTAAGTATTTTTGACAAAATATGTGTTTCTAAATCTAGTGCGACAAATCCTTCTTCTAATCTAGATATTTGTTGCCTAAATCAATTGCTATCTAATAAAACCATACCCTACCATTTGCGGTACTAGACATGCATACTTAGGTTGGATTGATTAGGCGATTAATTCATGACAAAATTGTAGAGTTGAATGTAGCTGTTTCAACAGTAGCATATGTGAAATATTCTCAAAAGAATAATAGTATATTTGAAATCATGCAAGCGTCTAAGTGACATTGACTTCAATGCTAGTATATACTTTATAGGTGAATGTGCATGTGCCAAGAATAGTACAAGTTTACTGGTGAATCTACGTCTCGTCGAGCATAGTACAAGTTTACTGGTGAATGTACCTGTTGTCAAGAATAGTTTCTACATTGTCTTGAAGTGTCACCTTTTGTTGATTTTCTAATTTGTAGGGAAATTGAAGATACAATATTGCTAGCTTTGCAAAGTCCTGAAGTATATGATGATATTGCTCGTGGGACCCGGCGCAAATTTGAGACGAACAGGCCCCGAGCAGTCTTATTTGAAGGTCCACCAGGTTTGACCCCTATGCCTGAATGTTGAATGCATATATCTATTCAGTGCTGAGCCTCATTCAAAATATATTTCTCTGATGCTCTTGCAATTATATGTGTATTTATGTTATCAGCCTGTTGTAATTATGATGCTCAAATTTTATATTTATCTTGATGCTGCTGACATGCTAACAATAGATTTACCTACTAGCGCTGTTTAATTTTTCTTTGTTTAATTCAATGGTGGATGGACATGGAATGACCTAACTTGAGTTTGGCTGCTTTTATTTCTTGCAAATCTATTCTAGTGTGCTTGTGGGAAGATAACCTTCTACTAGCTTTCTTTTCTAGTGTGCATGTTTTTTCTTTGTTTATTTTTCCCTTTTGTTTTATTAGCTTTCTTGTGGAGGGGGTTTGAATTTGCCAAGTCGGCATGAGCTAATTACACCAGCAACTGTACAAGTTAAAAAGGACAGCCCATTGTACAAAGCATCCCGCATTCACGTAGGGTCCAGGGAATATAGTTTAGAGTAAGATGTTGGTCCCACAAGGATTAGTTATATATGCTTTACAAACTCACCTTGCCTTTAAAATTGTCCGGAAGTTCGTTAATCGTAGGTGTATATGTGAATCTGCAAATAACTACTGAACAAGTTAACTTATGGACACATGAAGAAGGGCTAGGATTAAGGCTTTAACAGCGATGAATGAGATGGGCAAATCAACTTCACTCTAATGGCAGATCAAAGATTCATATGCATATTCTTCACTTTTTAGCTCAACAAAATATAATTGGTTCTCTCAATTGCTATAAACTATTATAAGCTCAGCAAACATATTCCTTTCTGTTAAGTTATGTATTTAGATTAAATCGTTCATCAAAGAGGATGCATTAAGGCCTCATTTGTTTTTTTTAAGATTAAGACGTCTAAATCTGAATACACATCTGAATATCAAGATGTGTATTAAGATTAAGACATCTGAATCTGAATACACATCTGAATATATTAAGATGTGTATTAAGATCTGAATACTAAATAATTAAGACTGTTTGATTTTTAACATCTGAATGTATAAAATTTATTTTTATTTAAAAATTAATAAACATAAAATTAAAATGAAATACTAACTAATCTAATATTATATCAATAAAATATATAGTTTTTTAAAATATGATAGTTGTTGGCAGTGATGGCTAACGGGTGAATGCCGACTAGAGGCGGTGGTTGGTGGTATTTTTGGTTGATGATGGTGGTTCATGCTAGTAGCTAGTAGTGATTGGTAATGGTGGCGATTATGATTGAGGATGGTGGTGGTGGATGGTGATAGTTAATAATGGCGGGTGGTGGTAGCAGTTGTGACCTAGGCAGGTGGAGGGTGTGGGTGGTGGTAGGTTATAATGATGGGCAGTGCCGATTGTGGTTGTTGATGGTGATGGAGTGGTTAGTTGTAGTAGTTGAGGTGGATGAGTGTTGATTGTGGGTGAGAATGATGGTGGTCGGAGTGGTGGGTATGGTGGATGGTGATGGTCGATAATGGTGGCGGCTATGATTGAGGATGGTGGTGGCGTGGTGGTGGCGGTGGCGGTGGTAGTGGTAGTGGTAGTTGAGTATGGTGGTGGTGGTGACATGGTGGTAGTTGATAATGGTAGGCGGTGGCGGCAATTAATAATGAATATGTGATAGCATCTTAATGAAATTAAGTATCTGTTATAGATCTTAATCATACAGACCTATTCAGACCCATTAAGTGGTTGTGAAGTAAAAAAAACAAACATACTTGATGATTAAGATCTGAATAATTAAGATTCAGACTTTAAAAACAAACGCACTTAATGTTTGAGATCTGAATGATTAAGATTCATACCTCTATTAAGTGCAAACAAATGAGGCCTAAGAATCGTATTAACTTATATCAAATGGTAGGATTCCAAATATACTACAATGTCCTCTATTTTAGTAGATCTAGCACAAACGGCTTCTTCCTCAGTTAAGGTCTAAAATAACCATTTTAAATACTTTTGCTTTATTGGTATCGGACAAGGTTATACACTTGTATCCATCTTGAATTAGGATTTATTCCACGATCAAGTGTAGAAGACAAAATAATGTAATATTAGATGGCTAAGGGCCCTCACCAGCTATCGTTATCTAGTGCTCAAAACAAGTCAAACAAGCATGGATCTACCGCTTAATGCAAGCACAAATGAAGGTCTAATGATAAAACCTCAGATCTGAACAAAAGGATTCATTATTCCCTAGTAAAAAGTGTGTTCTCCATTATGGAGTTACAAACGTTAGGGGATGGTTCAAGAATAGACGTGATAAGGGAAAGCAAAAAAGTTGAGAAGATATGATAGAAATTTCAGATCTTGGATCTCTTTTTTTTGGCCTCTTCTTTCTCCCTTATGTCTCTCAACAATGAGTGGTGTCTGAAGCTTCTATCTCCAAAGTTCCAAAAAAAGTCCCTAAGTATCTGAAAATCAATGTATTGAACCAGCCAGGGGCATATGTAGCATTAAGATGACGGGTTCAACTGAATCCATAACTTTCGATGCGGAGCATAAATTTATGTGTAAAAATTTACTAAAATTATAACAAATAGTAGATATGAAGCCATACCTTTAAAAGTATAATGAGTTCAATTCAAAAAATCTTAAAGGTTGAATCATAGAGTTCAAATCCTGGATCGGCCTCTGGCACAAGCCAAAAGTAACTTGAAAAGATGTCTGCTTGTGGCGAAGACCTTCAGGCGCCTTGACGCTCACTTTCGGGCGATGCAGCCGGGACAGCGTCTTGTGAAGCTGAGTCTTTCAAATGTGACCACTATGGCGCCTGGGAGTCCTACTTCCATCCAGTGGTTGGATGTTGAGCCCTCCAAAATCTTGACTGTTTTATTTAAGACTTGCTTGGACCCTTATGCAAAACAAAAAACTGAACATTAATTAATTTTGGGGGTCTGAAGGGTGGTTTAGTCCTGCAATATCCACCTCTGCTATGGAGTTAATAATGCTTGTTCATCTATGTACTTCTTTCAGGTACTGGAAAGACATCCTGTGCACGTGTTATAGCTAATCAAGCGGTACGCCAGTTAACTCTTTTATAGCGTTCATCTACCATTTTGTTGGTTTGTGCTGTTGTTGTTCGCCATCACCCGTAGATGTGGGTTTTTCAATGTATAACACATTGTCTCTCTTATATTATGCATACTGGTCTTTTATTATTTTTCTTGCTGAAGATCAGCTGTTATATCGAAGAAGAACCCTTGATTCGCAAGAAATTACTGATTTCTGTCCTAATCTTAAATAATTTGTCTGCCATAATAAACCCATCCAATGAACCAAGTTCAGAATATAGATAGTGTAAATTGGTAAACACAAACCTTGACACGCCCCAAAATGGACTGCAGCGTGGCCGGCACCCAGTGCCTGCCAACTTGCACCGAGCGAACCATTGTAGCGTAATACATACCCCAACTCGTAGTTAATTAATTACAATATTTGATTTGAGAAATGAGATAAGCTTCATTAACAATAAAAGTTCTTCAAAGGCATAAACTAGACATAAGTAGAAATGTGATCCGCAATGCCATATGAGTACCAATTACTCCAAAATAATACAAATCCTCTATGGAGCCTCTATGACTCTACGAATGAAATAATAAAGTTACGGGGCTTGCCCGTGCTATACAAAAATATACAACTGAAATAAAATGGTCCCATGAGTACGAAGGTGGGCTCGCCAAATGAGAGGAAGCTGTAGGAACACTAGCCTGTGTGCTGACCATCTGCTAAACCTGACACTGTTTAAACAAAAGAAGTGGAAGGAAAATGCCAGCTTATGCATTTCAGTCGTTGAATAGATGTAAACAAAAATTGCTTCTATGACTGGAGATATACTAGTCCCTGTAGATATCACTTTCCTGAAACTTAAATTCAGTTTTTTGCATCTTAGCAGGCTTTTCTCTGCCGCTGCATCACAAAAATCATCTATATCCATTTATCCCAAAAAATAAAACCATAAAAGAAATTTAGTTCCATTTGCATTTCACTTTAAAAGCAAGTGTCTGAACCACATGTATAAGGAATATGTCTAACCAAGTAATAAAATGATTCATACGCTCGATTTATGTCGGTGGTTGCAGGATTCTTATAGAGTGCAACCAGGATGAATCTAAGAGTTGGATCTATACAGATGTTGTAGGGAAAATTTGGGTGAGACTATTAGTCAGCAAGGTCACGGGGGTAATAGCACGTGCTGTACCCGCCAGTATGTAGGAAGTTGTACTAGTATTTTTATGCGATTTACCTTATAAAAAAAGTATTTTTATGTGATTTATGTACTTGATAAGGCTTAATTAATATTACTGTTACTTTCAGGAAAAAAAATTTGGTTTCTGTTGTTGTTACGGATCTATTGTCTCTTTTCGTTTTCTTGAGCCGAGGGTCTTCCGGTAACAATCTCTCTACCCTTCTGGGGTAGGGGTAAGGTCTGCGTACACTCTACCCTCCCCAGACCCCACTAGTAGGATTTTACTGGGTTGTTGTTGTTGTTTCCTTCAGGAAAATAGTTTTTGAGTTCGCTTGCTTCCCTCAATCTTGAACATGACATTGCCTATCTAGGTGAAACTTCAGTAGTGCAAATGTCCCCATGTGTACTTGGTCCGGTATCGTGATTATCTTTTTACATGCTTCAACAATTAGAGATCCATACCTCTATGAGAGTGCACAGGAAAATAATTTATTTTTAACAATGATACAATGAGTCTCTATATATAGCTCCCAGGGCCTAGCTCAAGTGGCAAAGGGTGGTGGATTTTTGTCTTAGGTCACAGGTTCAAGCCCCCACATCATGCAAAGCAAAGCTTGGTATTTAAGTGGAGAAGGGTAGAGGGGCGGGCCCATTATCCATCGAGTTTCGAAGGCTGCGGTTGGTCCAAAGGATCGGCCCCAGATAGATTTCTCGGTCATCAAAAAAAAAAATGAGCCTCTATATATAATACATATTCTACTCCTACTACTTATGGGACTAGGACATAATCTACTCCTACTACATATAGGAATATGACTATTTACACACAACTATCTAGCACCCCCCCTCAAGCCGGTGCATACAAATCATATGTACCGAGCTTGTTATGAACAAGATGTTTTGTCGGATCGATTGACTGGGGTTTTGTCGCCTGACTTTTCCGAACAAGATGTAGTGTTGGTTTTCGTACAACACTTACTGATGAAGAGATAGCGCAAATCAATCTTGAGTCGTCAACCGGAAAGATGCACGGTGACTCACTTTTCTGTTCAGATGGGACTAGAATTTCTGGGGTTTGGTCGCACAAGGGTTTCAGATCTGATGGTGGTACTGGTATATGCACAGTATCCCTGTAGCAGTGATGAACCCTGGAACAAGACGAAGTTGCCGAAAAATTGCACGGCAATGAGATCTTTCTTCTCGGATGTCGCTGGAATGATGCACATCGATAATTTTCTCACTGAAGCTTTGATACCATGTGAGAGTGCACGGGAAATAAATCTATTTTTTTAACAATGATACTATGAGCCCTCTATGTGATACATATTCTACTCATACTACATATGGAACTAGGACATTCTATTCCTACATGTAGGAATAGGACTATTTACACATAACTATCTAACAAGCCCCATACCTAAAAAGCAGGAAACTTATAATCGTAGAGACAGCGTGGCGAGTTAGGCAGGGTTCATGGGTGTTTTGGAGTTTTCATGTTAATCTATTCTAGGTATTACTTTTCCACCTTGCCCTGTGCAGCAACAATAGTTGTGCGGCTTTACAATATTTTTGTTGGTTTGATGAGCTTCTCTTCTGACATTGCAGGGTGTGCCGTTGTTATATGTGCCATTGGAAATTATTATGTCAAAGTATTATGGTGAAAGTGAACGCCTGTTAGGGAAGGTGTTCTCACTTGCAAATGATCTCCCAAATGGTGCTATAGTGTTCCTTGATGAGGTAATCCCTGAGACTAGAAACATAATTCTCTCTATTTATTGTTCAAAAAAAATGCCCCACTAGTGGGATTTTACTGGGTTGTTGTTGTTACTGTTCAAAATTGTCCTCCAACAAATCCAATATCCTTGTATCATTTTTTTGAACTGCACATATGGCAGGTTGATTCTTTTGCTACTGCTCGTGATGGCGAAACACATGAAGCAACACGCAGACTTTTGTCAGTGCTATTACGGCAGGTATTGTTGGAAATCCTAAATATGCTTAATCACTAGCATTAGTACATGTGCATGTGATATATGAAAGAGTTGCAATGTTCAGACATAGTTAGTACCCCTCGGGGAAATTGTTAATATTGTATATGTGAGAGAGCACGGGAGAAAATATATTATTGATGTATATACATATGTTACAATGAGCCCTATATATATACACACATAACATGTCCTACTCCTAACATATATTGGATTAGGGTTATTTATTTACTCCTATTTACATGACTATTCTAACACTCCCCCTCAAGCTGGTGCATATAAATCATATGTACCAAGCTTGTTACATATGTAGTTAATACGAGGACCAGTGAGGGACTTGGTGAAAATATCTGCAAGCTGATCATTCGACTTCACAAACTTTGTAGCAATATCTCCCGAGAGTATCTTTTCTCTAACAAAGTGACAGTCAATCTCAATGTGTTTAGTTCTCTCATGGAACACTGGATTTGACGCAATATGAAGAGCAGCTTGATTATCACACACAAGTCCCATCTGACTAATCTCACCAAATTTCAACTCCTTGAGCAACTGTTTGATCCAAATTAGCTCACATGTCGCCATAGCCATTGCTCGATATTCTGCTTCTGCACTAGACCGAGCAACCACATTCTGTTTCTTGCTCTTCCAGGACACCAAATTTCCTCCTACCAAGACACAATATCCAGACGTAGAACGTCTATCAGAGTGATCCTGCCAATCAGCATCTGAGTATCCAACGATCTGCTCATGGCCTCGACCCTCGAAACATAAACCTTTGCCTGGAGCTGATTTTATACCGAAGAATGCGAAAAACTGCATCCAATGACTATCACACGGAGAAACCATAAACTGACTCACAACACTCACAGAAAAGGAAATGTCAGGTCTTGTCACTGTAAGAATTTATTTACCAACCAACCGTCTATATCTTGCAGGATCGCTAAGAGGTTCCCCTGTCCTGGCATAAGTTTAGAATTCGGATCCATCGGAGTGTCAACCGGTCTTACAACCTGTCATTCCTGTCTCTTCAAGAATATCTAAGCATACTTTCGTTGTGAGATCACAACACACTGAGCTAGACTGAGCGACCTCAATACCCAGAAAATACTTTAGTTTGCCAGATCCTTAGTCTGAAAGTGTTGCAAGAGATGTTGCTTCAATTTAGTAATACCATCCTGGTCATTGCCGTAATAACAATGTCGTCAACATAGACCACCAGATAAATACAGAGACTCGAGGCAGAATGCCGATAGAATACAGAGTGATCAGCTCACTCTGAATCATGCCAAATTCTCGAATAACTGTGCTGAACTTACCAAACCAGGCTCGAGGAGACTGCTTTAGACCATAAAGTGACGACGCAAGCGACATAACAAGGCCACGAGACTCCCCTGAGCAACAAACCCAGGTGGTTGCTCCATATAAACTTCATCCTCAAGGTCACCGTGTAAAAAAGCATTCTTAATGTCTAGCTGATAGAGGGGCCAATGGCGAACAGACCATGGATAGAAAAAGGCGGACTGATGCTATCTTAGCCACAGGAGAGAAGGTATCACTGTAATCGAGCCCAAATATCTGAGTATTCCTTTGGCAACAAGACGAGCTTAAGACGATCAACCTTACCATCCGGACCAACCTATAACAACCCCAACGACAACAACAGTAGATTTACCTGAAGGAAGAGGGACGAGCTCCCAAGTACCACTCGTATGTAAAGCAGACACTCGTCAATCATAGCCTGTCGCCATCCTGGATGAGACAATGCTTCACCTGTAGACTTAGGGATGGAAACAGAGGACAAAGAAGATAGAAAAAGCTAATAGGGTGATGACAAACGATGATAACTCAAACCGACATAATGGGGATTAGGATTAAGGGTGGCCCGTATACCTTTCCGAAGTGCAATCGGTTGATTAAGAGGAGACAAGTCCGCAGTATAAGCAGGTTCGGTGCAGGACATGAATCAGCTGGACCTGATGCTGGGCGCGGACGACGATGATATGTCAAAAGTGGTGTTCCTGTGGCACTAGACTCCTCAACGGTTGGAATGGATAGGACTTCTATAGCGGAAGGTGAAGGAGGAGCTATAGGAGACTCGGGTAAGACTTCTGTGGCGGAAGGTGAAGGAGGTGCTATAGTAGACTCCTTAAAGGTCGGTATAGGTAAGACCTCAGAATATCAAGGGGGTCAGAAAGGTCAGAAGAGGTAAAGAAAGGTTTAGACTCAAAAAATGTGACGTCAGAGGACATAAAGTACCTACGAAGATCAAGTGAGTAACAACGATAGCCCTTCTGAACGACGAAATAACCAAGGAAGACACACTTGAGAGCACGAGGGAGCTAACTTATCTTTCCCAGGGGCTAGGTTATGAACGAAACAAGTGCTCCCAAAAACACGAGGGGAACAGAGTATACGGGTGTTGGGGACACAATACTGCATACGGTATCTGATTCTGGATGGAGAGGACGGCATCCGATTAACTAAATAACAAAAAGCTGTGAGAACTGCATCGCCCCAAAAACGCAGCGGAACATGAGATTCAATGAGAAGTGTGCGAGCAGTCTCAATGATGTGCCTATTCTTTCTCTCTGCAACCCCATTTTGCTGAGGGGTATAAGGACAAGAGGTCTGATGAAATAATTCCTTGGGAAGTCTAAACTGCTGAAAATGAGAGGATAAATATTCTAAGGCATTATCACTGCGAAAAGTGCGAATGGAAACACCAAATTGATTTCTAATTTCAGCACAAAAATTCTGGAATATAGGAAACAAATCAGAACGATCTTTCATTAAGAAAATCCAAGTACATCTTGAATGAAATATCATAAAAAAACTAACAAAATAACGAAATCCCAAGGTTGAACTGACTCTACTAGGACCCATATATCAGAGTGAACTAAAGAAAAAAATAGACTCTACGTGACTCTCAATACTACGAGGATAGGGAGCTCGGGTATGTTTCCCGAGCTGACATGACTCAGACTCTAATGTGGATAAACTAGACAAACCAGGCACCATCTTCTGAAGCTTGGATAGCTTGGATGTCCTAAACGTTTGTGAATTAGGTCCGGAGGATCTGAACTAGACAATGCCTTGGAGGATTTTAGGGAGTTAAGGTAGTAAAGCCTTCTGATTCAAGTCCTGTTCCAATCGTCTGCCCTGTACTGCGGTCCTGCATAATAAAAGAATCATCAATAAAATTAATACCACAATGGAGGGCACGAGTCAAACGACTAACAGAGCAGATTAAAAGGACAGCCAGGGACATAGAGAACGGAATCTAGAGTGACAGAGGTAGGGATTCGCTTGTCCAACTCCTTTTGCTTTGGTTTGAGACCCATTGGCTAAAGTAACAGTGGGAAGAGATTGTGAATACGCAATATTTGACAAAAGTGATTTAACCAGAGATATGATCAGAGAAGGGATAGTCCACAACCCATTGTCCAGGAGGACTAGACTGGGAAACACAAGCAAAAGAATTACCAGCAACAGAAGTATTAGTCTGAGCAACAGAAGCTACTTGTGGAGATGTCTGCTTACTTGCTCGATACTGAAGGAACTCATTATACTCCCCTTCAGATAAAGAAAATCCCTGGTTACCTGTAGTCTCAGTCTGAGCAACATAAGCATTTTTGGTTGGGCGGCCATGTAAAGAATAGCATACATCACGAGTGTGTCCAAGTTTATGACAATAGGAGCACTTGGGTCTAGATCTTCCAAAACGACCTCCTCCTCGTCTATTTTCCATAGTATGAGATGCCCGATTGTCCACTGATTGGGATACGAGGACAGATGAGTCAAGTGTCTGTGATGAGCTCACTGGGTGACTAGGTGCTGCAGCAAGGCGAAGTAATCGAGAGAATAATTCATCAACTGAGGGGACGGTTGGACTAGCCAAAATCTGGTCACGTACTGAATCAAGGTCATTAGGGAGTCCAGCGAGTGTAAGAACTAGAAACATCTTCTGTCGTTGCTCTTGTTGTTTTTCAATACTAGCAGAAACTGGCATCAACGTCTCAAATTCTTCCATGACTGCCTGAACTTGTCCCAAGTAAGTAGACATATCTAATTGCTGTTTCTTCAAGCTTGTCATTCGCGATATTACATCATAGAAACGAGATATGTCATTAGTGTATAGATTACGAGCCTTTTCCCAAACTAAATAACATGTCTGGAATGGACGGAACAAGGGCATCAACTTGGAATCAATAGATCGCCACAGGATACTACATAACTGAGCATCGACCTTCTCCCATTGTGTTTTGGCCTTTTCATCACCTTCGCTAGCCTTTTTTGTTAAATGATCTTGAACTCCTTGACCTTTACACCACAACTCGACAGATGAAGCCCAATCTAAGTAGTTTGAACCTCCCATTAAAGGTTCTGAGGTAATCATAACACCGGAACTGCCAGAACTCGGGTTTCTAGACCCGAAAGCATCGACTCCCAAAGACATGGTTGGATTATCACTAAATAACAAAAAAGAATCAACTGAAAATTCTCTGAGACAGATGAAGAAAACACTGTGTTTGCCGAAAAAGTACTGTAGCTGCCGGAAAAATCAGTGTAGTCGCCGGAAAAACTCAAAGTGGTCGGAATTAAAAAATAAAAATATGGACAGGCTCGGAATTGCAGGGCGATCCAACTGTCCTGAAGAAGCGAAGCCGAAAAATGGCCGGAAGAGGCCTCACGCGCCGGCGCGTGGGACAGACGCGCCGCCGGCGGCAGAGTTCCGACAGGCGCGTGACGGCGCGTGGAGGGCTATTTTCCGGTGATTTTTTCTGGGGTTTGGTCGGATCTCTCTTGGGAACCTTGTGGTGGTGTTGGATTTTGCACAACACTGTTAATTAGTGACTTTGACGCAATAAGTCACTTAGGTCACCGGAAAATTGCACGGTGACTGAGTTCTTTCTTCCCGGAAGTCGCTGGAATGATGCACAGCGATATGTTTCTCACTAAAGCTCTGATACCATGTGAGAGAGCACGGGAGAAAATATATTATTGATGTATATACATATGTTACAATGAGCCCTATATATATATGCACACATAACATGTCCTACTCCTAACATATATTAGATTAGGGTTATTTATTTACTCCTATTTACATGACTATTCTAACAGTATAATACCCTGAAAGGAAATTGTCAGTACTCTATTGTAAAATACAGAAGGGCTTTGTAACTTGAGTCACATTGTGGAGGAAATCACATCACGTAGCTTTTTTATGGTTTATTATTGGACCATAGTCTCCCTGTATTGCTAGACACTTGTTGGAAAAAATAAAGGAAAATTTGAGCTAATAGCTTCTTAAAGGATGTATTGGAGGATTAGCTTGAAACAAATTTTGCTTATTTTAGTTTTAGACTCCCACTATTTTATGTGGCTTAGTTTGACCGGGCACAAAGTTTAAGAAAGAAATAAAGATTGTTGGAACTTGTTGTCTTAAACATACCGTGAGATTTGTGTGGCGCTAAAAACATGCCATTAAGGGTAAAAGAAACTTAAAATTATATTGTTTCCAAATATAGATTGGTGCCGTTATCTTTTGAATGGACTAGTAAGAAAAGAGTGCCACATAAAATGATGGGGAGTATTCATTTAGAAAGTGCATTGACTGCTACATTTATTAATATGATGACATTAGAAGTATTCATATGGTGGATTCTTAAAAATTTACTTGGTGCAGATTGATGGATTCGAGCAGGAGAAGAAAGTAGTGGTAGTGGCTGCTACTAATAGAAAGCAAGACCTTGATCCTGCTTTAATTAGGTAAATGAGGTTTTAGATATCTGAATGATACCTCATGAAACTTTGGCTGTTTCTGATTCATCATTTTCCTGTTGATTCCAGCCGATTTGATTCCATGATTAGATTCCCGCTACCTGATCAACAGACTCGTCAGGAAATAGCCGCACAGTATGCAAAGCATTTGACAGACTCTGAATTATCTGAATTTGCAAGAGCCACGGAAGGGTAAGAAATGTTCAACCCGCGTCACTCTTACAACGAATTAAAGTGCCTACTTGCAGGGATTCTCAAGTTCAGCAGATGAGTTGGAAAACGTGGTTCAAGCTAATTTGGTTCTCCAGTTCACGTTTTTAATAGTTTCTTACTCCTCCGTTTCAATTTAGATGACACACTTTCCTTATTAGTCCGTACCAAAAAGAATGACACATTTCTATATTTAGAAACAATTTAAAACTTTTCATTCTACCCGCTTTACCCTTAATGAAAAGCTTTTATAGCCACAAAAATATCATGACCCCACTAAGCTTTTGCCCCCGAAGGTTTTAGCACCATATATTTCAAAAGTTTTTTTTTTTCCTTAAACTTCGTGCCAAGTCAAACTACATCATCTAATTGAAACGGAGGGAGTAGTATTTTTCCACTATCTTTTGCTTTTATTTCCTCAACTTGGAATAGTTGTAATAGATAGTACTAGTTAGCAATAAGTGAAAGTTCTGCTGATCACTCTTTGGGTTACTAACTTCAGATTGTCTGGGCGGGACATGAGGGATGTCTGTCAGCAAGCAGAGAGACATTGGGCATCAAAGGTGTCACTTTTATATTTAGACTAGATTTGTTCTGCTTCTCTTTATTGGATATTGACATCCTCCTCCTTTTACTCTTTCTTGGTTTGGATGCCACAGATCATTCGTGGTCAAACTCCTAAAGATGAAGGTACTGGCGGTTCTCTTCCCCCTCTCCAAGACTACATTGATAGTGCTAGGAACCGGCAAAGAGCTCTGCTTGATATTGAAATTCAGAACCGAAGCATGAATTCTGCTTCAAAGAAGCCTCAGTTTGATTTTGTATAATATATCTTCAGGTATGTCATCTCTTGTATGTGCATATAAAAGCTTCACTCCTCACTGCAGTGATTATCAATTGGTGCTATGCAATTAATCATTCAGATTACCCTATAGGCCTCCATTTTGGCTATAGGTTTATGTATGATGCCTGCCAGAAAACAATGTGTTCAATACCATATCCTAAAACTGTATATTACAGCGTGTATTCCCGTCATTGGCATTGAACCAGTGTTCAGGTCGGTTCAACCCATTGGGCTGAAGTGTTTAGTTGTAGTAGTTCATTTTATTCGGAAGTTAGCTTATGCTTGCAAAAATAGTACATTAATTTTATTTGTAGTTGTTTTCTTTAGCTTTTTAATTGACGGATTAAATTGCCAAATGAGCAGATTCTCATCTCGGAAGTCAGAACTGCCTGCGGAAAACATTCACAAAAGTTGGCTCTGTGGCGCGAAGACCATGCAAAGATGGGTGTAAGTAATACAAAATACAGCCAAAACTCTCTATAACAGCCTCGTTTGTTCCGAATTTTTTTTTGCTGCCATAGTGAAGTGTTTGTTATAGAGAACATATATTATAACATAACATAAAAAATTGGTTCCAAAGAAAAACTTGGCCATTATAGTGAAGTGTTGTTATAAAAAGTGGGAATCAATGCCCTCAACTTATATCATGCAGTCAAATCCCAAGAATAGTCCTGATGCAAAAGTCCGTTGCTAGAAGTACACATAGCGTGTAAGGATATATCGATACTTAATTAACAATCCTTATGATTCAGTCTTTTCATGGAAATTACTGGAAACGTATATATGGGTGTTGAGAACGACAAAATTGTGTTCTTGTTATTAGAATGTGTAAATAGGGATTCTTTTGCATGTGGAAGCCTGTTTTGCGCTATCCTTTTATGGGGGTCCTCATCAACCTCTTATTAGGTGTCCTCATTAGCTGCTTTTTTAGTATTTATGTTTGCTCTTTTCTTATTTCCTTTTCACGCGAAGGATCTTACATTCTAGATGTGCAACTGTTTGGTAGGCAAGGATTGGAGCAAATTCACTTATAAATTGGACAGATTTGGTACTGGTCGTGTTTGCTGTACACCACAACTTGTGACTTGGTTAGAGCTTCAGTTACGATAAACTATCTTAACTAAATAGCGAGTAAAAATGTCCTAGTACTCTGGATTCGGTACTTCTTCTGCATCAGTTAACAGAATTTTATCCCGAAGGAACGGGGGCACTCCAATAGCTTTGCTTCGTCTAGACAAGGGTAGTCATTATAAGTTGAAAATGAATGCTCGATGAGGGACAATGGGACATTCAGTACAGCATGTAAACCAATTTCCCTTATTGTTACAATTTGGTCGAGAAGGGGAAAAAAAAAAGGGGGGGGGGGGGGGTGGGTGGATTTGTGCTACAGAGCATAATCCAAGTATTTATTTTTTACAAGTTTTAGCATGTATGCACTGTGTAGTGGATGTGTAGTTATTGCAGAATCTGGGAATAATCACCACTGATTATAAACTTTTATTAACCGGCTGGCTAAAAATGTTAGCTCCCGAAAGAAGGCGACAAATTGAGGAGTTAAAAATAACTTGAATTCATTCTAAAAACATCAGGATCTCTATAATAGCAATGACACTTGCAGTACTATTATCTTATTATTGTTATTTTTTGGTAACTTCTTATTATTGTTATTGTTATCATTGAGTTAACTAATAATATGGAATGTCAGAGAATAAAACATTTTGACTTTACAAAAAAAATCTTGTGGTTCAGACCAAACTAAGATAAAACACAACGTTTCTTGGAAATCATAATCTTCGAGAGGTAATTGTTATCAGTATTTTACATGCTTCTACGAGTTTACCCAAAGTACTTAATTTTGCTTTGCTCCCATAAAAGGCAAATATCTCAATTGGCAAATTTTAAATGTAACAAATGAGCATGAGAAAGTTTGACACTTGGTATGCTTAAATAGATGTAAAAACTTTAGTCGTACGTTGTAATATACACTACTTAATATGCTTTCTCCATGATAAAAGGTCCGGAATATAAAATAAGCATCCTGGGACAAGAAATTTTGATGTTTTCTTGTGTTCTAGGTACCTTTTTCGAGATACTTTGTTGAAACTGATATCCTATAACATGTTATTGTCAATTTAATTAATTATATATGAGTAGGTGAACTTAGGCTGGTCAAAATTAAAATATTGTAACTTTTTATAATTCTCTATATTTCTCACAAAATCACCAAAACTGTGTGTACTATATCGTTTACTTATGAAAAAAATACGTGCCTTAACTTTTTATTTTTTTTAATTATTTATTTGAAGTCTATATTTTAGCTTTTCTTATATACAAAGTTATTAATAATTTTCTTATAATCAATAACTCCTAATAAGTATTTCTCAATTGACAATATAACTAATCCATTTAATCTTTCTTGTGCCTATTTTTTGTTCTTTAGGTAAGTATTTTATTCAATTTTGAATTTTGAAAACTTCTTTCCGTTGAAGCAACGGTAATATGAGTTATTAACATTATTCCATAAGCAATTTAGTCATTTGGAAAAGAATTAAATATTTTTATTTGATTAAGTGTATTAATTAAACTGTTATCTTCTAATTGTACTATTTTTCTTAATACTTTTAATTAAGAAAATAAATTTAAACCATCAATATCGAATTGATTATTACGTTTTAAGGAACATTCACGATTAATGCAATATTTTTTCAAATTTCCAACATCTAGTGATATTAGTTTTTACTGCTAAATAGAAAACCAAAAATATTTTCATATGCTTCGAATTGTCCAATCTATTTTGAAGTGAAAAAATAGCCTTGTCTATTATGTGTAAAACTAATCAACTCTAAAGGACTCTTTAAAGATTTTGAGATTTCATTATCAATATTTGTATCAAATTGTTACTTCCTATATATCACACGTTTCTTACGAAATTCGAGTTCGATATTCATTTCAAGTGCAATTTTCTTGGTAGAAAGAAATCAAACTTTTTCACTGTACAAAACTCTTTTTTAAACTTATACGCTTTATTTGCTTTATGGAAGGGTCGCCCCTGTTCACAGGGATCAAATTTATAAAAATCACTAAACAATGGTCATGATTAGTGCCTTAATTTGTTCCAAATTGAACAACTTAGTAGTCAAAAGCGCCATAACTCGAATTGAAATGTCACGAGTTCAAAGTTTACCATCTTTGGGATATTTTCTTTTGTTTTTTCATAAATATTTTCTACGAACAATTTGTTTAACAAATTGATACCTCAACCTCAATGTAGATTTTCATGCTTGACTTGAAGACGGTGTGAAAATTCTAATACAAGCAAGTAAACTTATAAATAAAGCTGCTTGATACCGGAAAAAGAAAAGGCCAACATGAATTCGATACATGTATTAAATATATTATTAAAAAATTAATAGTAATAAAATAAGGAAATAAACATATCACGTAATTATTATTTCGGAAAAGGCCAAAAACACCCTTCAACTACGGGAAATAGAGTATATTTGCCTTTATCTTGAATTTGGTCCCATATCATTAGTGAATTGGTTCATATTTGTCCCTCAATAGAAGATAGAATAAATTTACTCTCTGTTTGGGTTTGGTCTCAAATATGCCCTTATTATGATTGGATTAGATCATATTCGCTTTCAAAATTAATGGACTTCCTGTTGTAAAAATATTATATTACGGAGAATAAGATTTAGCTTGAGGCGTCTCAAAGACACTGTTCTTATGGATATTTGTCCACACCGTGATGAATAAAATTAGGCATATTACTTAGGATTCAACAAGTTCTTCTAGTTTAAACTAGAAGCAGAAGCAACAAAGATTAATCAAAAGAAAATCCAACACATGAAAATTAAGTTTTTACTTTTTTTCACACACTCAAAATGAAACAAACTTATACATATATATAGTCCAAAGTTGGACATCTATTTGTTAATAAAGAAACGTTGCCAAGGAAACGTTACCAAAGTTCAGAAACATTTCCAACACCAAACGTTAAAGGCAATCAAGTCAAAAATGTTATCAGACCAACTTTGGTCAGATTCAAAGTCATAAAAAATAATTGATTTTGATAGCCATTCAATGTTAATAAAATATTATATTCAAAGTTATTTTAATTTATTGTTACACGCATTAAAATATATTCAAATTGATTGTATAATAAATACTCATTAACATAATATCAAAAGAATGAACCTAGACATCAATTTGAATATTTCTTTTTGTGTTATCAAATTATTTTTCTAACAATCTCCCACATAACTCAAAAGGAATGTTAAGTGATAGAGTGAAATAAAAAAGTTTCGCTAGGTTTTCACAAATGAGCATAATGCGTCGAATCTGTTGTCTCTTGGACTATGAACCAGACCTAGATAAAATAAGAATGAACTTACAGAACAATTGGTGAAGTTTAAAACTTCTATAATTCAAGAATTCTTTTGTAAGTTTAGTGTCTTATCTATCACATTATACCCCCACAAATTTTGTTGTTTGTCGCAGTTTTGTGCTAATAGGCCATGTGCGTGCCTGGTTTTTATGAGTGCTCTAGAAATTTTTTGACATTAATTTCATAGGAGCGGCTCCACTCCACACTCATATAGGTCCATCCATCAAGTGTATTCTGCAGTGCAATACATCACTTATAAAAGGCTATGAATTATTGGATTAAGAGTTTAATAATTCAGCCTCCCATTTTTGAAGTCTAGCACTATATACACACAATAGGAAGTGACATAATTTAATAATGCACATTTTATCAACTAATGACTTGTTATTACTCATATGAACCTACTTCATGGGATCTCCAATTACATAGGTTGGGTTACCATCATTGTTGATATAACTCAAATTAGCAATAATCTCATTCCCCTCGATGTTTCAAATATTAATTTTCTTTCCAAAGGTTTAGTCAGAGGATCAACCAACTTCAATTCTAACTTCTATGAAAATAATTTCATCTCTCAACATCTGCTTTATCACATTATGTCTCAATCGAATATGTCCGCTCTTTTCATTGAAAGATTTATTTTTTGCAATGTCTATTAAAGCTTGGCAATCACAATTCATCAACACAGAAGGTGTCAGTTTTATTCCTAGTGGAATACTTGCCAAAAGGTTCTTTAATCACTCGGCTTCATTGCCAGCCAATCTCAATGTCACAAACTCAGATTCCATGGTAGATTTAGCTATTATTGTTTGCTTAGCTGATTTTCATGCCACAGCACCCCCACCAAGGGTGAACACATAGCCACTAGTGGATTTTGTCTTATCTGAATCAGAGATCCAGTTAGCATCACTATATCGTGGGAAATCCACTATATTTGACACCGTAGTTCATGGTATCTCTCGAATATTTTATTACTCTTACTTATGCATTCCAATGATCATTACTCGGATTTTGAGTATATCTACTCAATATACACAAAACATATGCAATATCAGGTCTAGTAAAATTCATCAAATGCATTAGGCTACCAATAATTTAAGCATATTTATTTAGATCTACAACATCTCCCTTATTCTTTTTTAATTAACTACTAGCATCATAAGGAGTGCTTAGAGGTACCACATCAAAAATGTCAAATATTTAAGAATTCTTTCGACATAATGCTCTTGAGTCAACATCAAGCTATTACCATCTCTTGTAATTTTCATGCCTAAAATAACATTAGCTTCTCCCATGTCTTTCATCTTAAAATTAGAAGACAATAAATATTTGGTTTTATTTACCAAATCAAGACTAGAACTAAAAATAAACATGTCATCCACATAAAGGTAAATAATAACTGTTCGCAACAAATTTTTATAGTACGAAAAAATAAACTGGAACAAAAATAATATGAAGAAAAAGAGATTTTATTGATAAATATTTGTGAGTGTAATTCTATGTATCCATTGATTCTCCTCTATGAAATTCTCCGTGACTCGAGGGCTTGAGAAGCGTCTTTCTCGAATGTAGGACGATGCAGATCTCCTTGTGATATATTTAATCGCCAAGAACGTCGAGCAACACTTTGTTGTTTCGGGTTTATCTCCGGAAAAAACTCCGTTGACCACTCCTTTGTTGAAGAACTATGCACTTGATGATTGATCTCTCTATTTGCGGATGCCTTCACCAATTGCGGAATGCTCTTCTCCAAAACTCTGAATGTCCCTAGAGAGTTATGTAATCCCTCTATTTATAATGGTAGAGGATAGACAATCCAGCTACATATGAACTCTCTTGCTTGATTCTGATTGGCTCATGTGAGTCATCAGACTTATCACATAAGCTATGTGATAAGCTTGCTTGTGATTGGCCAAGACATGTCATTTTAGACACTTGGCAAGTCTTGATTGGTCACTGTTTTAGACTGGGATTGCAATATCATTTCACACGTGGTGTCGTGTTGTTAGCTTTGAGATTGACTGGATATGCCATGTGTCGCGCCCTGCTTTCTCGTGAAAGCGGGTTTTGACAAGTGACAACTCTTTTAAAGGATGTATTAAAAGAGAAGAGTCGGCACCTAACGATTTTGGGGTGCGTTAGGACACTTATTTGCAAATAACTCTATTTTAACTAGTCTGTGTCACCAAAGATCGGTAAGGGCTCAAATTACCTCAAAGAGAAGGTGTTAGGCACTCTTCGAGGTCCACAACTGTGGGTCCCGGCCGAACTTTAAACTATGTGGATCATGTAATTAGGCTAGGTGATCAAATAAACAAACGAAAATATAGAAGTCGAAGAGTCTTATCATAACAATGAGAATTTGGTACAAATCTTAAATGATTACAAGGATAAAAATACATTGGTCTATGTTAAATGACTAAGTGTAAATAACAAGTATATAAAGAAAGGGGTTTTAGCCTAAAGGATCACCCCGTGCAATATAAATAATACTTCGCAACTCCCTTGGGGTAGGGGTTGCTCATATTATTCAGCGGGCACAAACTATCATCTCCTGCTACCCAATTACTATGTTGAAGTTGTTTACTTAAAGGCGCTCTAATTAAGTTTTAAGTCGCGTCCTATGCGTGCATTACCGTCCCATGCCTATGGTCCAAGAGTGTTTGGACCTCTATTTGGGTGGTTCTAGACTTACTTAGGTTACTCAAAAATGATAAAACTAAGTGACATTCAAAACAATTAGGACCGCACATAACAACAATGAAAGGCTCAAGTTAACCTCCACACATAAGCACAAAAAGCACGCGATCAGTCACAGGTTTTCAGATTAGGCAGTGCACGTTGTTAATCATTAAGTCCTATAGGAAGGATCTCTATGTGATTCTGATTTCCAGTATTATATATAAACAACGTTCAGGCGGACTAAAACATTGCAAGTCTTATAGGCATGATTGCTATTTGATTCTGATTTGTGGCATTGTACAGGCAACATTGCAGCTTTAAACTAACAGATTGGTATATTGCAGGCGTTACAGGTCTTATAGACGTAATCTCTACTTGTTCGTATGAAGAGGCAGTAAGGCTATTTGAAAACTCAGAATTTGCGACATTGATTTTTATAAACATGATGTCTAAGATGAATAACCACATCATATATCAGGATTTCTAACGATAGACAATTGAAACCGGTTTCATAACCACTTTATCCCTTTGAGCATGTTTTCTAGGCGAGTGATAATATCCTATTGATATGATTTCTAATAACGAAGCAGTACAGAAATGACACAAAGTAGTTGATTAATTAATAAAGATGTTGTAGCCATGATATCTAAATGGGCAGTACACTAAAGTAGTAGCAACAGTTGACCAATTGATTATTTGGAGTCCTACAAGCATGGTATCTAGATTAGTAAAGCATGTACTATTACATCTTATAGACATTTTGTCTAAGTGTGCACAGTGGTAGACGTAGAAACATTTATAGCAAATACTTGAACTAACATGTTTTGACAAGTTAAGTGAAGTGTGTGCGTGACTCTTATAGGCATGCTTCCTACACGTGAGACTAAAGGCATGTAAGCAAATAGCAAATAGCCCACATAGATCCTATAGGCATGTTTTCTACCCCCTTCATGTGAGAATTAAAGTACCCTATCCCCTTTTACTAATTTCCCCATCTGGTTGTTTACAAATTATTGCATAACCGGATAATGAATACAATTACAAACGTTACATAAGGAATAACTACAAGCCTAGAAACAGATCCAAACAAAGTAACCCAACACTTGGTTGGGGCTTCAACAACCTCACTCTTCACATGACCAGCAGGCCCAGCCCCAGGCTTAGCAGAACAATAGAAGATGCTTGAATTCAGAACCCAGGTCCAACAACGTATGGCCCAATACTAGGCCCAAGATACATGACTTACCTACTGGTGCCAGACTTAACCATGCAAGTGGCAGCTACTCAGGGAATTAATTAAACAACTTTTCATACTTAATTCTGAAAGTTGTAAGTAATAACAGTGTATACGGTCAAAATCATATGCCCCCGGAGCAAAAGCTCGAGGTTCCGCCCTAGGTCCAAGTCTGGGAGCGGTCAACATCGAAGCCCGTGGACCAGGCTCGAGCTCGAGAAAAGGGAGTAATGCCCAGAAATAGAAGTTCGAGGAATACCGAGGCCAAGTGTGCTTGACCTTGAAATAATACCGTTATGGATTTGTACCAGAGCAAGCAAGATTCCTGCCACGTCCCTGAGATCATGGCGCAAATTCCGGAATAGGATCGTACAGCTCCGTACTAGGCGGTTAAGACAGCTGTGATAAGAATATTCCCTACTGTAAATAGAAATATTCCTTATTCGGGATTCCCCTGTTATAAAAAGGGGAACCCCAATCATTTGTAAGACCACCTTTTCATTGAGAAAAGAATATATTCACTACTTTTTGCCTACTGTTCATCAGAATTGTCCTTAGCTTAATTGTTCTTACTTTGATTCTCCTATTTAATTGTTCTTACTGCTCTAAGCCACCTCGAGGTCGCCGTCTCGAGGTCACTGCTGCTAAGTAATATTGGTTTGATTCACTTCTATCTTTCATTTCTACCCCAAATTTCTTGATTACTAATTGGTATTGAACTAAATCACATATCTTTAAAACCACAAATCAAATTTAATTGTTACTCGTATTTTTTGAGGTAAACAGTTTGGTGCCCACCGTAGGGCTAAAGATAATAGTGATTATTTCTTTACTGATTCTCATTACACATGTTATCTTTACACTTTTTCTTGTCAAGAATCTTTGATTTTCAGGCTGAAACATTTCTAGCTCACAAAATGCACCTGTTCATGACAATGAGGGTCTTGGAGAAAACAACAATGTAGGAGTCGGTGTACCACCAATAAACCCTGGGGAAGTGCCAAACATGAAACCAGTAGATGTTGGTTCTCATATTGCTATAAACACCAGCCTGGGCACAGAGCCCGAAGGGAGCGTACGCAGGGATGCTCGACCAAGGGACCAAGGAACGCTGGGAGCAGGAGACGGAGGATTTAGCCTCCAGGTGATATTTGAGATGTTGCAGGCTCAGCAAATTGGCATCGCTCAACTTCAAAGTCAGAATAAGACCCTGAGTGTAGCTGAACATGAAACTAATCAACGTGCTGAACTAACGCCGGAAGGACCAAATGGAGACAGCTCGGGGACTGACCCCACCATTATGAAAATGCTCGAAGAGCTCACTAAGAAGATCGAGTCCGGAGAAAAGAAAATTGAGGATAGCGACAAGAAGGTGGAGAATTATAACTCCCGCGTAGACTAGATACCGGGGGCACCTCCAGTTTTGAAAGGTCTAGATGCCAAGAAGTTCATACAAAAACCATTCCCTCAGAGCGTAGCCCTGATGCCCATTCCTAAGAAATTCACAGCCCCGATGCCCATTCCTAAGAAATTCCGCATGCCCGATACCCAAGTATAACGGGACAACCGACCCTAACGAACATATTACTTCATACACTTGTGGGATCAAAGGAAATGACTTGAATAATGATGAAATCGAGTCAGTGTTGTTGAAAAAGTTTGGGGAAAAACTCTCAAAAGGAGATATGATTTGGTATCACAACTTAGCTGCTAACTCTATTGATTCATTTGCTATGTTACTAGACGCTTTCGTTAAAGCTCACACCGGGGCCATAAAGGTGGCCACGAGAAAGTCAGATGTCTTCAAAATAAAACAAAGGAACAACGAGATGTTAAGGGAGTTCGTGTCCAGGTTTCAGATGGAAAGAATGGAACTGCCGCCGGTTTCCGACAACTGGGCAGTGCAGGCCTTCATGCAAGGTTTGAATGAGCGAAGCTCAATTGCTTCTTGACAACTAAAGAAGAACTTGATCGAGTATCCAGCTGAGACGTGGTCAGATGTGCACAATCATTACCAGCCAAAAATCGGGGTCGAAGATGATCAGTTAGGAGCCCCCTCGGGTTCAGTTCATCCTAACAGATTCGTAGCCAAGCCCCCGAGAGACATAGACGGGGATCTAGATTCAACAAAGAACGGTATCAGCTATATACCGACCGAAGAAACAACAGCTCGAGCCGTAATGCTCCTCGAAAAAGTTCTCGAGGACTCATGAGCAAGAATGGGTTCGACAAGCACACCGACCCTGCAGAGGCTCCCCGACTATCAGAGTAAAACTTCAGCATGGATGCATCAGGGATCGTGTCGGCTATTGGAAAAACCAAAGACACCAAGTGGCCGAGGCCCATACAAATCGATCCCTCTCAAAGAAACTCGAACTTGATGTGCAAGTATCATGGTACGCACGGACATAGAACAGAAGATTGCTGGCAGCTAAGGGAAGATGTGGCTTGATTGTTCAACGAGGGCCACCTTCGAGAATTTCTAAGTGATCGAGCCAAGAACCACTTCAGGGAGAGAGATGCAAGGGAAAACGAGCAAGAAGAACCACAACATGTAATCCACATGATCATTGGAGGAGTCTACGTCCCCCAACGTCCTGTATTCAAGCGCACCAGAGTATCGATCACAAGAGAAAAGCGGACTCGGAGCTATGTGCCTGAGGACGTCCTGTCATTCTGCGACGAGGAAGCAGAAAACATATCCCATCCTCATAACGACGCCCTGGTAATCTCTATTCTTTTTAATAAAATTCAAGTTAAACGTGTTTTAGTGGATCCAGGTAGCTCTGCAAACATAATCAGATCGAGGGTCGTGGAATAACTTCGATTGCAAGATCAGATCGTACCCGCCTCCCGGATGCTGAATGGCTTCAACATGGCAAGTGAAACAACAAAGGAGAGATTATCTTTCTAGTAAACGTAGCCGGGACCATACAAGATACCAGGTTCCATGTCATCGAAGGTGACATGTGGTATAACACACTCCTCGGGAGACCATGGATACACAACATGAGGGCAATGCCTTCGGCCCTCCACCAGATGATGAAATTCCCGACAGAGGATGGAGTGAAAATAGTCCACGGGGAGTAGCATGCCGCAAAAGAAATATTTGCAATCGAGGAAGTGGTGCCGATACCAGAACCCTTGGCCTCGGAGGAATCGAGCCCTAAAGGTAAGCAGACGGCCAAGTAACAATCACAGATCCTAGCATCGACGGATGCTACCAAGTCAACCGCTCAAGATAAAGGTACACCTGGGGACGGGATTAACCCCTGAACTCAGGAAAAAACTCATTTAGTTTCTTATTGATAATATGTATTGCATTGCTTGGTCCCGTTTAGATATGACAGGGGCTCCGACGGAAATCACCACACATAGGCCGAACGGCCCGATCCAAGAAGGGAGGCCTCAGTCCAAGAAGCTACGTACCAACGTCCAGTTGACAGGATGTCCGGAGAACAAACAGGTAAAACAGTGAAAGCCTATATTAATGATATGACTGTTTAAGTCCCTGATGCGCAGAGGACTATCTTAATTCATTTGTAGGTAACATTCAAATTTTCGAGACAATGCGACACGAAGCTGAACCCAAAGAAATGTGTCTTCGGAGTCATCTCGGGAAAGTTTCTCGGCGTCATGATGTGAAATCGGGATATCAAAATTATCCCCAACCAAATCAAGGCTTTTGAAAGTATGACGATCGCGGATAGCAAGATAAGACCAAATAGAGCCCTCGGAGTCATTGGTAAAGGATCTTACAAGCTCGGCATGATGGAAGTTCTCAAAGGTGCGCGATCTCGAAGACTCACCTTTTTACACGAAGGCCTTAGGTTTTAAAGCATACGTTGCACTCTTTTTTCCTTAGCCCGGTTTTGTCCTAAATGGGTTTTACCGGCAAGGTTTTTAACGAGGCAACAACTATGTGCTACCCAGGGAAAACTCAACAGTATCTAAGGCTTCTCTTCAATCAACATCGAACACTGGGGGGGCATCACCCTCGGAGGTCATATTTTCAAGGAAAATACTTCACGCCTAAGAGGGCCTCGATAGGAAAACTTTGTAATGGGCCAAACGGTCAGATGAACCGTGTCCATATAGAATAATCAAGCCCCGAAGGCAAAAGCATGTACGCATATATCGATTATTTGAAGAAGCATTCTGTTAATATCAAAAACATTTTGTGTCTCAAAGAAGTCTACTATTATATGAACTCTACACTTATAATCCTACGGGAAACGGCTCAAGAGCCAAAGCATAAAAGCACCCTCGAATACTCGGGGACTGGCGTCGACATACAATACACCTGAGTCATCAAAAACTCGAACTCATAAGACCTCAAAGAGACACCCCCTCAAAACAAAGGCCAAGGCCAATATACTCGAGGACTAACTTTTCGAACAAGTTCAGAAAGTTATCGGGAAACAAGTCCAAGTGACATACCCGAAGGCTACGGCCATACTAAAGACTACGGTCATACAAAGGCTACGGCCAAAATAACGCTGCTTGGAGACGTCCGACTTCTGCTATAGATTAAATGCCTTCAAACACTTTGTAAAAACCGGTTAAATCAGGCTACCCTCGGCAAAAGCAAAATATAATGGGCTTCGATAATATTAGCCTCGAATAATTTAATGGGCTTCGATAAATTCAGACCTCGAACAATTTAAAGGGCTTCGATAAAATCAGCCCTCGAACAATTTAAAGGCTTCGATAATATTAGCCCTCGATAAACCTCAAGAGGTATTCGATTATCCGTATGCAAACAAGGTCACGATACGTTGAACCTTCAAAAAACCCAACGGGTACAAAAAATACATGCTAAGGCATAGTTAAATTTTCACTAAGTCTTTTAGCCGAAAAGAGGAAAAAATTATGTAGCCATTTTAGAGGCCGAATCGGCCCAACTTAAAGAGCCTAAGGGCCAATCTAAAGAGCATAAGGGCCAATCTAAAGAGCCTAAAGGCCGATATATAAGAGCTCAATGGCCAACTTCGAAAGGCTTAAGGGACAAAAACTTATAATTCGAGACTCCGTTCTCACTTACCCGGACTATGAGTCATGATATCCCGAGCTCACATCGGATCAATTTAAATTTGGCTCGATGATTATCATATCCATAAAGATCTAAGGGTCAACTATATCTCGAGTTCAAACCAATTCCCGGACCAATCATTCAAGTAGTACAAGCGAAGTATTCTATAAATAAAGGAAATATGAAATCCAGCAGGAGTCAAAGATGAGATAAAAAGTTCCCCTTACATTTCCAAAAGATGATTACAGAAGATATTTACACGAGGGACACTTGCACAAAAACAAAATGAAGAAACCTAAAACTACTTCGGGGTCATATCTTCAGGGGCCTCATCTTTGAGAGCCTCATCTTCGGGGACTTCGTATTCGTTTTCCCCACTCTCAGAGCCACTGGCTGAATCATCCTCATCTGAAAGCAGCGTAGCAGCTTCCTCATCCAGGGTCTTCGCCTTCTCGACATAGGCTGAAAGATCGAAGCCACGAGCGTGCACTTCCTCAAGGGTCTCCTTCCGGGACTATCGCCTAGCATGGTCGAGTGCACAGGATAGCTTAACTTCGGACGCAATGGATATCTCCTTGGCCCGGGCATTAGCCGCTTCGGCATCAGCTCGGTACAAAGACATAATCGCCTTAGCTTCGGACCTGGCCTTGGCCAACTCAGCGGTGGATTTAGCTTTAAGCTCCTCGATTTTGCGGCCTTGAGCTAGGCTCTCCTCCTTCACACTTTGAAACTGAAGTTCAAGTGAAGCCAGCTCTTCTCGAGGAGTTTCTTTCTCTGAGGAGAGATTGTACATGCTTTGCCTCCACCCCAAGGTGTTGGCCTCCTTCGTCTTAAGCTCCTCCCGAAGCTGCATCACCAATTTGCCCTTCTGATGAAACAGCAAAGTTAAAAGTATTAATCGTTGAAACAAACAAGTACATAACAAACTCTCGAAGGCTATAATACCTTTTCAACAAACTCGGCCCGCCCTTGGCAAGCCTGCGTCAATTCAGCTCGAAGATCGTTGATCTCCACCACTTTCTTAACATAAAGAGTTTTGAGACTGTCCCTCACTTCCGAAACCTTCTTAAACTTATCCTCACATCGAGCAAGATCAGTTCGAGACTTGGAAAATGCCCTTTTATGGAGCACCACAGCCTTCATAAAAAGGAGGGAAAGATAGATTCAGAACAGTAAAAACAAAGGTGCAGGCACACAAAACAGAAAACTCACTTGTTTGAAGAGTCGACGGGCCTCGTCGAAAATGAAGGAACCATCTGGGTTGGGGCCATCTTCAAGCCCTGCAAGGCATTCTTGAAAGATGTCATGACCTTCATGGCTCGCCTCCACTTCAGAAGACCTCATATTCAGAGCATCTTGAATTTACCCCTCGGAGAACTCGGGGCCAGGCGGTGAGTCATCCACATTTATTACCCCAAGTGATCCACTCGGGGCGTTCTCTTTTGTTTGAAGAGGCTCGGGATCGGGCCGTTCAGCCTCGCCCTCCAAATAGCCTCCTAGACGAGGTGCCTTTTTTCTGCATGATGGCTCGGGACTTTGTTTGAACTCCCCTCGGAGATTTCCTCGGCTCTAGAATGAGCCACATCAACCATCACCGGCTCGACGGACTTCGAAACATCAGTGTTTCCTCTTTCACAAGCTACCAGCAAGCAGTCGTCATCTTCTTCTTCCTCCAGATCCCGAAGGCGTTGGGCCGTTCCGGAGATAAGGCCGTTGTATCGTCCTTGGACCTTCATGCCACGCTTTTCTTAGGCTTCGGGGATTTGCAGGTGACTCTCTTTTTCTTTTCCTTTCTTTAGAAGACTTCGGCATCTCTTCTTCAACGGCGGGGGCCGGCCGCATAGCAACGACGTCTCGAAGACCTGCACGAAACCGAAATAAGTATCCCATTGGGAGAAGTACAAGAAAAAAACAAGAGAACTCACCATGGGTTTTGGCCTCCCATCGACCCTTGACCAAATCTCGCCAGCAACGCTCCGAATAAGAGGAAGTGGAAGCCAGCTTTTAGACCCAACCTTCGAGGCCCGGAACCCCACCAAGAAACCAGGCAGTAGCTGCACTATCAGAAAGGGGTTAGACCAAGGAAAAGGGTAAAGCTGAGAAGAGAAAGCAAGGTATAAACCTGCCAGATACTTACTTTTCATGTTCCACTCCTCGGGGAACGGTATCCAATCAGCAGGAATCAGGTCGGAGGTCTTGACTCGGACAAACCGGCTCATCCACCCTCGATCTTTGTCCTCGTAAATACTATAGAAGAGAGATTTCAAGGATCGGCGTTGCAATTTTATCAAGCCACCTCAATAAAGTCGGGGACTGTACAGTCTGATCAGATGATCGAGAGTGAAAGACATCCCCTCAACTTGGCTCGAAAAGAATTTGATCAAGTAAATGATTCGCCAAAATAAAGGGTAGATCTGGCCAAGCGTCACTCGGTATCGTCGGCAAAAATCAAGAATAACCGGATCTATGGAACCCTGAGCCGGAATCGCAGGACCCAGCATAAATGGGTAGGTGTATACGCTCAAGTACCCCGCTTTATATGTAGTGATGTCCTCCTCGGAGGAAGGAATCACTACTTCTTTGTTCTCCCACTTACAGTCCTCCTTTGCTTGTGCAAGCTCATCCTTGGTTATCAAGCAAACATATCCAGACATGGGCTCGCATCGGCCTGGTGTCGACACAGGTTTCTCGACTTTGAAATCGGAAGTTATTTCACATGGCGGAGGGATGCACTCCTCAATTTGAGGGGGCACTACTGGTTTGCTCTTGGTCGGTCGGGAAGATGAAGAAGATTTTTCTTTTTGGGGAACCGGTTTAGAGGTTTTAGCCATCACGACACGGAAATTCAAAGAAAATGGAAAGTGTTGATAGTGAAATAGAAGAGAAGGAGGAATTTAGAGAAATTGAAAGAGCTAATAAAACTTTGTGAACAATATGAGAATAAAGTTTGCAGGGTTATGAAGTTTGTTCATTTATAGAGGTCAGTTAACTGTACTTTGGAAGCCAAAAGGCCGACCGTCAGCCGCCTCCAATCAATGAATGTGGAAACCGCGCGAAAAATAACCTTTTTAGTCACTTCAATCACTGACGTCACAAGATTGGCATTAGAATCAAGGTGTCGAAGATCAATTCATTTTTTATCAATCTATTTCGAGTTCGAGCAAAGTGTTCACACAAATACTAAGCCCAAGGGCTACCCGAGTTTGAGAAATTTCTCACTCGGGGACTACAAAAAATCCTAAGGTCTAACTTTATTCGAGCAAGTACTCGCTTGACTACTAAAGCCCAAGGGCTACCCAAAGTTCGAAAGAAGTTCTCACTCGATGATCGTCTACGGAGCCTAAGGGCTAACTTTATTTTGAATTCGAGACCTTGCTCTCACTTAGGACTTAGGAATCCCAATGTTCCGAGTTCGCATCGAATCGATTTAAGCTCAGCTCGAGAATTAATGAAAGCCTTAAGGGATATTATGTTGGTTGATTAAAAACCTAAGGGTTTATCACATCCTAAGTCCGGTGTTTGGACTAGTCGTTAGAATTACACAATCACATTTTTCACAAGTAAAGACGGAACGAAATTCAACACGAGCCAAAAGTAAGATAAAGGTATCCTTTTATATTTCTGAGAGATGGTTACAAAATATAACTACAACACCCACGAAGGGTACTTACACAGAAACAAAGAAGCAAAAAAAAAAAAACCAAAAACCTAATCTACTTCTAAGGCCACGTTCTAGAGAGCATCATCTTCGAGAGCCTCCTTCCCGGGGACCCCGCTTTGACCGTTGGGAATATCTTCGTACTCAAAGATATTAGAGGTGGAAAGTATTCGATAAATGCAACCATATTTCCAGCAGCGGAGATTGAACGTTCTATTGAAATTTTGGGCTGCAATCCGTTGAAAAAGAGCAGCAAAAGGAAAAGACCAGAAGGGCAGACCAGAAGATGTAGCTTCACCTTCTATCACAAGAAAAATCAAAAGGGTTGCAAGGTGCAGGAGCAACGATCCAAGAATGTTTATCCTTGGGACATTGTTCCGGGGTGGGATGCAAAAGTTAGTAGGCGATAGTGCCACCTCATTCCATGGAAAGCAAAAGGAATGAAGTGCTACACTAGGTTGAAGTTAAGAGAGATGAGCAGCAGTGTAAAGTTCGCATATTTTCTGATGCGAGAAGGATTCGGCGCCCTCCTCACATTGTTTCGAATCAAAGCTTTGAAAAGGGAAACCTTGGCATAACTGGTAAAGTTGCTGCCATATGACCATATGTTCGCAAGTTCGAACCATGGAAATAGACGATTAAAGAAGGAAGCAAAGAAGGGAGAAGACCAAAAACAGATAAAGATGAAAAAAGCACGGTTCTTTGTTCAATAGGATAGCCTCCTATTTATAGAAAGGCGGCGACGGACCGGCGGCGCAAGTGGCCGACCAACACTGACACGCATTTGATGTTTTGGGGAAGAGCGTCGACATGACATTTCCGGTCATTTCAAGTACCTACATCACGGGGGTGACATCATCATGAGAAGCTCAGGGAAGTCGAGGTGAAAATCGTTTCTTATCATCTTATTCTAAGAAACGCGGGGACTATCTGTATACGGTCAAAATCATATGCCCCCGGAGAAAAAGCTCGAGGTTCTACCCTAGGTCCAAGTCCGGGAGGGGTCAAGATCGAAGTCGGTGGACCAAGCTTGAGCTCGAGAAAAGGGCGTAATGCCTGGAAACAGAAGTTCGAGGAATACCGAGGCCAAGTGTGCTCGACCTTGAAATAATAGCGTTATGGATTTGTAACAGAGCAAGATAGATTCCTGCCACGTCCTTGAGATCATGGCGCAAATTCCGGAATAGGATCGTACATCTCCGTACTAGGCGGTTAAGACAACTGTGATAAGAATATTTCCTACTGTAAATAGAAATATTCCTTATTTGGAATTCCCCTATTATAAAAAGGGGAACCCCAATCATTTGTAAGACCAACTTTTCACTGAGCAAAGAATATATTCACTACTTTTTGCCTACTGTTCATCAGAATTGTCCCTTAGCTTAATTGTTCTTACTTTGATTCTCCTATTTAATTGTTCTTACTGCTCTAAGCCACCTCGAGGTCGCCGTCTCGAGGTCACTGCTACTAAGTAACATTGATTTGATTCACTTCTATCTTTCATTTCTACCTCACATTTCTTGATTAATAATTGGTATTGAACTAAATCACATATCTTTAAAATCACAAATCAAAATTAATTGTTACTCGTATTTTTCGAGGTAAACAAACAGTTCTAATCAAGACATATAAGCAGGATCACATGAGACTTTGGAAAGTACAGAAGGAATACATAAAATAGGCCCATGCTAAGTTTTAAAGTGACAGGATTGAACATCATAAACTAGCAAACTACTTCAAATAGAATTTTAAACAAAACTTAATCTAGAATTAGCCTAAAGATTTTCAAAAAACTAGCAAATTCATAAACAAGAACAAGTGAGAGGTAGTTTTCGCAGGAAGGTTTTTAACATGAGAGCCTAATGAGAATATGGTCATCGACAGCATAGCAACAAGCTAATGGACATAATTAAGGACAGTTAGCAAACATGTCACTCAACTGAACATGAGACTTAACATATTGAGTATCAATCGTAGTACAAAGGTTCAAAAACAACACCAGGACTCATAATAAGTGAAACTACATCGACTCCAGATTAACAGGATATGTAGGTACTAGGTCTGAACCACATATAGGGGAAGATGATAAATATTGAATCTCCTTCTAGAAGTCTTAAGCCATATTAAGGAGCACAAAATTGGACAAGTCAGGGAGCACACGTTAAGTAACAGGAAAGCATATTTGGATAACATCATGATCAAGAAAGCATGAAGTCATACATGAATGATTCAATAAGAATTAGAACACATTCTTCTTATGAACTGGTTTATCACAAGAATCCAAAACAAGGTAGAAGATAAACTCAGGATAAGTGACAGATACAAGCACTCAAACACATACAAACACATTAAGCTAGACATGCTTAAGAAAGCTAGAATCAGGGCTAGAAATTAGGCTAGTTGAGATGCTAGGAGAAACATAGAGCCATGAAAACAACTTTAGAGAAAATAGATATTCAAGTAATTTAAATGCAAGAAAATTAACTTAAAAGATCTAAACATTATGGAAAATTATAAAAATACTCGTATAAATCTTGTAAATAAAATAATGATGCAAAAAAGATATTTTGAAAGTATATATACTTATTTTATAAATATGAGGGCAAAATTGGGTATCAACACCATGTCATTTGACACATGGCATGAGTCTGGGCCTTAAGATGAAATAGATCTTGGGCTTGAAAATAATAAAATGGACTAATTTAATTTGTCCAAATTAATTATTTAACCCAAATAAAATTAAGATACAATCCAAATTTTGTATGTCCACAGATGCCCCTACTTCAAAGCTCGTTGAAGTGTAGGCTTAGTCAACCGTAAAAAAAACAAGATTTGAAGTACCAGTAGAGTCATTGATTCCATCTCTCACTGGAATCAAATTGCACATGTCATGTATACAAAATGAGTGACAATTTATATTGCACATAATTAAATGATTCATCCAAACTTTCCTTGAGAAATTGGCCAGTCCAACGATGTGCAAATTGATGAACGTCTAGAAGCCACTTTATGATTATTTGTAGGGACTTTATTAGGGAATTCTTGGAACTTCAAAGTAAGAGAATTTGGATGCATTTGATCTTAAGAAAAAATCAATATCTTTAGTGCACATCACAACTCTCCACACAGTAAGTCAGTAACAAAACAGTGGTTACGTGGCTTTAAGCCATTCCTTCCCTTTTTTGGCTTTTTCTTGGACTTTGCTCTTATAATTTCGTTTGAGAAATATAGGAGATATCCAATTATTTTATATTGTTTTAAAATAAAAATCTTGGATACTCCTTATCCACTAGAACTTCACCAAGTAAATATATATGTAATTGTAGGAGAAGTAAAAATCCTTAGCTCTAAAGGAACTTGGATTTGTGACCTTCTAGAACTCCTCTTACCGAAAGAATATCCACGACCCTTCAAACTCTATAAAAGGAGAATAATTGTTCTTCTAATACTCATCAAGTCTACCAAGAAGACCAACTTTGCAAATATGGAATAGTCCGGCCAACACTTATAGAAAATATACGACACTCTTTCGCATTTGTAATTCTTTTCTTTCTCATGATTTCTTTCCATAACGCATTTTTCTTTTCTTGTAGGC
Source organism: Nicotiana attenuata (assembly GCF_001879085.1). Lineage (NCBI taxonomy): Eukaryota > Viridiplantae > Streptophyta > Magnoliopsida > Solanales > Solanaceae > Nicotiana > Nicotiana attenuata. The sequence continues at coordinate 60,317,052 of NC_031991.1, forward strand.
TTTTACTGCTACACAGTGGAGTAGCAAATTTATTCAGTCCATGGCCAAACCATCAACAACAACAATGATTACAGAGGAGTTAAGGGCTTCAAACTCACGCATGCTTCATCATTAATAGGCTTGAGATTATTGCTAACTCAATTTTCAATGAAGACAAAGCTGCCAAAAAACAAAACAACAATGCCGATATACGCCTCGTTGAAGTGACACTAAATTCACCATGACGAGTTGGAGCGCTATTCCTTAGGCATCTCAATTATCCATGCTGAATTGAAGCATCGTGCCATTGGCACCGTGAAATCCATATTTCTTCTTCTTCTTTTTGCAGATTTATGGAGGAGTACGAATGGTCTTGATATCCCTAGGAAGATGTATTGCTAGCGAATCACTTGTCTCTTTGTTGCGGCTTAGCGAGAGAGACATATGAAGTGTCCTTTCACCCTTGGCAACGAAATCCCTACTCTTGGAGGCTTGGAGAGACCATATTTCGTCATTGGCGGCGCAACATGTGCCACATTGCATTATTGCAGGCTGGCGAGGAAGACAACTGGAGTAGGCCTTTCCAACTACGGCGAGCAAGTCGCGTCTCTGCTGCTTTGACTTTATAGCATTTCATGCTCTCATTAAAAAAAATTGCATCTCGACCTAGGAGTGTTCAAACTGCAATCCGCTTGGTTCGGCAGAATCAAAACTTGCACCACAGAGACACATCCAAAATTTAGGGCCAAATTCCATCAGAAAAAGTCGAAATGAACTTTTGAAGGCGATGCACAAGTCTATCATTTCGACTTCACAATACTGCACGCTGTCATTAGAGAGTACATATCTCAAACTAGGAACGTCCGAATCGCGAGCCGTCTTTGCCTTAGGAAAGGCAAGTTTGAAACCTGCAACACCTGAAGATATACAGTCTTGCGTGTAATAACTTTAGCTGTCATGCTTCACAAATCTTATCTTTTCATTTATTTCTTTTGCGGACTCGCAAAGAAGCTCAAAGGGCTCGGATATCAGACTGAGGTGTCATACAAGATGCGGAGCCACCCCTTCACCAACTGTTGCACTTGATTTGTTGATAGTCTTAAAGTTCATCAATGGCGGCTCCCATGGTGATTGTAGGTTTTTCAAGAGAGACAAATTCTCATATATGAGACCTTCAACCAACACTTGCTCTAGAGAAGCAAACTATCATGCTCGAGGCCTAACAACAAGATACGTGGTCAAGAGATCATCACAACTATTGAAGGCGAGAGACGTACATTGAGAATGTCGTATTAAATGTAGAGGCGTCATACAGACTTGGAAAAGCATTTAATACACGTCAACAACAAATCTTAGTTGACGATCTTTTTCAGTGCTTAGGCTTTTGTATAGGATAATGTCTAATCCCTTTCACCTCTACATTTTTGGATGTATCAACTTTGTAACATTGAAACAATAAAATATCTTTTACACTTCAATGCAAATTGTCTTCTTTTTCATATTTATATATGTCTCTCTACTTGAAGAGTTAATGTGATGATCCCATAAACCAAACCCTTTTTTTTAAACTCATGCGACTGAACTTAGAATGAAACTCTAAACTGCCAACGTACCTCGGTGAAGAGGATTAAGTCATAACGTAGTTGATGATTTTTTTTATGTCCTAATTTTTGCCTAGGCCGCCTCTCGCGAGGTTTTCAAGCTAGCGGGCTTTTTTTTGGTCTTAACTTTTGCCTAGGCCGCCTCTTTTGAGGTTTTCAACCTAGCAGACTTTTTTTTGTCGTACACAGTTTAGACTCATGCGGGCCAAGAGTGTAGCAACGTGCAGTTTAGGCTAATGTGTCAAGGAGCATCATTTACTTGAAGTTTAGGCTCGTACATCAACGAGCGTCATGACTTGCAGTTTAGGCTCGTGCATCGAGGAACATCATGACTTGTAGTTTAGGCTCGTGCGTCGAGGAGCATAAGTGACTTTTATGGGAAGTACTGCTTCAAAAATTTACCGTTGATCGGACCAACTCCGTGACCATCCTTATCAACGATTTTGTATGTGCCACTTGAATAGGCTTACATCACAACATATGGCCCATCCCATTTTGAGGTAAACTTGTTTCCTATGTGTTTGTTGAGGATTATGGGTCTTCGAACACCTAGGACTAAGTCTCCTACTTGGAATGACCGTGGTCGCACTTTCTTGTTGAAAGCTCTAGCTAGTCGAGCTTGATAGCACTCCAATTTTTGTTGCGCTTCTAATCTTTTCTCATCCAATTCCTCTAACTCTGCTAGGCGAAGTTGAGCATTCTCTTCGGACGTAAGTCCTTCTTGGATTGTGATCTGCAATGATGGAATTTGTTGCTCCAATGGAAGGACTGCTTCTATGCCATACACCAAAGAGTAAGGAGTTGCTTGTGTAGCAGTTCTGAAGGTTGTGCGGTATGACCACAAAGCTTCACCAATTTTCCAGTCTCTCTTGTTCTTTGCAACAACTTTCTTCAAAAGGTTACCAAGCATCTTGTTTAAAGCTTCAGCAAGGCCGTTGGCTGGTGCATTATACATTGAAGACTTATGTTGCTTGAAACCGAACTTCTCGCACAGGCTCTTCACGGGCTTGTTGTCAAATGGAGTTCCATTATCAGTGATTATGTATCTTGGTATGTCGTACCTAAAAATTATATACGAGTTGATAAAATCGACAACAGTTTCCTTTTTCACCTCCTTCAGTGGAATAGCTTCAGCCCATCTAGAGAAGTTGTCCATAGCGGCCAATATGTATATTTGTCCCTTTGATGACTTTGGAGGCGGTCCAACAACGTCAAGTCCCCATGCATCAAAAGGCCATAAAGCTACAGTTGGATGAAGAGGCTCTGGAGGTTGGTGGATGTAGTTGGCATGAAATTGATACGCTTGACATCTTTTGGCATGCTCCATGCAATCCTTCACCATTGTCGTCCAGTAGTAGCCCATCCTCTTGATGCAAAAATTGAGCTTGGGACTAGATTGGTGTGCTCCACATGAGCCAGAATGTGCTTCCTCCATCGCTTGGCGGGCTTCTTCTTTGTCAAGACATCGCAAGAATAGTCCTTCAGAAGAGTAGCAAAATAATGTTCCCTTATAGAAGATGAATCGTGGTGCTCTTCGTTTGATGCCTGTTCATTGCCGCAGATCCTCAGGTAACTTTCCATGTTCAAGGTACTCTATTAGTGGTTGCCTCCAATCTTCTTCTTCAATCACTCGAATATACGTATGATGGCTTTCGTTGATTTGAAGATCAAGAAGTCTAGGAATAACCCATCGGTAACACACATATACCTTTGTTGACTCATTTTCTCCAAGTGCCACCATCGTGGCCAAGTTAGCCAAAGCATCAGTCTTTCGATTTTCTTCTCTTGGGACGTGGTTTAAGAACACTTGGTTGAATCTTTCAAGTAAACCAGAAGCATATTGATGGTATGGCAAGAGATCTCCCTTCTTTACCTCGTAACTCCCCAAAAGTTGGTTGATGATCATCTTAGAGTCATCGTAGATCTCCAACTGTAGAATCTTCATGTCTAATGCCATTTCGAGACCGACGATCAAAGCTTGGTACTCTGCGGCATTGTTGGAGCATGTTTCACCTAAAACAAAGGAGAATGGCAAGAGTTGTCTTTCAGGAGAGATCAACACAACACCTGCCCCCACACCGTTACGACATGCAGATACGTCAAAGAACATTTTCCATGGTGGTAATTCTTCAATGAACAAAACGTCTTCATCTAGAAACTCATCAAAAAACTCCCATTCCACCGGAAGAGGGTGATCAACCAGAAAATTGGCTAGTGCTTGTCCTTTCATAGCTTTTTGAAGTATGTATGTGATATCATATTGGTTAAACAATATGGACCATCTTTCTAGGCGTCCAGAAAGAATAGGTCGAGTCATCACGAACTTCACGGGATCTGCTCGAGAGATGAGTTTGATAGTGTATGCTTCAAAATAATGCCTTAGCTTCTTTATCGCATAAAGTAACGCTAAGCATATTTTCTCAATAGGCGTATAGTACAACTCAGCTCCTATCAGAGTTCGACTGAGGTAGTACAAGGCTTGTTCCTTTCCTTCCTTATTCTCTTGAGCAAGTAGTGCTCCGAGTGAATGTTCCTGTGCCGCGATGTAGAGTATTAATGGCTTCCCAAGCATTGGCACCCCTAACATAGGTGGATTTAGCAAGTATTTTTTGGTGCTTTCAAAAGCATTTTGACACGACTGATCCCAATAAAAAGGGATATCCTTCCTCAATAGATGATTGAAGGGTTGACACCATCTGGCCAGATTAGAGATGAACCTCCGGATAAATGCTAAGTTTCCTTTGAGACTTCGAAGCTCCCTCAAGTTCTTTGGCTTGGGCATTTTCTGAATGGCGTCAATCTTTGCAGGATCAACTTCAATTCCACGATGACGCACAATGAAGCCAAGAAACTTTCTAGAAGTAACTCCAAATGCACACTTGAGTGGATTCATCTTCAGGTCGAATTTTCTTAACCTTTCAAAAACAATTCGAAGGTCTTCAAGGTGGTAACGCCTACTCTTCGTCTTCACCACCAAGTCATCGACGTAACATTCAACCCTCTTATAAAGCATGTCGTCAAAGATGTTTTGCATCGCACATTGGTAGGTGGCACCAGCATTCTTCAGACCGAAGGGCATCACTTTGTAATAATATATCCCTTTTGGATTTTGGAAAGCAGTAGACTCTTCATCTTTTGGAGACATTCTGATTTGATTGTATCCGGATGACCCATCCATAAATGACATAGCTTCATGCCCTGTTGTGGCATCAATCATGAGTTCAATAATTAGTAGCAGAAAGTCATCTTTCGTACATGCCTTGTTTAGGTCTCAAAAGTCAACACAAACACGTATTTGACCATTCTTCTTATTGACATGTACAATATTTTATATCCATGATGGGTACTTTACCTCTTGAATAAATCTCGCCTCGATGAGCTTGTTGACTTTGACTTTAATTTGTGGTACTAGCTCAGGTAGAAACATGCGTTGTGACTGCTTCACAGGGCATGCTCCACTTTTGATCCCTAAATAATGAACGACTACCTTAGGACTAAGACCAACATTTCTTTATAAGACCAAGCAAAGACATCTTTGTACTCGGTCAATAACTTGGAATATTCCTCCTCCTCCTAAGGCGTAAGAAGCGCACTAATGAAGGTGGGGCGTGGATCTTCCGGAGTGCCTAAATTGAGTTCCTTAAGTTCATCCATAGTTGATTGCCCGCCATCTTCTAGTTGAGTGGGAGCCTGATCACGTCCGAATTCATACCTCTAAAGAGGTATGACACGGTCGTTTGCAATAATAAAACCCAACAAGGAGTCGAGATCGAATCCACAGGGAGCTAAGATGGGAGTTAGTAGTATATATTCGGAATGAGCAAGTGAAGTACCTTGGTTGCGCTTCCACAAATAGGTTTTTGTTTCTACTTCTATAATTAAGCTAATGATTGCAAATTTAAAGATATAAAACTAGAGTTAATTATTTTTGAGTGTTTTCCAAATATATAAAAGACCTAGGGCTGTGACCATAACCTAGGTGTTTGGGATAAAGACTTTTATGCTCGTTTATTGACTGAAGTGTATTATAGCTCACAACACTATATTGCCCACTCAATACCTCTTGGTCAGAGAGTGGTTTTGCCCAAATTGGCTTTCTCAAGGCCATATGGGTAACTACCAAAACGGTTGATAAGAGCTCAAGTCCGGTTATTAATATCTCTAGGTTGAACCCTTTAATTGGGTTAATCAATCTCTCAATTGATCCAGTTCCTTGTTAGCTAAGTTAACCTAGACTAGGTCCCTCTTTATCAAGAAGAGACTAAGTCAAATAGGCTTGAATCAATGTTTACAACCATCAAATCTACAATTGAAGCATGAACTAAGTTAAAAAAACACTCATTCATAAGCAAGCCCAAAATTAATCACCCATAAGGTTTACACACTAGGGTTGGGTCACAATCCTAGTAAAAATCTAGCTACTCATAGTGGGTGTAGAAGAAAACAAAGAAGAAAAGATAATAAAACTCATATTGGAAGATTAAAATGAGAAATCCAATGTTAAATCACCAAAATAAGCTAAAGTTTCTTAAAGAAGCAAAGAGAAACGGCTACAATGCTTAAAAATATTCAAAACTTGACCTAATTTTGTAAAACTCTTCTATTTATACCAGGCTGACAATTCCGGACAAAAATGCTCCTCGGGAGGTTATGCGGCTGCACAATTCCATGTTCTGCAGGTTTCTTCATCTAGTCAGGAACTGGGGTCTGCGGCTGCACAATTCTGAACAGCGACCGCGAGGCACTATTTCTGCAGTCCGCAAACTTAGCACTGTGGCCACAATGCACTCTTTTGCGGTCTGCAATAGTATGATCGCGACCGCAAGATAATTTTCTGCGGGCGCACAATCTTGTGCGGACCGCAATTCGAGGAAGCTCTAGACTTGGATTTTTGTCATCTCTCTGATCTTGGATCCTAGCCCAGCTTTTGTGGCGGCACAATTCATGCGCAGTCTGCTATTTGCTCAAAAGTCTGCTGAGTTTTTCTTCTTTGATTGCGGCAACAGATGGAATTCTGTGGATCGCACATTGTAAGCTTCTGTGCCTTTTATTGCCTTGTGTTTAGACTACTCCTTTGAGTCGGATTTCATCTCGGGAATCTAACTTCCAACATTCTTGCAATTTTGCACATTTCATTAGTTTTGGGAACATAATTCAATGCTTTTAGACTAAAACAAAAGCTAAAAGGCACTAATAAGTAGTCAAAATCCCCCCTTATCAAAGCCTCGTGTACTTCATCATCAATGTCAAGGCATGGGCTATCTTCCATAGTTATATGATAGGATGTTTCCACAAAGTCTGACTTTTCTCTTTGACTTCCTTGGATGGTCGACATGGCTTCTTTCTCTTTCTCTGCTTCTTTATGAGGCTGGCAAGTGTAAACAATGGTTCTCCTTTGCACCTTTAGTGGACCATCGGTGGATATTGACAAAATAGACTTCCTCTTCATACGTATTGGAAAAGCAATACAGATTTTTTTGTCAACAACAACTTCAAAATGACCCCGCTCCTCATGTACTTGCTCTTTATATTTTGACAGTATCTTTCCAGATGGTGACTTCCTCATAGTTACTAGGCGACAAAAGATGGAGGTCTTTGAGGTAGTGAAAACTTTCTTTAGGTATTTGGAAGATACACGTTCACCTTTGTGACTTAGCCTTTCAAATACCGAGACCCTAGGGGTTGAGCCTCCAATGCAATCAAACACTGAAGCCCGTTGTTTTATTTTCTTGCCCTTAACTTCCTTCATCTCCTATACCGAGGTGTGTTGTGATGAAGCTATTCTAAATTTGCTTCTCTTTGATGAAATTTGAAAAGGCTCTTCCAAATTGAATCCCAACCCAAACTTTGGAGTGGCGACGTAGTGCCCTTGCTTTCTCAACCTCATTTAGGACTCAGTAAGCTTATGTATCTTCTCACTAATGACTTCATCTTTGAGTTCTCCTAGTCTTGATGGATTTAAGAAGTCGTAACCAGACTTTTCAAGCAGTATGAAGGCCTTAGGATCAAAGTGCCTTTCTATTTTATCAGCTTGGAGATTGCCTTTAGTAGACTCACAAGTCACGGATGGGATTTTTGCAATTGGGATAGTCATGTGCTCCTTCAAATTTTGGATAGCTTTGTGACCCATTTGCTTCTTTGGAGTACATTCCTGTAACAAAGGATGCCCTTTCTTTCGACGCTCATGCGGAATATAACGAAAAACTAGATGCTCCTTATCAGTCTTTGCTTGTATGTTACCTTCAGATGATGATAGCTTAATGGAGACCTCTTCAGTTATCTTCTTAGGCAGCTTGGCGGTAGTCCATTGAGCCTCATTTTCTTCTTCTGACTTAATATCGCTTCGCCGACTGATGATGGTTTCTCCGCACTCAGTTCACAAAAATCTAGGTAGAATTTTGCATCTGCAAAGTATGACTCCGTCTTAGTGAAAGGATTGATGTCTACATCAATTTTGACTATCTCTCCATCCCATATGTACTTCAGACATTGATGCAAAGTAGATGATACCACTCCATTCTCATGAATCCAAGGACGTCCAAGCAGCAAGTTGTATTATGTTTTGGCATCTATGACGTGAATAAAGGTGTTTGACTTCATCTCACCAATGGATAATCTAAGCGGATCATACCTATGGCTCGTTGTCCTACTTGGTTGAAACCTTAGATTGTTAGGTTACTTTTGGATAGCTCATCGATAGATATCCCAAGCTTTTTTAGCACCATCTTCGACATGACATTGACAGTCGAACTATCATCATCAAGTATGCGGTTGAGATGTTGTTCCTGAATGGCCCCTACAACGAACAAAGGTTTGTTATGTGGCTTAGACCCCAACAACAAGTCATCATCTGTGAAGGAAATTGTTGCACAACACGTGACAACTTTTATGTTATCCTGATGTTCTTGTGTATTCATTGGAGCAAGCTCATCGTCACTTTCCTTTATTTTATCAGTACTAGAAACTACATGAGTTGCGCCAACGTGACATCTATGAAGGAATTTTTCAGGAAAGAATTCATGTAATGTGACTGGCTTTTGAAACTTTGGCGATAAGGCACTGTACTTTTTGCTAGTAGAAGATTTGATATTTCTTGGTGGTTGTAGCCTATCCACATTGCTCATCATCACTCTTGGCTTAGGAATTCGTAGCCTCAAAACTGCCTGCTGTTTTCTCTTCTTGTGAGTGACTAGAGTCCAACCCTCATCATCTTTGTCTTTGGAGTGATTGTCTAGCTCTAGTGAACCTTCAAGAGTTTTCCTTGGAAGATCAACTTCAATGGGCTCGAAACTTCCAAATTGTAAGAAGGCAGTGCTTGACACGTTCTGCAACCTTGAACACTTCTTTTCCTTGAGCGCGATACTTGCATGATTTGCTTTTGCTGTTTCATCCATGTCTATGATGATTTTTCCTTCACTTACAAGAGCCATGATTTCTCCTTCAAGACGAAGCATTTCTCTTTAGGGTGGCTAATGACGCGATGAAACTTGCAGTATTTTGGATCGCCAACCTTACCAATTTCCTCAGGCCTTTTTGATTCAGGGAGATCGATGATTTTCTTGGCCAGCAATTCATCAAGGATCGTGGGTACGTCTGAATCTGGAAACGAATAAACCTTCACCTCTAATTCCTTCAAGGTTGGACAACGTTTCACCACTTTGGGATATTGACTCAGGGTCTTATCCTCCTTCACTTTTTGCTTGGTCGTGACCTTCACAGAAGTTTCTATCACCGCCATAGATTCTTTGGTTTGGCTCTTTGATGCAACATTTTTCTTGAACTCCTTCTAATCAACAAATGGAGATGCATTTCCATGACTTGTGATGCTTAACTCCATGTCGTGCTCGTGTTGCAAGTTCTTCAAAAGTTCGCGGTTTGATCCTTTGTAGGATGTACAAAATGCCCGAGTGCATTCCTTGAATGCACATCTCCACAACAAATATTTCTGAAAGGCGATCCTTGCACTCCAAACTTAATGCCCTCCAACGATTGATGTAATCCACCATGGCCTCGTCTTTCCTTTGCTTGGTTCCTGTCAACTCTATCATGCTTACAGTTCTACGGGTACTGTAAAAACGATTGAGGAATTCCTTCTCATGTTGCTCCCAACCATTAATGGACTCGAGCTCCAACTCAATATACTAGTCAAATGCATTCCCTTAGAAAACTGTCACGCCCCAAACCTGAAGAAGCGTGACCGGCACCCGGTGCCATACTCGGCCCTAGCGTACCACTCTGTAACTGTGAACTCTAGAGGGGTATATATATATATATGTGTGTGTGTGTGTGTGTGTGTGTGTGTATGCGTGTAGGCTGACGAGGTCGCCATGACTTGTCTACAAGCTTTTAGAGATAGCTGGATTGTATCATAGTCGGGACAGGGCCTCGACCTACCCATCAGACCTAAATATATATAAAATGGACTCCAAGGTCTAGACCTGGTAACTCCGAGGAAGTGGAGCTTACCAACCAAGCTGATGTTTGGCTCTATCTAATGGGAAGGTCTGCCAGCTGTCTATCAGGACCCGCAGGCATGAAATGCAGCGTCCCCAGCAAAGGGACGTCAGTATGAAATAATGTACTGAGTATGTAAGGCAACAGAATAACTGAAAGCTGAAACCGAACTGATGATATAATAACTGAATGTAACTGGGAGTCAAAGATAATCTGAAGATATGCTTATCTGTTGATACTGACTCAACTCTCTCAATCTAGTATGTAAAATAGTTTTCCGACCCTATAAGGCTCGGTATGTGTAACTGCTCTACTGTAGTAGGCTCGCTCATAGGCGCTCGGCCATACTAGGTTGTGTATCTCGGCCATTCTGGGCTCGGTCATAGGCGCTCGGCCACAGTACGCTCGGTATATAACTTACCATCTGATCAGAAGTTGCCCAATAGGGGCATGCCCACCGATTATAGCTCGATCATAAATATATATATATATATATATATATATATATATATATATTACTTAACTGAATATAAAGTCTCTGTAAGGAAGGATACTGTAACTTATGAGACTATGATAATGTACATAAGTTCAAGAATACAAACATCTCCTTATGTCTCGTTATAGAACACATGTAGTTACGACATCATGCCAAAATGAAGGAAAGATTTAGCCTTAACATACCTTATCACAATATGTCCAATAGCAACGTTAAACTCGTCTCGTTTCACCTTAATCTACAAGATTTAGCCTTAACATACCTTATCACAATATGTCCAATAGCAACGTTAAACTCGTGTCGTTTCACCTTAATCTACAACAGTGATAACAATACTATCATCAAGGTATGGAAGGTACAACTATCGCACAACGAACAACAAGCTTATTTTATAATAAAATGGGCAGCATCTCCCCTATAATCTTTACTTCCTCCTAATTCAACATAACACCAACAACAACAACAAGAACACAACAATAACAACATATATGCATCATTTTCCAACATTATATCCATCACAAAATACCACAAAACAGCCCAACATACAACCAGTCAACAGTGACCCAACAACAAACAACATACCACTCTTTCGAAACTCGCTAGGTCTAGTCTTTACGATCGAGTTATAACTCGTACAAGCATAGATAATGGAAGGAGAAGCATAAATTACCTTGGACTGAGTAGAACCCATGAAACCTAGCCCTTCTTCATCCAAAATCAGTCCCCCAATGCAGCTATAAGAAGGAGAAAGGGAAACTAGCAAGCTGTCTGGGCTTTTCGGCACTAGAATCACATCGTAACACCCGAAATAACCTAGGGTTTGTGTGGTATTTTTGGGGAGGAGTTACAGGGGTTCAATATGGTTTTCTTGGTCTGAAAGACTGCTGAAATAAATGAGTTGATAAGCCCTTAAAAGTCCCCTCTTGGCCGACTTTGGAGCTTTCAATTGAGGCCTCTCCTTTTGGAAAGTAGGTGATGCACCTACTTGTCACCTACCAGTCTGCGCAATCTCGCAAAAACGTGAATTTCTCTCTACTCCAATGTTGTATCAATGAACGGTTTACTCCATTCGAAACAAGACTCATAGATCTTCAATTTGGTAGGTAGATCATCCCAAAATCCATGTACATTGGGAGAAATGCTCAGCTACATTTGACCTAATTTTCAGCATATTTATGAATGTAACTTGTGATGATCTTTGCCAACTTTTGTTCCACAACTCGCTTGAATTCAAAATGTAATACACAACTATCATACAGCTAAAATAACTCATAACATAACCTCCTTATTGTGTTAATCACCCTAATATCACCCCAAAAGTAAATGTTATAACATTCCCAACTTGTCGACATTCGACGAAACTTATTTTCTTCAATTTATTTAGATTCTAAGCCTTTCAACCATCTTGGTACTTGTTATCCATGATCTTAAATATTTGTAACCTCCATGGTAACATGATTAAATTATTTTATGTTCTTTCAAAGATGATTTCATTTGTATGCTTACATCAATTGACTTACGACGTACTCTCACGTACGAAAATATGAGGTGTAACACGAACAAACAAACTATTTTACCAAAAGATCACCATGTGTTCCAGCATTGCTACAAGTCTCGACAAAGTGGGCGATATGTTGCCTTGGGGTTCCTTTCCCATCAAATTAATGCAGCTTTGGTGGTTGATTATTGGTTGTCATAGTTAGACAATCAATCCGTTTTGTATAAGGCTTAGAGTAGTACAACGATCTTTGCGATGGTCCACCATATTGAGCTCGGATGGTGTTTATTATCATGTCTTGCAATTGTTGGATAGATAACGCCGTAACTGAAGTGGATTGCTTCTCTTTTTGAATGTTGAATTTGGCAAACGACTCTTCGACAGTCATTTTTTGTGAGGTGAAGACGGGTGAATGAGGAGGGACATGGCTCAACTCTCCAGGTGCATTAGCCTCCAATTTGTTCATGAGTTGAGCAACTTGAAGGTCTTTGTCTTCAACAGATTTCTTCAAGACTTCTATAGTATGTTCTATCATGGCGAACTTTCCGTCCATGTTAGTTACGTCAGTCATAAAGGCATTGACTTTCATTGAAACTGGAGAATCCACCAAATCATCAAATCCACCAAGGTTTGAGGCTGTTTGAGAAAGTTCGTCAAATAGCGAGAATGGGGTGTTCCCCCCCAGAGATTGCGGTTACGGACGTCATATGAGATCTGCTCTTCTTTGCCATCTCCAAGGAGGCTAAGTATTCGGATCTATCCAAGCCACTAGCCTTGAACTTGCTTCGAGTGATTGGGCCAACATGATTGAGCTCAGCGGACGCGGCAGTAGTAGCATCTTTGCATGAAACATCACACTTGCGGAAGGCCATTGTAGCAGTAGATATGAAGTTTGTAGTTTTCAACTTGCAAATATGAGAGATGAAAGGCAGAATTGGTCCCTGTGCGTGCCAAAATTTCTTCGCAACAAATTTTCGTAGTGCGAAAAAATAAACTACAACAAAAATAATATGAAGAAAAAGAGATTTCATTGATAAATATTTGTGAGTACAATTCTATGTATCCCTTGATTCTCCTCTATGAAATTTTTCGTGATTCGAGGACTTGAGAAGCGTGTTTCTCGAATGTAGGACGATGCAGACCTCATTGTGGTGTATTTAATCGCCAAGACGTCGAGCAACACTTTGTTGTTTCGGGTTGATCTCCGGGAAGAACTATGTTAACCATTCCTTTGTTGAAGAACTATGCACTTGATAACTGATCTCTCTGTTTGTGGATGCCTTCACCAATTGTGGAATGCTCTTCTCCAACCCTCTGAATGTCCCTAGTAAGTTATGTAACCCCTCTATTTTTAATGGTAGAGGATGGACAATCCAGCTACATATAAACTCTCTTGCTTGATTCGTATTGGCTCGTGTGAGTCATCAAACTTATCACATAAGCTATGTGATAAGCCTGCTTGTGATTGGTCAAGATATGTCATTTTAGACACTTGGCAACTCTTGATTGGTCACTGTCTTAGATTGGGATTGCCACATCATTTCACACGTGGTATCATCTTGTTGGCTTTGAGTTTGACTGGATATGTCATGTCACTTGACATATGGCATGAGCTTGTGCCTTAAATAAAATGGACCTTGGGCTTGAAAATAATAAAATGGACTAATTTAATATGTAATGTCCAAATTAATTATTTAACCCAAATAAAATTAAGATTCAATCCAAATTTTGTATGTCTACAATAACACAGGTACCATCTACACATTTTGTATAAACAAATTTATCTACTTTAATTGATGAAAATCCATCGTTAATCAATACTTGACCAAATTTTTCATGCCAGTGTTTAGGTGTTTGATTTCGACCATATAGATATTTTAGCAATTTACATACTTGATTTTCTTGGCCAGACACTATACAACCCTCAAGTTGCTCCATATAAATTTTCTCTTCTAAATCACCATTTAAAAATGATGTTTTAACATTCATTTGGTGAATAAAAAGTTTATAAATAGAAGCCAAGGCAAGTAGAATACGAATTGAGAAAATTCTAGTTACAAGAGCATAAATATCAAAATAATCAACATTTTGCTTTTGTGTAAAACCTTTTCCAACAAGGCTAGCTTTGTATTTATCAATGGAACCATCCGGATTGATTTTCTTCTTGAAAATTCATTTAAAACCAAAGGGTTTAGCTCCCAAAGGTAAATCAACTAAAATTCAAGTTTTATTTTGTAAAATTAAATTTATTTTTACATCAATAGCTTCTTTCCAAGATGAGGCATCAGACAAAGAAATTGCTTCAGAATATGTCAAAGGATCATTATCCACAAGATAAGTATAAAAATCATTGCCAAATTTTTTTTCTTTTCTTGGTCTTTTACTTCTTCTTAAGTCCTCACTTTCAAAATAATTTTGAATAATTGGAACAAGAGAAATATTATCACTTGGAATAATAGGAGCATGAGAAATATTCTCTAGTTTTAAAGGAAAACTATCAAAAAATTCAGTATTTTTTATTTCAGTAATAATGTTGTGTTCAAGAAATCAATTTAACTACTAAAAAATAATATACTGCACTACTTTCAGCATACCCAATAGACATATAATCATATATTTTAGATCTTATTTTTCTTTTCATAGGATTAGGTATCATAACTTTGGCAAGGCACCCCCACACTTTTAAATATTTCATGTTAGGGGATAGCCTTTCCACAATTCATAAGGAGTTTTACCATTTTCTTATAGGGAATGCTATTTTGTAAATGGCAAGCACATAAAATGGCATCACCCCAAAGATTATCTGGAGTACCAGAACTAACAAGCATGTTGTTCATCATTTCTTTTAAGGTCCTATTTTTCCTTTCTGCTGCTCCATTTGATTGTGGAGAATATGACAGAGTTATCTCGTGTATTATGCCTTCTTCCTCACAGTAGTCATTTAACAAAAATGGATTCTCCACATCTATCAGGTCTAACTATTTTGATTTTCTTATCCAATTGATTTTCTACTTCAGATTTATAAATTAAAAACTTATCAAAAGCTTCATCGTTATTTCTCAATAAATAAACTTTTGTATATCTAGAAAATCGTCTATAAATGATACATAATATTTATTTCCTCCTCTAGTCATAGTTTATTTCAAGTCTCCTAAGTCAGGTGAATTAAGTTAATAATTCAGATTCTCTAAGTAGGGAAACACATGATTTCTTAGTTTGTCTAGCTTCTGCATAAACTTCACACTTATCAATATTTGAAAAATTAATATTTAAAATAAGACCTTCAGAATGCATCTTCTTAATATAAGATAAACTAACATGTCCTAATCTTGCATGCCATAAATTAAAAGTGTCAATCAAGCAAGCAGAAGAACTAGCATTTTCATTCATAACATTGAGTACAGATAAGCCATGGTTATAATAACCCTTGCTAACAAAATTATTATTCTTGATCAACACGACCTTATCAGATTCAAAAGAAACCTTTTGCCCCCACGTTTTATAATAATATCACATAAACCAAAATGGCTCGGATACTAGGAACATGTAACACATCATGCTAAAGTTTTGCCATATGTGAGTTTGAGAAGAACTTTGTCTTTTCCAAGAATTGGAGTAGTCCTTGAGTCACCAAGATATACAACTTCTTCTCCTTCCTCAACTTGGGTGTAAGACACAAAGTCTTTTTTGTTAGCACATATGTGCCTAGTGGCACCAGAATCTAACTACCAATCTTTCACATTGGCCACAAGGTTCACTTGAGAAACAGCCACAGTAATTATGTCATTCGCTTTGGCTTCAGTTAAATTTACTTTAACTTTAGCGGGATTGTCAGTCCTAACCTTCTTCCAGCATTGAGCAGCATGATGGCCAGTTTTTCCACACACAAAGTAGTTGTCATTTATCTTGAAGGGTTGATTGTTGGTTTTGGGTTTATAACCATTTTTTTTGTCGTACCTATTTTTTGATTTGTTCTGACGGTTGTTGTTCTCCACAAGGTTCGCTCTTGTAGCAATCTCCTTTTTTTTGTCAGCAACAACTTGCTTGCGGTTAGTATATTCAATTATAATGTGCTTGACCAAGTCTTTCAGCGAGAATTGCTTGTGTTTGTGATTTAATTGTTGTTTGTAGTCAGTCTAAGATTTGGAAATTTTTTCTATAAGCATACCAGCAACAACCTGTCAGGGCAAAGAGATATCTTTAGATTTGAGATCTTCAATTAACTTGTGGTATTTGTTGATTTGTGCAGTTATGTCCTTGTCCTCCATTTCCAATCAATTTTTTTTATTTGGTAGCATCTTCAGTAGTGTACTTTGTTATCATTGGATCCCAAATTTCTTTTGCCCCATTGTAAGATACGTATACATCAAACTATTCGTTAGAAAGAGTAGAAATTATACTATGTCTACATACCTTATTACCATGAACCTATTCAGTTGGCTGCGAAAGCAACTCCATGCATATCCAAAATAGAATGTACGCATTTCTGCCAGCACTTAAAATTATCTCCACCAAAAACCTCAATTTTCGGAACATCATAAAAAGATTTGGCATAGGTAATTGGTTGGAACAGCAATAGAAACAGTTGGTGCAGTGGGTGCAGCAGCATCAACAACAACATTAGCAGCGTTATTCTCCATAATAACAGTGTGAAAAGATTCTTAAGATTCTTGTAAAAATAATGAATTATGAAGAATAAGATTTAGCTTGAGGCGTGTCAAAGACACTATCCTTAAATATATTTCGCCAATACCGTGATAAATAAAATTAGGCGTATCATTCAACAAGCTCTTTTTGTATAAACGAGGAGAAGAATCAACACATATTAATCAAAAGAAAACCAAGCATAAGAATATTAGAAGAAAAGTTTTTACTTTTTTTCACACTCTTAAAATGAACACAAACTTATACATATAAATAGTCCAAAGTTTGATATCTATTTATTAATAAACAAACGTTGCTAAGGAAACGTTACCAAAGTTCATAAATATTTCCAACACCAAACGTTAAAGGCAATTAAGTCAAAAATGTTATCAAATTTAAGGCCAAAGAAACGTTAGTTATCAAAGTCAAAGAAGCATTTCAAAGATATTAAGTCTAACGGTCAGATAAGATCAACTTTGGTCAGATTAAAAGTTATAAAAAATAACTGATTTTGTTCTCATTTAATGTTAATAACATTATTGTAGCGACCCTGCTGGTTGTTCTGAGAGTATGAGCCCCGATCCCCTATTTATTGCCCCCTCTATTTCATTTTTATGCTTACTTGACTTGCCGGGGTGCTTGGTATCTGGTTCGAGAGAGTTTCGGAGTGGAATGGGACACAAAGTCCCTAAGTTTGAAGTTTAAGTTGAAGTGGTTGACCGAATGATCACTTGTGTGAAGACGACTCCGGAATGGAGTTTCGTCAGTTCCAATAGCTCCATATGATGATTTTGATCTTAGGAGCGTGTTCGGATGTGGATTTGGAGGTCCGTAGGTCATTTTGGAGTTATTTGGCGAAAGTTGGAATTTCGAAGATTTTTTGGGAAGTTTGACCGAGGGTGGACTTTTTGATGTCGGGGTCGGATACCAATTCCGGAAGTTAGAGTAGGTCCATAATGTCAATTATAACTTGTGTGCAAAATTTGAGGTCAATCGTTTTCGGCATCGGTTGTAGAAGTTGGAATTTTCTTAGTTTCAATAGGCTTGAATTGGAGCGCAATTCGTATTTTTGATGTTGTTTGAAGTGATTAGAGGGCTTGTCTATGTTCGTATCGTGTTTTAAGACTTTTTGGTATGTTTGGTTGAGGTCCCGGGGGCCTCGGGGGAATTTCGGGTGGTTAACAGATCAAACTGGAGTTGTGTTAGATTGCTGAAGCTTGGCAATGTCTGGTGCAATTGCACTTGCGCACCTTGGGCCACAGGTGAGGCGCTGCAGAAGCGGCCCTGGAGCCACATAAGCGTGAGTGAGCCAGACCAGCTGGGATCGCAAGTGCGAAGGAAAAGCCGCATCTGCACATCCACAGATGCAGGGTGTGATCGCAGAAGCGGATGAGGCAGTCTGGGCTATGGTCACAGAAGCGGAAGGCTCTCCGCAGAAGCGGGATCGCAAGTGCGAGCCCTGGTCCACAGAAGCAAAATTTTTAGCCTTAAGTGGAATACGCACCTGCCATGGATTTTCTGCAGGTGCGGCGTCGCATGTGCGACTGTGAGCCCACAGATGCGAAATCGCTGGGCAGAAAAGAGCCAATTTAGAGGGTACTGTTGTAACCAATTGTGATATGTAAGTGCCGTATATGCGAAGTGACGAGTGCGTACACGGGCTAATTGTTGAAAATCTAATTTTTTCATTGAATAGTAACATGTTATATCTTAAATGAGTTATCCCAGCATGTGTAGTTATCATGTTTAGCCTAATATTGCATGTCTACGTGTCTTAAATGCTTATTTGAAATCTGTGCAGCGGGCTTAGTTGAATTCCTGTTTTTCCTTGATTTTGTATTTAGTCTTTAACTATAGGATTTCTTGCTATGAATTCGTTGTTCCATCGGTTACGAGCTGTGTATTTACTTTTGGGACTACGAGGCAGTACCTCGGAAGCTCCCATGTTGCATATTTACTTTTGGGACTACGAGACGGTACCTTGGGATCTCCCCTGTTGCATATTTACTTTTAGGTCTACGAGGCGGTACCTCGGGAGCTCCCCTGTTGAGTATTTACTTTTGGAACTACAAGGCGGTACCTCGTGAGCGCCCCTTTCGTTTACCCCTATGTGTTGTGTTGTTACTTTTCTTAATTTCTTATTGTTATTAAATTCTCAGCCTTTTCATTATATTACTATATCATCTGCCTTAATTTTTATATTCCAGTAGGGCCCTGACCTGACCTCGTCACTACTCTACCGAGGTTAGACTTGGCACTTATTGGGTACCGTTGTGGTGTACTCATATTACTCTTCTGCACATGTTTTGTGTGCAGACCCAGGTACCTCCTACCAGTCCCGATATCACTAGAGCGCGTGTGCTGCTACTTGGAGACTTCTAGGTATATCTGCCAACGTCCGCAGACCTCGGAGTCCCCCTCTATCCTTATGTGTTCTTTATTCTTTATTCTCTTAGATGTTGATGTATAGAGACAGTTAGTACATTCCTTAGAGCTTGTGACTTATGACTACCGAATTTTGGGAGTGTTTGTACTCGAAATTGTGGATCTTACTTGTACATGCCGAGCGGAAGTTTTCCAGGTTTATCTATATATATACATGTTGTTGAGGTTTAGTCTTTATATCTGTTGTTATTTCAATTATTCCGCAATTGTTAGGCTTACCTAGTCTTAGAGAATATGTGCCGTCATGATATCTTACAAAGGGAGATTTGGGTCGTGACAAGTTGGTATCAGAGCTCTAGGTTCATGGGTGTTATGAGTCACAAGCAGGTTTAGTAGAGTCTCGTGGATCGGTATGGAGACATCTGTACTTATCTTCGGGAGGCTATGGAACTGTTAGGAAAATTTTACTTCCTAGAATCCTTGTCGTGCGAAATTTTTGACTTTAGAATTCTAAACTTTTGTTTTTCTATTCTCTCACAGATGGTGAGGACACATACAACCGGATTAGCTTACCAGAGACCCGCGCCCCCTGCTGGAGCCACGAGAGGCCGGGGCCAAGGTAGAGACCGAAGACGTCCACGTGGTGCAGCCAGAGCACCCACACGAGCTGCTATAGAGAAGCCACCAGTAGCTCCAGTTGGAGCACAAGCACCTGAGACGCCTGTTACTGCACCAACTCCTCAGGAGACCCTTGCACAGTTTCTGGGCATGTTTTGCACTTTAGCTCAGGCAAGGTTGATCCCACTTTCTCCTGCCACATCTCAGGCAGGGGGAGGAGCATAGACTTCCGCCGCCCGTACCCCAGAACAACGGGTTTAGGTCGACCAAGTTCCAGAGGTCATACCAGTGCACCCGGTAGCCCTAGTTCGGCCTGAGGGTAGGGCAGCTGTTTTTAAGGAGGAGCAACTCAGGCTCGAGAGGTACAAAAAGTACCACCCTCCTACTTTCAGTGGTCTGGCATCAAAGGAGGATTCCTAGGGTTTTCTTGAGGAGTGCCACCGTATCCTCTGTATTATGGGTGTTGCGGAGTCGAGTGGGGTTTCTTTCACTACGTTCCAGCTTAGACGAGCGTCCTATCAGTGGTGACACGCTTATGAGTTGGGTAGTCCGACCGAGGCAGCTTCGCTCACTTGGACTAAGTTCTCGGATATGGTCTTGAGAGAGTATATTCCCCAGAGTCTTAGAGATGCATGGCGCGGAGAGTTTGAGCAGTTGCACCAAGCTTCTATGACTGTGTCAGAGTATGTGGTTCGGTTCAGTGATTTGGCTAGGCATGCACCAACCTTGGTTGCTACAGTTCGAGAGAGGGTCGGTCGATTTATCAAGGGACTCAACCCCAGTATCAAATTTAGCATGCCCCGAGAGTTGGAGATGGACATCGCATACCAGCAGGTAGTGGGGATTGCTAGGAGATTGGAGGGTATGATGATTCGGGAAAGAGAGGAGAGAAAGGCCAAGAGGTCTCGAGTGTCTGGCACTTATAGTGGTACTCGTGCCCCAGCTGCAGCTCATCATGGTAGGGCTATGTGTGTCGCCCTATTCATTCAGCACTTCCAGCCGCTAGTGGTATTCCGGCCACTCCTAGGCCTCACGCTCCCTATTATGCACCACCAGTGTCTAGCGCACCCCCTATACGGGGTGCTTTCAGCGGTCAGTCCAGTCGATCAGGCCCGAGCCAGCCACGTCCTTCGAGAGCTTGTTTTAAGTGTGAGGACACTCGTCATGTGGTGAGGGATTGTCCCAGACTCGGGAGGGGTGAACCTCCAAAGATTCTCAGGCACCGCATGCTCCACCGGGTCCTCAGGCTATGGTTACAGCACCAGCTACCACTCCACCTGCTCAGCCATCTCGAGGTGGAGGTCGAGCAAGTAAAGGTCGCCCTAGCGGGGGAGGCCAGGCCAGATATTATGCTCTTCCTGCTCTACGGAGGCGGTTGCATTCGACTCTATCATTACAGGTATTGTTCCGGTCTGTAATAGAGATGAATCGGTCTTATTTGATCCAGGCTCCAATTATTCCTATGTGTCATCTTATTTTGCTTCGTATTTGGGTGTATCCCATGATTCCTTGAGTTCTCCTGTTTATGTGGCTACACCTGTGGGAGATTCTATTGTTGTTAACCGTGTGTATCGATCGTGTTTGGTTGTTCTTGGTGATTTTGAGACCAGAGCCGATATATTATTGCTCAATATGGTAGACTTTGATATTATTTTCGGCATGACTGGTTGTCGCCCCATTATGCCATTCTTGATTATCACGCCAAAATTGTGACACTAGCTATGCCAGTATTACCATGGTTAGAGTTGAGAGGTACCTTAGATTATGTTCCTAGCAGAGTTATTTCATTTCTAAAAGCTCAGCGAATGGTTCAGAAGGGGAGTGATACCTATCTAGCTTATGTGAGGGATGTCAGTATTTACACCTTTACCGTTGATTCAGTTCTGGTAATGAGGGATTACCAGATGTATTTCCAGCGGATCTTCTAGGCATGCTGCTCGACAGGGATATCGACTTTGGTATTTATTTATTACCGGGCACTCAGCCTATCTGTATTCCTCCATATCGTATGGCCCGCCTGAGTTGAAGGAGTTAAAACAACAACTACAGGAGTTACTTGACAAGGGCTTCATTCGGCCCAGTGTGTCACCTTGGGCTGCTCCAATCTTGTTTGTGAAGAAGAAGGTTGGTTCTATGCGTATGTGCATTGATTATCGCTAATTGAACAAAGTTACACTGAAGAACAAGTATCCATTGCCTCGTATTGATGACCTATTCGATCAGTCACAGGGTGCCAGAGTGTTTTTCAAGATTGACTTGCGTTCAGGCTATCATTAGTTGAAGATTCGGGAGCCAGATATCCCGAAGACTGCTTTCAGGACTCGGTATGGTCACTACGGGTTCCTTGTGATGTCATTTGGGCTGACCAATGCCCCAGAAACATTCATGCACTTGATGCACAGTGTATTTCGGCCCTATCTTGACTCATTCATCATTATGTTTATTCATGACATTCTGGTGTACTCCCAGAGTCGGGAGGATCATGAGCAGCACCTGAGGACTGTGCTTCAGACCTTGAGAGAAAAGAAGTTGTATGCAAAATTCTCAAAGTGTGAGTTCTAGCTAGATTCAGTGGCATTTTTGGGTCACATAGTGTCGAGTGAGGGGACAAGGTGGATCCGAAGAAGGTTGAAGCAGTGCAGAGTTTTCCTAGACCGTCCTCAGCTATGGAGATTCGAAGTTTTCTTGGTTTGACGAGGTACTTCCGTCGATTTGTAGAGGGTTTCTCATCTATTGCAGCACCTATGACCAGGCTGATCCAGAAGGGTGCTCTGTTCAGGTGGACAGAGGAGTTTAAGGAGAGCTTTCAAAAGGTCAAGACAGCTTTGACTACAGCCCCAGTATTGGTATTACCTACAGGTTCAGGGTCTTATATTGTATATTGTGATGCGCCGCGTATTGGTCTCGGAGCAGTGTTGATGCAGGACGGTAGGGTGATCGCCTACGCGTATAGACAGCTGAAAGTACATGAGAAGAAAAATCCTGTCCACGACCTTGAGTTAGCAGCCATTGTTCATGATTTGAAGATTTGGCGGCACTATTTGTGCGGTGTCCCTTGTGAGATCTACACCGATCACTGGAGTTTGCAGCATCTGTTCAGATAAAAGGATAACATGCGACAACGGAGGTGGTCAGAGCTGCTTAAGGACTATGATATCACTATTCTATACCACCCCGGGAAGGCCAATGTGGTGGCCGATGCCTTGAGTCACAGGGCGGAGAGTTTGGGCAGCTTAGCATATATACCAGCAGCAGAGAGGCCATTGGCATTGGATGTTCAGGTCGTAGCCAACCAGTTTGTTAGATTGGATATTTCTGAGCTGAGTCAAGTTTTGGCTTGTGTGGTTTCTTTATCTTCTCTTTATGATCCTATCCGGGAGTGTCAGTATGATGACCCCCATCTGCTTGTCATTAAGGACAC
Source organism: Nicotiana attenuata (assembly GCF_001879085.1). Taxonomy (NCBI): domain Eukaryota; kingdom Viridiplantae; phylum Streptophyta; class Magnoliopsida; order Solanales; family Solanaceae; genus Nicotiana; species Nicotiana attenuata. The sequence goes on from NC_031991.1 coordinate 60,340,148, forward strand.
GGTTCAGCACGGTAATGCTAAAGAGGTTACTATTGGAGATGACGGTGCATTTGAGGATGCAGGGCAGGCTATGTGTGCCCAATGTAGATGGTTTGCGTGAGTTGATTCTCCAGGAGGCTCACAGTTCGTGGTACTCCATTCACCCGGGTGCCGCGAAGATGTATTAGGACTTGAGGAAGCATTATTGGTGGAGGAGGATGAAGAAGGACATAGTAGAGTATGTGGCTCGGTGCCTAAATTGCTAGCAGGTGAAGCATGAGCATCAACGGACAGGTGGATTGCTTCAGAAGCTAGAGATTCCGGAGTGGAAATGGGAGCAGATCACTATGGATTTTGTTGTTGGGCTCCCACAGACTCAAAGGAAGTTCGATGCAGTTTGGGTGATTGTGGATAGGTAGACCAAGTCGGCTCATTTCATTCCAATGATGACTACTTTTTCTTTCGAGCAGCTGGCTCGAGATTATATCCGCGAGATTGTCAGGCTTCATGGCATGCCGGTATCTATCATCTCTGATCGGGGTACGCAGTTTACATCACGGTTCTGGAGGTCCGTACAACATGATTTAGGTACTCGGGTTGAGTTAAGCACAACATTTCACCCTCAAATGAATGGATAGTTTGAGCGCACTATTCAGATACTGGAGGATATGCTCCGTGCATGTGTGATGGTGTTTGGTAGTTCTTGGGATCAGTTCTTGCCACTTGCGGAGTTTGCTTACAACAACACTTATCAGTCGAGCATTCAGATGGACCCGTATGAGGCTTTGTATGGTAGACAGTGTCGCTCTCCGGTGGGATGGTTCGAGCCGGGCGACGCTAGACTATTCGGTACAGACTTGGTTCAAGATGCTTTGGAATAGGTTAAGGTGATTCAGGATCAACTTCGTACAACCCAATCCTAACAGAAGAGTTATGCGGATCGAAAGGTTCGCGATGTCGCATTCATGGTTGGGGAGTGCTCCAAGTTTCGCCCATGAAGGGTGTTATGAGATTCGGGAAGAAGGGCAAACTGAGCCCTAGGTATATCAGGCCTTTTGAGATTCTTGAGAGGGCGGATCCGCGGTCAAATCCGCGGCCGCGAACGGGCTGACGGAGACCAATAACCCAGGGTCAATTATGTAATTCCCAAGGCGACTAACCTAAACCGATATGAAGCCTAATTCGCCCAGAAGAGAAAGATAGCTGTTTTAGAGAGATTTTGGAGGCAAGTACACGAGAGGAAGACGGAGAATTTCCCTAAGAGTTTTCTTCTTCTTCTTCTTAATGCCACTGTTGATTATGACTTTCTATAGTGAATTTTTATCTATTAGTATGAGTAGCTAAACCCGTCATCTAGGGTTGACGGAACCAATTGTTAGATGAAGTCCTGACTCTGTTTTGATATAATTGAGCCGTTTTTACTCTATGATTGTTCAACTACGTGTTGTCATGTGACTAATTGAAAGGGCCCTTGATTAATCGTGTCTAGTTATCTTGTGTTTCTTGAGAAATAACACTTGGTTAGATTGTTGTTGAACAACACCACTTTCGGGTAAGTTAAGAGATTGATTACTAGAATTTAAAAGCAGGGTTAGAGATAACGATGCTTTGGAGGGATAACTCTGAGTTGCATAAATTGTTAACTAGAGTAGTTCGAGGGAATTCTTCTAGTAAATTATCGTAATTGATCGAGAGATAATTGCGGTAACCCAGAACTCATACTCCTTATAGAGTGTTACGGCGAGATTATAGCTAACGTGTCAGGAATTAATCCGACAACTGAGGAAATCAATAGACCTAGACCCTTTTACCATTAAACTCAACTTTATTCTTGATTATTGCTAGTTTTATTGTAATTTTTCCTTAGTTAACTAAATTCTACCTATTATCCATTAAAAATCTTGCATCCGGGAATTGTCTGAGCTTATCATTAGCAGTGTTAAAAGTTGTAGTAAATAGGTTTGTTCCCTGTGGGATTCGACTCCGGACTTGAACCTGATTATATTTGCAGCGACCGCTTAGTCCTTTTTTTACAAGGCATAGTTGGACATGATCAAATTTTGGGGCCGTTGTCGGGGAACTAACGGTGTTATTTATTACAACTTGGAAGAATCGCTGGGATTATTAGTTTAGATCAAATTTTCTATGGTGTTAAAAATATTTCCATTGAAATTTTTACGTTTGAACTCTTCTGTGACTCAGGTGCATGCCTAGAAGCTCCTTGAGAACTGGAGAACTTTTTGAAGGACTCTTAGATCCCGAAAAAGCATTCAGGGCATTGAATCGGGCTAACAAGAAGGGCAAATAGCTAAAACAAAATGACCAACTCGAAATTGAAATGGACGACGCCGAGAACATCAATGGGAGCAATAGGATTGATCGAGTTGACCCAAACATCAGAGTGGTAGAACCTCTTGTGCCGGAAGCTGCTCTTTATGATTGGGCGCAACCAACTACTGATAACCTGGCCACAACAATTGCAGTCCCTCAGATACAAGCTGAGACATTTCAGATTACCAACAACATGCTGCACTTGCTGCAGAATAAGGGGTTGTTCACCGAGTCGTACATTGAAAACCCACAACATCTGAAGAACTTTCTATCAATTTGTGTCACTCAAAGACAACCGAATGTAACTCCTGAAGCAATCAAATTATTGATGTTCCCATTCTCAATGACTGGGGAGGCTCAAACTTGGTTGAATTTGCTCCCAATAAACTCCATTGCTACTTGGAGGAACTAGTCAAGCGGTTCTTAAACAAGTTCTATCCACCCAACAAAATTGCAAGGCAAATTGATGAGATATTGCAATTCAGGCAGAAACCGACTGAAACTTTGCAAGAAACCTGGGAGAGGTTTAAGGGTATGTTGGTGAAGTGTCCGCACCATGGCATTTCGGATCAGATGCTGGGACAGAGATCCTATATGGGTTTGGTTGACGGTCTAAAGCCCAATGTAGATGCTTTTGCCGGGGGTGCATTCTTGAGCAAAACATTCACAGAGTGTAAGATTCTTCTTGACAAGATGTCTCAAAATTCAGGCTGGATGACGAGAGATACAACACTCACTCCAATAGTGCATTCTATCACTCTTGACCCAAACAATACAAATGCAGAAAACATAGCCACTCTCATGACCCAGATGAGCTTGCTGAAAAAGAAAATTGATGAGATGGGTACGAAACAGGTGCACATTGTTGATACCACAAATGGAGGCATATGCACTCCTTGCATAAACCAGTCATATGTGTGCTCGTGTAGTGGAGAGAATGACAACCAGGGCTTCAAAGAAGACATGAATTATGTCAATAATTTCGAAGGTCAGAGGCAATGTGGGCAGCAATGGGGACCAACATCAAACCAGCAGTACAGACCAAACCAGCCACAACACAACCCCAATCCAGGAGGAGCACGACCACAAGGCCAAGTCGTGCCTTATCCAAGGCAGCAGGGCTATAATCAGCAGCACCAACAACAGTTGGCATACCAACCACTTCATCAACAGCAGGACAGTAAAATGATCGAAATCAGGGGCATGCTGCAACAACTCATTGGGACAAATGGAAAGATGCAAAAGTAGTTAGCTGCACATGATTCAGCAATCAAAGGCATTGAAACTCAATTGGGACAGCTATCTATGGCCTTGAACAATCGCCCACAAGGAACATTGCCTACAAATACAAATATTAATCCAAAGGAACAGAACCTAAATCAGCTAATGGCAGTGAGTCTCGGGAATGGAAGAGATTTAGACAGGGAGCAAGAAGTTACTCAATCTAGGAGAGAGACAATGCCAACTACTCCAGTTACATTAGAGAAGGATGAATCAGCAGAGCTCACCGAGGTTGTAATTGAACAGGCACAGGTTGACAAGGGTAAGGAGAAGGAAGGTGAACAACTCCCAGAACAGGTGCTAGAAAAAGCTTCCAGCAAAGAAAAAACACAAAGCAGTGGGTAGATGTTGACTCCTACACCATTCCTTCTAGGTTGGCAAAGCAAAAGAATGATCAATAACAGGAAATTCATGGAAATAGCTCCATACAAATTCAATTGAATATTCCACTGATGGATGCTTTGAGGGAAATGCCAAGGTATGCAAAATGATGAAGGACCTGATGTCGCGAAAATTTGACTTCCAGGACCTGTCCACTGTAACTCTGACGCAGACTTGCAGCGCGGTAGTGACAAGGCCTATGGCTCAAAAGGTGTCTGATCCAGGTAGTTTCACTATCTCATGCACCATTGGGAGTTATGTTTTTGCTGAAGTATTGTGTGACTTGGGAGCCAGTATAAACTTGATGCCCTTGGCAATCTATACAAAACTAGGCTTTAGGAGAGCTAGACCGACCTCAATGTTGCTGCAACTGGCTGATCGCACAGTCAAAAGATCGACAGGAATTCTTGATGATGTGCTTGTTGAAGTGGGGAAGTTTGTATTCCCTGCAGACTTCGCCATTCTTGACTGTCAAGTGGATGAAGAGATACCAATCATTCTGGGAAGGCCGTTTTTAGCCACAGGGAGAGCATTGATTGATTTTGAGACTGGAGAGTTGAAAATGTGGTTAAATAATGAAGAAATAATATTCAATGTTTAACAATCTATGAGGAGACCCAACGAATTTGCAAATTGCTCGCTAGTGGAGGCCGTGGATGTAATACTACAAGAGGAGGACGAGACTCTTCATGTCAGGGATCCGTTAGAAGCCTGCTTGATGAATATGGAAAATGTGGATGGTGAGGAGTTGACAGAGTGGGTCATGGCTCTCGAAGGTCAAAGGTTCTGGAAAAGGGAACCCCAGTTCGAGCCCCTACACTTATACGTACCCACCCCAAAAAGAGCAATCCAAGAATTTCCAGCTATCCTAAAGTAACCTCAACAAGCATCAATTGGGACTAACTATTGTCCTCAATACGAATGCATCATTAACACATTTTAGGCTTTTGAAAACTATGGATCAAGTGTGACACAAGAGCATCAAGGGTTGACACATTCCATCAAAGGGCTTTTCTCAAATGCCTTGGTCATTGTGGAACCCAAACTCAAACATCCTCAACTCTCCCTAAGCGAACCTCACCTTTTAGAGTATTGACACACAAATCGAGGTTGATGGGGATTTCACTCATTTCTCTCAAAAAGAAACGTCACAAGTCCGGCTCTAGGTACCATATGCTTGCCCCTTATGTACGTATCCACTAATGCTGGTTCCCTTCAACTCAAGATCCTATAGGGCTTTTGGGGAGTCAATTATGAAGGCTTTTGGGTAAGGGTAGGATGTGTTTTTGTTCAAATGGGTTCAATCTTCCCTTAAGCACTTTCTTTGATTCATTATGGCACACTTTCTTGACTCATTTGAGTAATTCACTTCTTTTCAAGGGGTTAGAGGGACACATTGTCACTCTTGCTCAGGCAATTCAAATCATTTCTC
>NC_031991.1:60346317-60389318 GCF_001879085.1 Nicotiana attenuata
GCGAAAACGACGTAAGCGGTGCACAACTCAATTACACTGTGATGAAAAAGGAGATGTTGGCGGTACTTTTTGCATTCGACAAATTCAGGTCGTACTTGATTGGTTCAAAAGTTATTGTCTATACTGACCATGTAGCAATTAGGTACTTGATAGCAAAGAAGGAGTCAAAGACATGCTTGATCCGCTGGGTTCTTTTGCTACAAGAATTCGATCTGAAGATCCGTGATAGAAAAGGGACAGAGAACCAAGTAGCAGACCACCTCTCAAGGTTGGAAGGAGTTGAAAAGAAGGTAGAGGTTGAAGATATAACAGTTACATTCACGGATGAACAGTTACTAGCAGTGACAATGGAGGAGACGCCATGGTATGTTGATATTGCTAATTATTTAGCAAGTGGTAATGTACCTTATGAACTCTCTTCAATTCAAAAGAAAAAGTTCTTTCGCGATTGTCAGTCTTATTATTGGGATGAACCTCTACTTTTTAAAATATGTGTAGATAACATGATCCGTAGGTGTATCCCCGAGAAAGATCAACATTCTGTTTTGCAGGCTTGCCATGCTTCACCATATGGTGGACACTTCGGAGGAATTCGGACAACGACTAAGGTATTGGAATCGGGTTTGTATTGGCCAACTCTGTTCAAGGATGCCCATGCTTGGGTGAAAAGTTGCGATGAGTGCCAAAGGACAGGTAACATATCTCGATGTCACGAGATGTCGATGACTACTATTCAATAGGTGGAGGTATTCGACATGTGGGGGATTGACTTTATGGGGCCATTCGTCAGCTTGTATGGTAACAAATACATACTGGTGGCAGTTGACTATGTCTCCAAATGGGTTGAAGCTGTGGCTCTCCCAACCAATGATGCAAAAGGGGTGACAGGCTTCCTAAAGAAAAATATCTTCACACGTTTTGGCACCCCGAGAGCTATAATCAGTGATGGTTGAACCCATTTTTACAATAGAGGGTTCGCACGGCTGTTGGAAAAGTATGGAGTTCGCCATAAGGTGGCCACACCTTATCACCCACAGATGAGCGGGAAAGTTGAAGTGTCAAACCGGGAAATCAAAAGTGTCCTGACCAAGACAGTGAATACGACAAGGACTGATTGGGAAAAGAAGCTGGATGATGCATTATGGGCGTACCGCACAGCATTTAAAACTCCAATTAGTATGTCACCATACAAGTTGGTGTTTGGAAAAGCATGCCACCTTCCGGTGGAGCTTGAGCATAAAGCCCTTTGGGCACTCCAGCAGTTGAATTTGGATATGGAGACCGCAGGCACCAGTAGAGTCACTGAGTTACATGAACTCAAGGAATTCAGGATTGTACAAAGAAAGGATGAAAATGATGCATGATAAGCATATTCTAGATCGAAACTTCAAACCCGGAGATCTAGTGTTGTTATACAACTCGAGATTAAGATTGTTTTCAGGTGAATTGAAGTTCCGATTGTCAGGACTCTTCAGAGTAGTGCAAGTGTTCTCAAGTGGAGCAGTAGAAATTGAATCCGAAGATGGAAAAAATAAGTTCACGGTGAATGGGGAAAGGTTGAACATTACCTTGGAATGGTCGAAGAAAAGGGGGATAGAGTGGTGATATTTTTGGAAGAGCCCCAATACACGAGCGAAGAGTAATAATGAAAGCATGCGTCGTGCCGCGATGTTAAATCAGGCGCTTCCTGGGAGGCAACCCATGGTTTGTTGTAAATCGTCGTGCCGCGACGTAAAATTAACGCTTTTTGAGAGGCAACCCATTATTTTTCTTTGTCTTATTTTTGGAATTGATTTTGAACGGTGACAATATTGACCGATCTACTAATGTGCAGGGATGAAACTATGCACAGCGGAAGGACTCGGGGTGGCGAAATTATCCCGGAGATAAGCAAAAATAAGAAAAAGCAAAAAATATTCTGGAGGTAGAAATCTGCGGCCGCGAATTCAACCGCAGATTCAACCGCGGTTTTTGCACTGGTCATTGTCTCACATCCGCCGCCGCGGATTGACTGCGGATGAGGCGCCGTTCAGGTTCAGTTAAATTTATTTTCTCTTCTCCCCTTTTAATTATTTTTTTTACTTAACCCCCCCCCCCCCCTCCCAACCCCCTTCCCCAAAACAAAAAAAACGCATACCCCTTCCCCTTCTTCTCTCCCAATCTCTCAAATCAACAAAATCTTCTCTCCTTCTTCCTCTTCTCTCAACCACTCCCCAAGCTCCATTCCTCACAAGATCTTCAAGTAAGTAACATGCTTCTACTTTCTTTTTTTTTTAGTTTTTTTTTCAATTTTTTCCATTCTTTTCCTCTTCTATTGTAAGTGTAGGATAATAGAAGTTATGGGTACTCTTATCTTTGATTTGGATTGTTAGTATATATGTTGGCATGTGAGGATAATAGATTTAGTTGGGTTGAGGAAAACTTTGTTGAGTTGTGAAGAATGGAAGTTTAATTAGGTCTTTGGGTAAATTGGGGGGCCTATGCACAGTAAATGTTTGTTGAATTGCCACAATGAGTTTTTAGTATAAATTGTGACCAATTGTGCGAGTGAAGTCTGAGTAACCGCCCTTGGTTCACATATTCCACCAATTATTGATAGTGGTGTTTGTTGTGTAGGTACCATGAGACCTTCAAAGAAGAGACGCAATACCGGTGCCTCGTCAAGTGGTCATGGAGGCTCATCCAGGGCACGGGCACCGGCCAGTTCAGCTCAGTTTGATCGTACCAGGTTTGTCTCTAGAGCTGTCCAGGACCGTTTTAGTCTAAAGGCTACTACAAAGCCTGTACCGGAAAGGGGAATTGACAGGGGGTCCCTCCAGGCTGAGTGCCCTAATATGTATAGGGAGTTGATCAGGCGCAGGCTGGATATCTTCTTCGAAGAGCCGGAGGAGGGTAACTTGATGCTTGTCCGGGAATTCTACGCCAACTGCTCTGAGCATGAGAATCACATCTGCATTGTGCGACAAAAGGGGGTAAATTCCTCGATAGAATCCATCAGGGGAGTGTATCGATTGCCTGTATTCAATGGGGAGGTGGATTACTATGATGATTACCGGTGAGTACCAACAAATTGGAACCTGTTTTTCAGAATTATCTGTGTAACCGACGAAGAGGTAGTGTGGGTTGTGCCAGGATCGAAGCTGCACTCAGCCTCACTCACCTTTGAAGGAAAGTGTTGGTTGTACCTCATCAATAGTCGACTGCTGCCATCCCACAACACCACTAAGGTAAATGGTCCGAGAGCTGCCTTGATCTGGTGCTTCATGAATGGCCACGATTTTGATGTGGCCAAGGTTATTCAGTCTGAGATGTTCATCTGTTCAACACTGAAGAGGTATGGGTTCTTCTTCCTCTCTCTGGTCACTAGCTTAAGCCGGGCAGTAAGGGTGCCAGAGGACCCAAATGTGGATGGCAAGGTGAAGAAAGAAGCAAAGTTCCGGGCAGACAAAGTGACCATTGGGAAGGAACCGGTGGTAACCGGTGCGACTCATAGTGATGATTCTAAGGCGTCGGAGGAGGGCAATGAGAGTAGGAGGAAGTTGGGCCTTCCTCACCCCCACAGGAACAAGTTGCTGCGGTTGAAGGACCATCTCCAGTCAGATGGAGTACGCGAATGACAGCCTTAGAACAGGAAATGGCAGGGCTGCGCACTTCCGTCACGGAATTGGGCGCGAGAGTTGATACCTTGGCCACCCAAAATGCGAAGTCGGAGAAGAAAATAATGGGCTTCCTGCGTGCGCTGGGGAGGGCGTGCCATCTCGACCCCGGCACTGTCTCCGATCAAGACTGATCTACCAGGGAAGTTCCTTTACCTCGCGTTACTTTATTTTGTATGACATGGCGACATGCCATTATTTTAAGTGTGGGGTGGGGGATACTTTGTTTGTATGTTGTATATAGAATAGTTTCGTAGTTTATTTACATAAATCATTTTTGACTTGTCCCGATGATGGATATCATTTGACGGGTTTCTTGAGGGACTAAAGTCGAAGAAAAACAAGCAAAAAGATTTTCTTTTGTAGTAGTGTATCAATTCCCCCTTGGTTTTTCTTTAAGCCACGGTCCTTTTCCAAGGGTTTCATTTGAACCGGGTGTAGTTAGTTTTTTTATTGTTAGTTAGGAACTTGTGGGCTATGGGCGAAAATAGAAATAGGATCTCATAACATCGTAATGCCTAGAATATAGCGGGTACTTTAGTGTGACGTTTAGGCTTAGTTTTTGACTCTTGTAAGAATGCCTTAAACTGTATGTTCTTAATTTGGCTTAAGTACCTTGATCAGAGTGTTTGATGACCCAATCTGGAGGGAGTCATGTGCCATGTGTGTGTGAGGCTTGTTGTATTATGTGCACGACAGTTGATGCCTAGAACTTGCCCCGCGTGTCTACAAAACGAAATGGTAGTCTTGTTTAGTCTGGGAAGTGATATAGGCATTTCTTTGTTGAACCATATATATATTCCACCCACCTATTTGTTATGTATCGTAGTTAACCCCGTTGAGCCTGTAATCCTGTTTCCTTGGTAACCACATTACAAGCCTTATCCCTTGTTTGAATTGACCATCTATTTGAACCCTTTACCTCTCGTAAGCACTTGAATTACTATGAATCTATAAAGGATAAATTGTGGGGTAGTTGGTGGGGCTTTTTGAGTGGAACTAGGGAAATAAGGAGAAAGGTGCACCTTGTTGAAAAAGCTGCTTGAATTGAAAAAAGAATGTTAATAGTGCATTATGTTGATTATTAATATTTCTTTGGTGGTTTTTAAGGTGATTGTGCTCAAAGAAGTATGGGGTGATATATGTGGTGTTGAAGGTGGAAATATTGGTTTAACTTAAGTATGGGCTTGAATGTTAAAGTACATGTATTAAAGTGCTTAGGGAGGTGTAGTCACTCTTATATTCAAATGTATCCTACCCGTCCCGCAGCCTATATTACAACCAAATAAAGTCCTACGTGATCCTAGACTAAATGAGCTCAATTAGTAGAGTAGTACACTACGGGAAAGCCTATGGAGCATTTTCTGTGGCACAAGAATATCATTTCTGAGGGTGAGTGAATTCTGTTCATTTTGAAGTTCCTCAGTGTGCGTGCATTTTATTGATTGTGGAATGAGTCTCTTTGGGTGTGAGCAGGCACTTGATTCACGAAGAAGAGGTGAGTATGGACCTCTGAGTTGGAGTAAGTAAGTCGGTTAGGAAAATTACGTGGCTCGCGGGAGTCAACTCTTGAAGTGTAGATGTTACACTAATGCACTCAATCTATGTGGAATATTCTTGGTGTGACGAGTTAGGGAAGTCACTCAGGAAAGATAAGCCTCTGTAGAGTGTGGTTTGATTGCTCGAGGACGAGCAATGGTTTAAGTGTGGGGTGTCGATAGTAGGCTATATTTATGCAATTTCGATACTATTTACACTTTAATTTAGCCGCACTTTATTGATATTTGAATGCTAAAAGATAACAAATTGCTCTAATTAAGAATTTTATGCTTTGCAGGAGCCACTCCGAGCTATGAGGAAGCTAAAGAGTGTTTTGGAGTCAATATGGAGCGTGGAAGGCCAATCGGAGGTTAGCACGGTCGAAAAGAAGAAAGAAAATCAAGTGGCGAAGTCCCCTCCAGGTGCGCGGCCGCGGATTGACCGCTCATTTGCCGCGCACTAGAGGCAGAATACTGGGTGAAATTCGCGGCCGGATCCGCGGTCAAATCCGCGACCGCGGACGGACTGACAAAGACCAATAACCCAGGGTCAATTATGTAATTCCCAAGGCGACTAACCTAAACCTCTATGAAGCCTAATTCGCCCAGAAGAGAAAGATAGCTGTTTTTAGAGAGATTTTCGAGGCAAGAACACGAGAGGGAGACAGAGAATTTCCTTAAGAGTTTTCATCTTCTTCTTCTTAATGCCATTGTTGATTATGACTTTCTATAGTGAATTTTTATCTATTAGTATGAGTAGCTAAACCCGTCATCTAGGGTTGATGGAACCAATTGTTGGATGAAGTCTTGACTCTGTTTTGATATAATTGAGCCGTTTTTACTTTATGATTGTTCAACTACGTGTTGTCTTGTGATTAATTGAAAGGGCCCTTGATTAATCATGTCTAGTTATCTTGTGTTGCTTGAGAAAGAACACTTGGTTAGATTGTTGTTGAACAACACCACTTTCGGGTAAGTTAAGAGATTAATTACTTGAATTTAAAAGCAGGGTTAGAGATAACGAAGATTTGGTGGGATAATTCTGAGTTGCATAAATTGTTAGATAGAGTAGTTCAAGAGAACGCTTCTAGTAATTTATCGTAATTGATCGAGAGATAATTGCGGTAACCCAGAACTCATACTCCTTATAGAGTGTTACGACGAGATTATAGCTAACGTGTCAGGAATTAATCCGACAACTGGGGAAATCAATAGCCCTAGACCCTTTTACCATTGAATTCAACTTTATTCTTGATTATTGCTAGTTTTATTGTCATTTTTCCTTAGTTAACTAAACTCTACCCAGTATCCATTAAAAATCTTGCATCCGGGAATTGTGTGAGCTTATCATTAGCAATGTTAAAATTTGTAGTAAATAGGTTAGTTCCCTGTGGGATTCGACTTCGAACTTGAACCGGATTATATTTGCAGCGACTGCTTAGTCCTTTTTTTACAAGGCATAGTTGGGCGTGATCATTGGTATGTTTGGTTGAGGTCCCGGGGGCCTCGGGTTAATTTTGGGTGGTTAACAGATCGAATTGGAGTTGTGATAGATTGCTGAAGCTTGGCAGTGTCTGGTGCAAGTGCACCTACGCACGTTGGGCCACAGGTGCGGCGCCGCAGAAGCGTGAGTGAGTCAGGCCAACTAGGATCGCAGGTGCGAAGGAAAAGCCGCATCCGCGCATTCGCAGATGCGGGGTGTGATCGCAGAAGTGGATGAGGCAGTCTAGGCTATGGTCGCAGAAGCTGAAAGGTCTCCGCTGAAGTGGAATTTCTAGCATTAAGTGGAATCATCACCTGCGATGGAATTTCCGTAGGTGCAGCATCGCATGTGCGACTGTGAGCCCAAAGATGTGAAATTGCTAGGGCAGAAAAGGGCCAATTTCCAGGGTGTAATTTCATGCTCCATTCTTGAACCTAGAGAGCTCGGATTAAGGCGAAATTTTGAGGGTTTTTCAGAGGAAACATTTTGGTAAGGATTCTTGACTTGTTCTTATTAATATCCACTAATCCATCGCTAATTTCATCATTTAATTAAGGATTTGGGTTGAGAAATTAAGGGGAAAAGGTGGAAGATCCTTAGGCCGAATTTTGGGATTTTAATCGAGGTTTTGGTATCGGATTTGTGTAATTTTAGTGTTAGTCAACTCGTGGTTGAATGTGTGCTCGTATTTTGTGACTTTTACTCGATTCCGAAATGCGGCCCCGGGTCGACTTTTTGGGGCGATTTTCTAATTTCTTGGTAAAGTCTTGATTTCATTAATTAGATTAGTTTCTTATAGTTATACTTATAGTATGAAATTTCTTTTGGCTAGATTTGAGCTATTCGGAGTTGAAAAGTCGAGGAAAAGGCATTCTTATTGATTGATTGAGCTTGGTTCGAGGTAAGTGACTTGTCTAACATTGTGTAGGGAAATCCCCTTAGGATTTGGTACTGTTGTAATAATTTGTGATATGTGAGTGCCGTGTACGCGAGGTGACGAGTGCGTACACGGGCTAATTATTGAAAATTTAGTTTTTTTATTGAATAGTAACCTGTTATATCTTAAATGAGTTATCCCAGCATGTGTAGTTATCATGTTTAGCATAATATCGCATGTGTCTTAAATGCTTATTTGAAATCTGTATAGCATGCTTAGTTGAATTCCTGTTTTTTCTTGATTTTGTATTTAGTCTTTAATGGTAGGATTTCTTGCTGTGAATTCGTTGTTCCATAAGCTGTGTATTTGCTTTTGTGACTACGAGGAGGTACCTCAGGAGTTCCCCTGTTGCATATTTACTTTTGGAACTACGAGGCGGTACCTCGGGAGCTCCCCTGTTGCATATTTACTTTTAGGACTACGAGGCAGTACCTTGGGAGCGCCCCTGTCTTTTACCCATATGTGTTGTGTTGTTACTTTTCTGTAATTTCATATTGTTAAATTCTCAGACTTTTCATTATATTACTATTTCAACTACCTTAATTGTTATATTCCAGTAGGGCCCTGACCTAACCTCGTCACTACTCTACCGAGGTTAGACTTGGCTCTTACTGGATACCGTTGTGGTGTACTCATACTACTCTTCTGCACATATTTTATGTGCAGACCTAAGTACTCCTACCAGCCCCGATATCAGTAGAGCGCGTGTGCTGCTGCTTGGAGACTTCTAGGTATATCTGCTAGCGTCCGCAGACCTCGGAGTCCCCCTCTATCCTTATGTTGTCTTTCTTCTTTATTCTCTTAGATGTTGATGTATAGAGACAGTTAGTATATTCCTTAGAGCTTGTGACTTGTGACTACCGGGTTGGGAGTGTTTATACTCGAAGGTGTGGATTTTACTTGTACATGTCGAGCGGCAGTTTTCCGATTTTATCTATATATATATACATGTTGTTGTTGAGGTTTAGTCGTTATATCAGTTGTTATTTCAGTTATTCGCAATCGTTAGGCTTACCTAGTCTTAGAGACTAGGTGCCGTCACGACATCTTACAGAGGAAGATTGGGTCGTGACAATTATATTCAAAGTTATTCTAATTTACTGTTACACACATTAAAATATATTTATATGACTGTATAATAAATACCCATTAACATAATATCAAAAGAATGAACCTAGGCATCAATTTGGATATTTCTTTTTGAGTTATCAAAATATTTTTCTAACACTAACAACTTTTTATTTTTACCCATTTAAAATATATTTTACTATCAAGATGGAGTGCCACCTTTCAAGACAATAATCTTAACGCAAAATATTTCTTGTGAAAAATTTAACCAAAAAAATTACACATATCCAAAATAGTTTAAAAAACCAAAAATATCTACTTACTCAACATATTCCTATCTTTCTCTTATTTAAATTTTTTTCTCTCCTGAAATTTAAGAATAATTAAATAGAATACCAATTCCAAATAATCAATTATTTTTTCATAGGAAAATAAATAATCTTTAAGAACCTAAAAATAATTGCGTAGACAAAAAAGTATTAATTTTTAAAGGCAGAAGAAGATTTATTAGTTATCTTTTGAATAAAATAAAATATTTTATGAATCTGCTTTTGATATGTATTTCTGAAAAAGAAAATGTATATATTCTTTTTTCCCCCTTTCTTTTTATTCTTTCTCTCGTTGTTTTAGAAATAAAAGTCAAATTATATTTTTTACCCTAAATAAAAGGGTTGATCGGAAAATTGATTGGAAAAAATAAATTTTGTTAATTTTAAGGGGTAAATATGAGTCAGTCTACTTATAGTAAGGGCATATTTGGAATGAAAGTTAAATGGAGGGCAAATTTAGTGTATTTTCTATTTTGAGAGATAAATTTGAACCAATTCACTAATAATAAGGATATGTTGGGATTTAATTTTAAATAAAAGCAAAATTACTCTCCTTCTCATAGTTAGAGGAATATTTTTGGCCTTTTTCCGATATTGTTTTAACGGTTAAGGGTCTGATTTGTCCTTATACTATCATAAATAGGTCTTATTTATCCCCCGTTTGAGTTTCTTATCAAAAATATCACCAGCGTTATACATTAGTTGCACATTTATCCATGTCCCGTTAAAAGCACCCTCCTAGATTTTTAAGGAGCACGTGGCATCCTCTTATTGGACCAACTGACCCGCCCCAACTCTTAATTAAAACCCGCCCGACCCAGCCATTAAACTTAGACCCATCGGTAAAATTTAGTCCATTTTCCCTCGAGCTTTTCATCTCCCTCAGAAAGAAAATACCTAGGGTTCATCGCGCTCCCATTACAATCAATTCATTCCACATGCTTTCTTCTACAACTGCAGTTAAAGATAATTGCTTTCTTCAAGTAACTGTTTGTTTAAGCTGTTATATGTATTTTCTTGCTTAAATTTGCCGCGAATTAGTCACCTTTAGGGATTTTGTTCTTTAATCTTGTTATGGTTTCTTTAACCTTTAGGGATTTCGTTCTTTAATCTTGTTAAAGTTTACCGTTGGCTATGTTATTTATGAGTGGATTTTGTTTGCATGGGTTGTCTAGGTGGATTTTTCGTTAAGGTTTATTCGAGACAGATTTGTTTATGGATTTTTGTGTAGTTTGTGGTCTATGTGTTTTTGGCCTTTTTGTTTGTTTAATAAAAAAATTGGTAGCAGAACTGAGATTGTGCGGTCTTAAGTTTGGGGTTTAAGGTATTTTTTGTCGGTGTATGGTTGTTGACCCCAACTGAATATTTTAAAGCTAGTGGGACTTCACTTTCTTATTGTATGTGGTCCTGTTGTAGCATATTTTTTTATTTTTCTGGTTCCCCATGTTTGTCTTTCCTTGCGGTCGATTAATTTATTGTTTGATAACACTTTCTTTATTGTTTAACAGTCATTTTTTAGAGCTTTCAATTTAACCTTTCTTTATAGATTTTCTTTATTGTTTTAACAGTTTAATAGTCTTCATTTTTTAACAGTTTAACAGTCTTTTAGTTTAACCTTTTCTTTATAGATTTTTATTTTAACAGTCTTCATTATTTTAGAGTTTTCAGTTTAACAGTCTTCATTTTTTATAGCATTTCTTCATTGTTTAACCTGTATTTCAGTTTTGTTGCCATATTCATTGCACATTATTGTTCAATCATAACAGTCGTTTATTTTCTTGACTTTTCAGGATATTAAAGATGACTTTGGCGGACATAATGTTCCATCATGGTGGGGATTGGATCAGAAAACCCCATGTGTTATATTCAAAGAAGCTTGTTCACTCTTGGGAAGGTTATGACTCTGACCTTATTTCCTTTATTGATCTAGTAAATAAGTACTGGGGAATTGATGTATGTTGGTGTTCAACAACTAATTTAAATGGACCTTTTGGTAACTATTATGAAGTAGTGGATGATTTTGGGATAAGACATTTATTGTCTTTAATATCTGATGAGTTTAAGTGTCTTAACTTCTATGCAGTAGATGAATGTGAATTATCTGTTAATGTTCCTAATGTTGTCCATTATTCTGATTCACATCCATCACTAACTGAAGTTGGTACAGATTGTAGTGAGGTTGAGTGTGAGGGTGAGAGTGACAATGACAGTGAGGGTGATGAGGTAGAGTATGATTCTGAGGAATTACAAATAATTGCATGTCAAAAAAATAGAAAAATTGATGTTGGACTGCACAATTACAAGGAATTGTATAAGGGTATGAGCTTCAAGGACATATCTGAAGCAAGAAAATATATTAACTTCTATGCCCTGGCAAACAAAAAGGATTTAAAACAAGAAAAAAGTGATAAAGAAAGATTAAGGTACAAATGTGTTCCTGGTTGCCCTTTTGTTATTCTCATTTTCGGGGATGGAAACCTTCCAGGGGTTAGGATAAAGACATTAAAATCAGAGCATACTTGTGATGAAGCATTTGATAATAGTAGGGTTGATTATCATACACTTGAACATTACTTCAAGAAAAAGCTGCAAGATAATCCTATGTATAAGATTAAAGCGATGAGAGCAGATATAAAAAATGTGTTTAATACAAATGTCAGTTGTGGAAAGTGTAAGAGGGCTAAAAGAGAGATTTTAGAGAAACTAGAAGGCAGTTTTACAGATGGATACAATAAAATTGAGGCATATGCCAATGAACTTAGAGAAAGTAATCCAGGGATTGATGTGATCATTAACTTGTCAAAGGATGCACTTGCTCAAGGTGTTAGAAGATTCTTGAGAATGTATATTTGCTTCCATGCTCTTAAGATGGGTTTTAAGGAAGGTTTCATGAGACCTTTCATTGGCTTGGATGGGACCTTTCTTAAAGGGAAAGTCAAAGGTCAATTGTTAATTGATGTTGGTTTGGACTGTAATAACCAAACCTATCCTCTAGCTTGGGCAATTGTAGATAAGGAAACTAGGAGAACATGGAATTGGTTCTTGGAATATCTTCAAAGGTCATTGGATCTCAAAGAGGGTAAAGGGATTACCTTCATGTCAGACATTGTTGCGGCCAAACGCACACGCAAGTATACGCGATCGTCAAACAATAAAGTGACTAAAAGTCGGATGTCGAACCCACGAGGACTTGTGATTAACTATTAACTAAATTAGACTATCATAATTATCTAAATAAGGATTTGCTAAAGTAATTAAACTAGAAAGAAAATAACTAATGAACTATAAACAGAGGAAGAGCAGATTTTTATATTATCAATGTGATGAAAACGATCTAGGGTTATGGGATATCTAACATTCCTATTGTATTCTTCAATTGAATTGACTAACTAATTTATCTAGTTTATTAGTTAACAGGGTTAATATTGCTCATACAAATCTGTCGAATTCTTACTCGCCTATTCAAGATAACCTAACGCCTATATGTCTATGGAATTAGAACTAACAAGAGTGCATTTATAGTTCCTGTAAATCAACCAAGCAAGGCAATTAGGTATATGTCTATCCTAACCGCGAATCCGTTCCCCGATGCCCATGTTCAGGAACTTGCTCTACTCAATCCTATATGCAATCTAGAATTCCCACTTTCGAGTTCAACCCTAGATTCGTAGATAGTATTCAATTGGTGATCAAGCAATCAAATAATTAAGCGCACGATTGAATAAATAAACCAATACAACAAATTAAGAAATCAAAATCAATATCCGAATAACAATAGTCATGAAAGAACCACAACCCTAGAACGTGAAGTTTAGCTCCACATAGACATGGTAGCAAAATCATACAAAGAACCATAAAATTACAAAGTTTGGTGGAAAAAAGATGAAACCCGGCCTCCACGGCAGCTCCTTGCTCTCCCTAGGTTGAATTCCCTTCAAAAAGTGTGTTAGATGACCTAAAAGGGGCGTTTTTGGCCTATATATTGCGTACAAAAGTCGTGGGCCAAAGTTCTCCTATTCCTAGTCCGACTCAGCTTCAGGGATTGGTGCTGGGGTCGATGCTTTGCATCCACCTCGTCCTCCACTTCTCAGCTTCGCATGCTAGGGTGGATGCTTCGCCCAGGTGCGGATACTATGGGCTGACTTCACTGCTAAGGGTGTACCAAGTAACCTTCTTTCCAAGGTTGGATGCGACGCATCCACCCTCTTCTCCTCTACTTGGAGCATCTTTTCTTTATATTTTTGCTCTCCAAACACCCTAAATCTTCACACACAACTCAATTAGTCATAAAACCAATAATTAAACCATGTTGGGTATTTTTAACACCAAATAGCAACAAAAAGCGGTTAACACATGGGTAAAGTAACATCAAAACATATAGAAATATACCCAACATCAGACATGCAGAAGGTAGTCTTCCCATTCTAGTTATTTATTTCTTACTGTTAAGTCTATCTTATTTGTGTCCTTTAACTATTCTTATTTGAATTTATTTTATGTAGGGATTGATTCAGGCAGTCCATAATGTGCTTCCAGACTCAAATCATAGATATTGTGTTAAACACATTGAGGCAAACTGGTACAAAAAATGGAGAACAGATGAGTTCAAGAAGTTGTTATGATGGTGTTCATGGTGCTCATATGAGGAAGACTTCAAGGACCAGTTGAAGAGCATTGGTAAACTGGATAAGGAAGCTGCAGAAGCCTTACTCAAATATCCTCCTCAAGCTTGGTGTAGAGCCTATTTTGACACAGTGTGTAAGAACCAAAGAGTTGACAATAATTTCACAGAATCCGTAAATGCATGGATTTTAGAAGCTAGGCAGAAGCCAGTCATTAACATGCTTGAGGATATAAGGATTAAGCTTATGAACCAGTTGAGGGAGAGAGAAGAATCTGCTAGTTTATGGGCTACATCTTTCGGTCCACATAGCATGAAGTTATACAATGAGTACCTGAAGATAGCTAATAGATATGTTGTTAACTCCAATGGTGAATTTGGATATGAAGTCAGAGAAGAGGGAGATATGCACACTGTCAATATGGCTGTGAAGAGATGCACATTTAGGGGATGGGATCTCACTGGAATTCCATGCCCCCATGCCATAAAAGCAATTCAGTACAAGAAGATGGATCCTTTGAAGGAAATAAATTGGTAGTATAGCAAAGAAGCATACATGCTTACTTATAAACACAAATTGCAGCCAGTCAGGGGTGAAAAACTTTGGAGAGTTGAAGAATCTCAAGCAATGAACCACCCGAGTTAGTCAAGCTGGCTGGGAGGCCTAAAATCAAGAGATCAAGGCAAAAAGATGAAGCAATCAAACGACAAGGTGAGTGGGGAGTTTCTAGGAAGGGAAGAGTTATGACATGCAGCAATTGTGGAGAGACAAAGCATAATGCTAGGGGATGTGACAAGGTAGGAAGTAATTTAGTAATTTCATTTACTCATTAATGGATTTATCTAACATCTCTAACTTGTTTAATAGCCACCCAACAAGGAGAAAAGGCAAAGAATTCTTGATGAAGATGAAGAAGTGGGGCAACATCCACAAGAAGAAATCAACCTTACTGCACCCCAATGTAGTCAAGCAAGTCAAAGCCCAGAGTTTGTTTTCATGCCTACACCAGGTGTCTATAGTGAGACTTCAAGCAGTTCATTTCCTGCTTTTGAGCATCCAGAACTAGAAAATGAACCAGCTATAAGGCCTATGGTTGTGTCAGAAGAAAAAAATAAGGCTTCAACAGAGACAACAACCATCACAACCTTCAGGATCAAGGGTAATTGCATTCAAAGGTGATCATAATGGTTTAAGTGTTCCATCAAATCTTCCTTACTTACCAGGCAGCCTCACATGGAAGAGAAAAGCTGCTATTACTGGAAGATAATTGGAAATGCAAAGTAGGCAAAAAATTGAGAAGTTGGTGCCAAGGAAGAGAAACAAATGATGTGTGGTAGTTGAAGTCTTTTGGGCTTGTAGTTACTGCATTCTGACAGTATAATCAACTGCTATTTTTTTGTTTAATTTGATGGTAAATTGGAGGTCGTATTATGACCAAGGGTCTGTAAGTTTTTGGGGGTCATAATTTTGCATCCAACAGTCCATCAAACTGAAATTTGCTAAGTTAAGCATTATGCAGTTGATTTAAGTATTTGTTTAGTGCTTCTAGGCAGATTTGTTTAGTTACTGTTAAGCAATATGCAGGCAGATTTGTTTAGTTATTGTTAAGCGAAATGCAGATTTTAGTGCTGATGTAAAGCAATATGCAGATTCGTCTCATTTCAGATGTTATGCAGATGCAGATTTGTCTCATTTTAGTGTTTTATTTCAGTGTACTAATATGCAGTCCGATTTGCTGCTAGTCTTATGAGTAAGGATGAAATAGACAGTGTCTCATTTCAATAAGCAGATAACAATTCTAGAATAAAGAACCTGGAAATACCAAGTTTATATTTACCAAGTACATATTTACCAAGTAGAACTAAGTTCACATTTACCAAGTGCAAAAGAAATTAATACACCAAGTTCACTATTTGAAAACAGAACTAAAGAACCTGGAAACACTTCCTAATATCCCATAAACAAGGCACCAAGTTAAGACTTCATATTTAGGACTTGGTACCAATACCAAGTTAAAACAAAACTGAAACACTTCATTGTTTACAGCTTAAGTACCAATACAAAAACTTGAAAAGTTGCACCTCATATATCAACTTCACTTCATTAGCATTGCAGCAACAAATCCTATAAATGTTGCCCATGAAATCATAATGAAGATCTTCATATTTAGGACTTTCTCTTCCAATTTACGAGCTTTGTTCGCTTCCGAATTCTTTAAATCCTTCAAGCGATCCACTCTTTCCTTTAATCTGTCCCTTTCAAGAATAATCGCATCCAACGTCGACTTCATATTGTTGAGTTTAACATTAGCGGCATCCAATTTGTAATTCATATTGTTAATTGTAATGATTGCTCGATCCAGTAACCCATCATCTTGCCATTCCCAATAATCGCACGAGCTTATCTACAACACAAAGCATACAACTTGTAATTATGAACCACTAATACAAGGGAAAATTAAATTATCGAAAAAATCAAATGGAACCAGAATAAAAGAAATAATACATACATCAGGTTTAGGGCACTTAAAGAATCTCCTTCCAGGATTATATGGAGTCGTCGAAGTGAAGTGGTTGGCAATTTCCCCGCAATGGCACCTCCTCTTTGATGAATAACTACTTTCTGACATGAGGAAACTTGCTATGGTGGAAAACCTTCACAACCCCTTCTATGAAGTTAAGAAGAAAGCAAATGGGAGAGAAAGACTTTACAATGGAGCTAAAATAGCGATGGGAATGAACCCTAGGTATTTTCTTTCTGAAGGAGATGGACTAAATTTTACCGATGAGTCTAAGTTTAATGGCTGGGTCGGGCGGGTTTTAATTAAGAGTTGGGGCGGGTCAGTTGGCCCAATAAGAGGATGCCACGTGCTCTTTAAAAATTTGGGAGGGCGCTTTTAACGGGACAGGAATAAATGTGCAATTAATGTACAACGATGGGGATATTTTTGATAAGAAACTCAAACGGGAATAAATAAAACCTATTTATAGTATAAGGGCAAATTAGACCCTTAACGGTTGTTTTAATCAATGGCTGCATCGGGCGCACAAACGTGGATACCCACCAAAGCTCGTCAAAATAAAGATAAAAATAAAAACCGAAAAAACAATAGCTGATTGAAAGGAATCATATACCCGATCCCTCTTCTCTCTCTCTGAATCTTCAGCAGTGCAGAGAAGCAATGTCTTCCCGGGATAGCAAGAAACCCTCTAGGCAGCCGTCGACTGGACGCGCCGCCGCCGGCGGTATCCGAACACTATCTGATCTGAACCGTCCTTCTGGACACGATTCAGACAGCGACTCTGATAATCCCCAAGAATACTACACTGGTGGTGAAAAGAGGCAATCATTTCTCTCAAAACTCTAGCTCTTCTATTTTGTCCTATCCTCTCATTTATTACTCTACTAATTGCTGTTTCATATTCGCAAATTGCTTGTTAGTTGTTACCTAGCTGAGTATTAACTTCTGGATTTTATACATTTCTTGTAATTTACAAGAATTTCAATTGAAAAGTCTTTATTCATCTACTTGATTTGTTATTGCGTGTCAAATTTTGCCGTTTATATGAAACTGATTGCATTTTCTTTGCTAGACTTGGAGGGCCTTTTGCCGCCTTGCTGTGCAATTTTATATTCAGTTTTCGCGTTAGAAGGTGCTTTTGGGAAAATAAATTAAATTTCTAGTTGGAGGTGTTAGTACTAATTATCCAGTTGTTAGAACTGAGCTGGTGATTCCATCGTTTCTATCTGCTTTAAATTGATTTTCCTGATCATTTTGTTATGGGGTGGGGGTGGTATTTAAGCGGAGAAGAGTAGATGGGACGGCACATTAACCAATTCTTTTAAATATTCAAGATACCGAGTATACAGTCATGTTTGTTATCTTGTGTCCATTGACGTTTTCTTTACGTTGTGACTATATTCTGAAAATAATTGATTTGATCAATAAAATTTGAAAGATTACATAGAACTGCTGAATGCCATGAAGCAATCTCTTCCCCTAACTGTGGCTACATTTTTTGTTTGCAGTGGAATGCTTGTTCAAGACCCTTCAAAGCAGAATGATGTGGACTCCATCTTTGATCGAGCTAGGCAAATGGGTGCAATGCAAGGTCCTTTGGAAAGTATCCGTCCTAGTTCAAGCTCAAGAAGCTTTAGTGGAACTGGGAGAACGCTTGCAGGGGAGACAGTACCTGCACCAGCTCCTCAACCTCCTGAGTCCATTGTACATAACATTATCTTCTGGAGAAATGGTTTTACTGTAAATGATGGTCCTTTGAGGAGATTGGATGATCCTGAAAATGCATCTTTTCTGGAGGTAAGTGAGAATGAAAACAAAGCCACGAAAAAGGCCAAAGATTGCCTGACACTGTGGCTGGATCCTTCTAAGTCTAATGCGTAATAGGCCCAACTAAATAGTCCATTTTCTCCGTTATCCTTCCACTGTTGAGAATTATGCATCCATCAATTCATGTTGCCTCTTCGTCCTTTCTCATACATGGATCCTTCATTTGTTTGCATACCCTTGTCGAATAGGTGTGACATGGGTATGGGTGATTTGTGCAGATTCTTCATAATACTCTAAAAATTAGCGAAAAAACTGCTAGTCCCGTATTGGATACTCATGTATACCCGTATCAAATATGTACCTGTAAATAAGCCCATGCAGCATAGCTTTTGTATTCAAACCTCGCATTTGTAGTATATCATGGAGGTTACTACTCTACTTTGTTTGAAGTTTGAAACTTAGCTGGAAAATGGTTATGTTTTAATTTGCCTTATGGTTATCTAATATCTACTTCCAAAGACTTTCCCACTTGTTTCTCTGAGTTCTTCACTGTTCTTTTGTACATTTCTCGTATTTGATGACCAAGTTTCAGTTAGAGATGATTTTAGTTTAACAATGTCATGGTGTGCCTCTTCTCTATCTTCTAGTTTCCATGTTGTTGTTACTTTTTCTACGATTTCTGCGGTGATACTGATTTTGTCTTTTTGTCTCCTCGAGCTGAGGGTCTTTCGGAAACAGCCTCTCTACTCCATCGGGGTAGGGGTAAGGCCTGCGTACACACTACCCTCCCCAGACCCCACTCGTGGGGTTTTACTGGTTTCGTTGTTGTTGAATGTCATGGTGTGCCTCATTTGCAGAGTATTGGGAAGTCCGAATGTCCAAGAGAGCTGGCACCTGCAGATAGTAGGTCCCAAGTGCATTGCAACCTCATAAGAAGGGATGAGAACTTCTCTGTAAGTATTGAATGTTCACCCCTAAATTGCACATTTTCTCTTCTTCTCTTTTCACGCAACAATTATTATAAAGAAATAGAAATAGAGGCAGAAAGATAACAGAGGAAAAAATATGAAGCAAACACAAATATGAGACGTGAGTCTATCATTTAGTGACATTGTACATTATCAGATGTGATTGATTTTCAGACGTGAGAGCAAAACCATCACGAAATATAATTCTGTTTTCTGCTTTCTCCTAGAAATGGTACTTGTAAATGCCATCACCTTTTATCCTCTATGAGCACCCTTTAACTATCACCCTTTAACTCCCAAACTCAACTCCTCTCGTTTTCTGTATAGGAGCTCAATAATTGTCTATAAACATGTCCTACATCAGTTGAAGTAAAGCTTACATTTTTTCGCTTCCTCCATGCACTTGCAGGAACCAGAGAAACCTCAAGTTCCATTTCAAGGAGTGGGAAGAACACTCGGCAGCAGCTCAACTGCAGCAACTTCGGAGCTATCTGCCTCTGCCCCGATCAACACCCAAACACCTTCTACGTTCCTTGTGGATGAATCATTGCCATCAACCTCACTTCAACTTAGACTTGCTGATGGAACCCGCATAGTTGCACCCTTCAATTACCATCATACAGTTGGTGATATTCGTGCCTTCATCGGTGCTTCAAGGCCCAGTGCCACAGGGGATTACCAACTACAGGCAGTTGGTTTTCCTCCTAAAATCCTTAGTGATCCAAGCCAAACAATTGAGCAAGCAGGCTTGGCCAATTCAGTTGTTATTCAGAAGTTGTGATCACCTCACAGAAAACTGTCATTGTCATTTGCTACTCACATACTGGTTGCAAAACCTTTTTCCATTTTTCTTTGGATAAACATAGACCTCTACTATATCTTAGTTAAGCTAGGGAAAATATACTTGTATTGTGATAGTTGCTGATTTTGTATCTTTTAGATCCAACTTTCACAAGAAAGTGGGATAGTTTTAAGATGTCACATATATGTACTTTATACACTGTGCCTATGTTGCTCTCTTCGTCTTGTCTAAAGACAGCTGCTTTTTTGGAAATGAATCAAAATGGTTTTTGTGCGGTTTATAGTAATCATGAGCTTTAACAGGTCACAAAGTGATTTATTGGTGAGTTGATTGAGACAAATGGTGCAGGCTGGGTTTGAATTCCAGTAAAATGGTACTTGCTTGGGTCCCTGGTAAAGATGTTGGTAGAGTATGAGGATCAGCTTCTTCAACTTTAATGGTGTCTGTGAGGTGACGAAGAGATATAGGTGGGCCTGAATGGAGATTCAGTCTTATCTGTTTTTATTCTTCTTCATCTTCTTTTTCAGTTCTTACTTCTTACGCGATTGTTCTACTTCCTCCTCTGGCCCTCAAAGATGATATTTTTGCACATTCGCCAGTTGGCAAAAGCAATAGCTACAACCTCTTAACAATATCAACTTTGGGTTTCATTTATGGGAACGATGTTCAAATGAATACCTAAAGTTATTTTGAATGGTAATAGAAGTTTAGGAAATTTTCCAAGTACTCTAGGATATTGTTCTGAAGTTTCACTCACAATCCTGGAGTTTTACTTACAGAAGTTTGAAATTCATGATACATTGGAGTTTGACTTCCAACAGTGCAACTCATATAAGTTTAAAACTCACTGTCTTGGTGTTTCACTTGCAAAAGTTCAAACTCCAAAGAAAATTTCTAAAGTTCCCGTGGCCGTGGCTATGTTTCAACTATTTGCCCATTTTTAAGCTCTAGCTACTATTTTTCAACTACTTTGTATGCGCTGGTTTTATTCCAATTAATACCGCCTAAAAGTGGCAATCTAGTAATCATTTTTACCGGGGAAAATTCAAAAATAGATAGATTTACAAGTGGTCATTCAAAAATAGCCACAGTTTTAAAAGTACTCGAAATTTAGCACTTTTCATGTAAAGATAAATTTGAACGAAAACACTGTTCAAAATTCGAAAAAATACTCCAGTATAATATAGCGGTTCAGCATAATATACTGGAGATATATTATACGGGAACTTTTCGCGTGTTGGAGTTCCAGCATAATATGCTGGAAGTTCATACACAGGTGCACCGATCTCCAGTATATTATGCTGGAACTTTCCATGTTGCAGCAAAATAATGGCTATTTTTCAATGACTTTGCAAAAACGGGCTATTTTTGAATGACTAGTCCGAAAACTGGCTAGCCCGTGCTATTTTTACTTTTTACCGCTTCAATTTATGAATTGGGCCACTCATGATTTCCTCAGTAAAGGCAGTAATGTAGCGGATGAATGATAGAAATATTCGTGCCACTATTGATTTTTTGACCCCGCTTATCCCGTGATAAGTGTTAATAAGTGTTACTCTCACTTTCCCTATGGTCACCACTTTTGAGCTTAAAAGTTTGCTCATAAGTCAAGTGGAAAAAATTCAAGATTGACCATTTTCAAGGTCATTTGTTGTAATGTAGCCGAGCTCAATTGAGCCTGAGAGCATTTTCAACTTTCGATTGGCTAACAGATTTGGGCTTATCCATTTTGTAGCTTGCTAAAGCAAACTGGACTACGCAGTGATCCGCCAATTCGGGCCCATGACTCTGAAAACGCCGCCGTTTAGGCGTTGCCGTGAATTTCTTTCGGTTACTACCAAGAAAATTCGTAGTACGAATCAAACAGACAGAAACCAAATATGATTTGTATATGTCAACTGAAAAAGTAGAATGATGAACATGAAAGGTCTGGCCATTCTTATGCGTACCAAAATGCGACCTCTTTCACCTCTCGCTGTAAGCTTTACTTCACTCTCCTCCATTTTTATCACACAATTTTCACGAATTAGTTCCTGCTTTTTTCCTTCCTAATTGGATTTTATTCAATTCATCATTTTATGGTGTTTTTATTTTATTTAATCTTTTTCTTTGGTATTGAATATAAAACAGAGCAAATTGAATCAAATGCAAGTCTCTCAACCGGAAGGTGATAAAGTTTCTTCTTCTCCGGATGCTTCACTTCTTCCAGAAAGGTCTTTAATACGTTATCTGTTTGTATCTCTGTATTTTACTCAACTTTCAAACCCCCCCCCCCCCCCCCCCCCCACAAACCCCAAAAAAAAAAGAGAGAAATTTATCCAGTATAAAACAATCTTGATTGTCTATATGATAAGCACCTATTTCATCTCTATGTTTTTTCGGAGTCCTTTGGTCAAGCATTGTTTGTTAATGTCAGGATCAAGCTTTTCTTTTAAAAAGTTAATGATTTAAGTTCTACATTGAAGGCATTTTGCCTTATCAGTATATAACAGGTTACATAACTTCTTTTTTGGGAAATCTCCCTTTGTCCCATTTATGTGACGGTGTTTGACTACAGTTGGAGTTTAAGAAAGAAAGAGAGACTTTTGAAACTTAAGGTCTAAAACAAGCCAGCATTTGTGTGGCTGTGAATCATCTTATCAAGGGTAAAATAGGAAGTTTAAAGTTAAGTTCTTTCTAAATATAGAAATGTGTCATTCTTTTTGAGATAAATTAAAAAGGAAAGTGTGACACATAAAATGGGTACCGAGGGAGTAAGAGTTTCCTGTAGTTGGTATTAAGTGTCCGAATAGTAAAAATGTCAATGTAAATTAAACCCATCAAATTTATGGTCGGAATAGTTAGAATATTTTTCTCACAGATGTAAAAAAGGAAAAAGGAAGACTTGTAACTTATTATCGTCAATGGTGCTGCGGGAATTACTTATAATGGTTCAACTTTCAGAGAGTTCACCCAAGTACGGGAGTCAATGCACTCAGCCATGTCGACGAAGAAGACAGAAATTGTAGACGTTGCTCTAGATGACTTCTCAGAGGTGAACTTCCACCACAGCACGAAATAATCAGTTATTTCTGCTGATACTTTGTTAGTTGTCAAGTTAGTAATTGTTGAATGTTAACTTTGCAGGGATACTTTTTCCTTTCCCCGGAAAATCGTCATAAGATACTTCTTTCACTAGCCAAAGAGTACGATCTCAATCGGACCCAAGTTCGCGAGTTAATGAAGCAGCATCTTGATCTTCAGCTCCCAAGCGGTGGGTCTTGTTTTCATTCTTATGAGTGTGTCTTATTCGTTACTTTTATTTTGTTAGTTGGGTTTAGAAGTTTAGAGCTTTGACAGATAAGGCTGAAGATAGTAGTGATCATGAAGAGGAAGGATCTTTATCTGCTTTCTACCGTATTGAGCGGAATTTGAGGCAGACTCTCAAGCCTATGTATGAAGTTCTTTTCGAGCGGCTCAATACACATCCTGGGGGATTGAAGTTCCTGTCTGATATTCGAGCTGATATTCTTCGTATTCTCGAGTAAGTTTATGTCCCAATGAAGTGATTTGTCTTTGCTTTATTTGTGCAAACACTGTCTTAATTATAAGATCAGTGAAAATCTATAGATTCATTGGAAATTTGTTTTTAATTTTCTGTAATACTTATACCTATGAAACAGGGACTTCATAGATGGTTATTCAATGAATTTGCAGAGACGTAAATATAGCATCTCTGCGAGCATTAGACTCCCACTTAAAGGATAAACTGATTACATGGCTCAGTCCTGCTAATTTGGAGCTTCACAATATTACATGGGATGATCCTGCGTCTTTGTTGGAAAAAATTGTTGCATATGAGGTACCTTTTTTTTTTCTTCCTACTTTGCCTTCATGTATTATATTCTGACATTACATTTTTGTACAAATTTTTCTTCTGCTTAGGCTGTGCATCCAATTAGCAATCTTATAGATCTGAAAAGAAGGCTGGGAATAGGTCGCCGCTGCTTCGGGTACTTCCATCCAGCAATACCTGGTTAGCAATCCCTTTCTTGGCTAAGGAGTTGAACTCTACTCACATTTCTGTTTACGTTCACATTGTTTGTGACTAAAAATCTCATTCAGTAGTCTATGAGGAAATTTTTCTTCTTCCTGGTAAACAAAGTTTTCAAGGTTGTTTCCCCTGTGTTTCATAATTGGAATGACGCTTTATGAGAGTGAACATGCTGCAATTACTATATCAAGGCTTTGGATCCTCTCTTAAGAGAATATTTAGCATATGATCTTGTTGTTGGTCGTGCTGATCAAAATTAAGCAGGTGGAGATTTATGCATCACTTTCTAAAGCAGAGCATAGGAGGTGCACATTTTCTAGAACCTGAAGTGTAGATTTTGTAGTATCTAAAATTGGGAGAGTTGGACTTAAGGCGGTCTGTTGAATGTTTATATGGCAACCTGTCCTTCTTAGTACTCAAAAGTGCGGACGAATTTTACTTATGCAGTATAAGATACATACAGCAAATCGACTTTCTTATAAAAGTAAGACTAGCATCAGGAAGGCTTTGATGATTAGATCCAGAAGCACTAGAATGTTTGTCTTAGTTCGAGAAATTACTGGAGTTTTGTCTTCATATAGGGTTCACCAATTCTCATGGCTTGGCTGGAATGAAGCATTGCTTAAATCAGATCTCGTCATAATTATCTATCCTTGCTAACATAGCACCTTGTTACTTCTCATTCTGCTAATTAACCGTATCAAGCCTAATGTTTGATTCTTTTTTTCAGGTGAACCACTTATTTTTATTGAGGTTGCACTTATGAAGGATGTGGCGGCGACCATACAGGTGAAACTCTCGAATTACTCTAGTTTAACTTTGTCACTGCTCACTGCCATTAACAACTCTCTAATCATTGCAGGAGGTCTTGTGGGACTATCCTCCAATTTCTGAACATGAGGCTTCTTGTGCAATTTTTTACTCTATTTCATCAACTCAGGTATGCTGACATCTTTCTTAGGTTTGAAGAGCTCTATATTTCTCTAAGTTGCTCGGGCTCTTCACTTTCGGTGCTGCACCCATGTCGACACGACGTGGGTGTGGGATCTGTGCCTGAGGTCAACCGATTTTGGGTACTTTGACCAAATTGATGGAGAAATTCGGGGCAAATACAATGATTTCTAAAATCAAAACAAAGGCTAGGTGAAATTGAAGAAAATGGAATACTTTGTATATAGAAATTTCTATGTCTATCCTTTCCTTTATCTCCTTCTCAGATTCTCCTCTAAATTAATATTATTTCCTTCTCGGAGTACCTTGTAAGTTTCTCATATAATGTCTCATAATTTAGACATATTCTTATAAATCTATTTTTAGATATTTGAATTATTTTTAGCTGATACCTCACACCCGTATCCATACCTGGAT
This sequence comes from Nicotiana attenuata, assembly GCF_001879085.1. NCBI lineage: Eukaryota > Viridiplantae > Streptophyta > Magnoliopsida > Solanales > Solanaceae > Nicotiana > Nicotiana attenuata. Next base: position 60,371,410 of record NC_031991.1, read on the forward strand.
CCGCCCCCCGAATCTTAAAATTTAGATCATGAAGGATCCGAACTCTAGATCCGCACCTGTATCGGACCCCGCCCCGTGTGTGAGAAACTTAGATATTTCTAAGGTTGCATTTGGATTAGAAAATGGTCGAGTTTTTGATTTGATTTTTGTCCGTTTGGTTTGATTAGCATTTGTGTTTGTTATTCAGGATAAAGTTCCCCGTAAAGCCCTTAGACATTTTCCAAGGTTTCTATATGGATGAAAGCAAATAGATTAAACCTGATTACACATATGCTGCCGAACTAATAATTCTTTTCTGTTGAAGGAAGAAAATTCTGGGTGGCAGAAAAAGAAAGAACAAAGGTTAAAGTGCAATTCTAAATCTTTTGGTCACTTTCTAGATGCAGGGCCCGTATTCAGCCCAAAAGTACCATTGGAAGTTTTTTTGGTTATCCACCTGTTTTTGGAAGCCAACTCCTGCTTTGTTTCTGAAAACAACTTGTTTCCAAAGTTGGTTAGCTATTTATGCAAACTATAAATGTTGACTTTTAAATGATGCAAGACCAGAAAATATGCAACTTACTTTTTCTTAGCAAGCAAAACTAGAATTTGTTGTCGTCACCAAGGGAACTGATACATGCAACCTTTCGCACCTCTCACTGCTGGGATGGGGAAAGTGGTTTCCTCCTTTTAGAAAGATATAGACATGTAGTTCCCTATTTATCCGGAAAATGAGAAGCATACAGTTCTTCAGTTCTGGTCTTTGAGTCAGAAAATTGTCTTTTTCTTTAGGCAGCATAATCAAATATATGATGCTCACTGGAAGAGGAAAAGGAAGTATAAGAATTCTACTTTAACTGTTAAATGCAATTTCTACACACATCTGACTGAAATCTTCAGGAGAGCATCCTCTCTTTCATTTGCACTTGAGGAAGAAAACCTTGCCTTCAATCTACTCTTGGCACTTCGATTATTTCTACATTCTTTGTTCACTGAGAAAAATAAATAATGATTTAAACTGATTTAGTATTGGAATGCCCAATTTCCTATTTTCTTCTTCCTCATATTCTTGCTATTGTGTTGATCCTTCGTCTAAGAGAGTATTTTATTCTTTTCAACATGCAGCCTGGCTTATCAGGAGTCAACCTGGGGAAGTTTCTTATTAAACGTGTGGTTGATGTGGTGAAAAAAGATATGCCCAATATCTCTGTAAGTTATGGTATTTTCATCAAATGCTCTGGGTTTTTGCGCGACTACCATGTAAACTTCCACTGTGAGTTGGAGTTAAAATGTTGAGAAGCGGATGTGTTTGTAGAACTCTTTAAATTACTTCTACCACTTCTGTCTTCTTGAGGTGCAAGTTCCAAACCCTGCATAGGGAATAGAATTTTAGTGGAATTGCTAATTTAGAGAAGAAAGATAATTTAGCTGTGAAGAATTTGTTATGTATTAATCACAATTAATTTCATATTAAGGGATTGTCTGCTACTAGTACTTTCAATGAAATATTCTGCAGATATGTCTTGGATGAACTGCTTGTTTCTCCTAGGAAGCTTTTGTTTATAAACCAGACACTCAAATCTTTACTTCTGGCATCTTTAATGGTGTTTAACTTGTCCTACTTGAACAAGATCCAGCCCTCAACTTCCACAGCACTTCAGTCTATAACTTTAAATGTTAAATTTATCTGGATGAATTTGTGGTGTTTTCAGGTTTCATAATCAAACTTTTAGTTCTTTGATGAACCATATCTCACATGTAAGGTTTCCTGTGAAAATGATATACAGAACTGGTCTGCAGGTATTCGCTACTCTTAGTCCTATCCCTGGTTACAGGCAATGGCTCTTATCAAAGTTGGCTTCATCAGAGATGTCTGGTTCAGCCTTCAAAGAAAATTTGCTTAGACCGGAAGAAGAAAAAGCACTTATGGATGCATCAGGGTAAGCGTGTGTTTTATAGCATTTTCTGGCTTGAGAATGTAGAGAGGATATATTAATTTTGACTCTGGGAACCAACGGCATGGGATTTATCGCTCTCCTATTTAGTAAAATGTTGCTTGAATTTTCGGGAATGTGTTCTACCCTGTTTCATGGGTAACTGTCACCGTGGTGTACGATGGCAATGATTGGACCATGCAAACTCCGTTCCAGGATAATTCATTCATAAAATTAGGTGGAGCATATTACTATTGCATGTTTTTCTTCAGACAGAGAACAAATATATAAAGGATTAACTTCATATCTAGTAGATACTTCATTCTAAAATATAGCAAACTTTCTTCAAATTGAACACATTTGTGCTTTTGTTGTTCCCTGAGATTGTTGTTGTAACTTACCAAGTAACAATTTTCTGTCCTCCTAACGATCTATCTTTTCTTGCAGAGGTTCTAATACGGGAAGCAGTGGTACTGAAGTAATGTGGAATTTAGTGACATCAAAGAACCATGAGTGGACCAATTCGCCTAATCTGGTATCTGCATTGAGAACCCCTATGATGCGACTTTGTGCCAGGTATGCTAAAGCTAAATATTGGAAGCTTTAGAAATCCTCCATTTATACATGAGTTGTCTTCCTTTCTTGTTGGGTTTCCTGGTGGTGATATTAAGGGCAATGTGATTGTAAAAACTTGCACCTTTAAACAAGATGTTTCTTTTATGTCAAGATTATCTGCTTCACAGTGATTAAAAGCCTGTTGTTGCATTTATAGCTGTACAGCTGTATAGTGTGAAGTTGACATGCATTTAATCATGTGAAAGTTTACAGTATTGAGATAATATCATAAATTGAGTTGCCGTATCGTTATTTCTTTGATTGGAACAGGTACCTATTGAAAGAAAAGAAGAGAGGAAAAGCTCTAGATTCGGTTGCAAATTTCCACTTACAAAATGGAGCGGTATGCCAAGCGGTCCATGTTCTGTAAATTCACTTTCTACTTTGGTTTCTTCTATGTGAATAAAATTTTTAGGTGCTTGAATAAAAAAAAGGAACCACTTTTTGGTTAATATTGAAGTAAAGAACCAACAAGAGAGAAGACTTTTAACTACTCTCCAAAGGATAAACAAATGGATTTTGCTTATTCCTCTCTAAACTACTGCTGGGAAGGGTCAGTGACTTCTCTCACATGATTTTCATTGTTACAGTTATCAGAATCCCTCTCTGATTATGTAGTAGGATAGAGGACTAATTTATAAATACTTTCTGAATTTCAAAAACTTCCTCGACATTCAGCTTTTCCGAGATCCCAAGAACCTATTTTCACCTGAACATTCGTGAAAAGAATATTTCCATGTACAGAATGTGTATGCTTGGGACGTCGGGACAAAAGCTAAATGAAATGCGCTAATAAGTAATACCTACACTCATTTTAGGGTTTGATCTGCCAAGTTGAAGCTTTAATAGACCAAACACAATAACATTTGGCTGCATGCAATCTTGAGGTGTTTTGCGAGCATACGAACTGAAACAGTGAAACCTAATTATGAGAAGAGAGAAACATCCGCTGGGCATTACTTTGTTGGATTATTAGAACTTGTTGAGTACGTCGAATTCTATGTCTAGTATAAGTATTGCTGATAACCAGATGTGTACTCAAGTTAGTATCAGGAATTAGCTAGTGGTCACAAAACCAAATCTGTGCAAACTGACTTCTTTTCCATTCAAATCCTATAATAGGATTAAGATTCGATATGTTGTTCCTTTTTAGAAGATTGTATGCACATTTTTGTTTAAAATGCTTCTATTTTTCTTTTCCTATATATCATTGGATAATCATCCTGCTCTGTTGAAGTGGATGTTACTATATATGCATGAGATGTGGATCTATTCTTTTTCCCTTTTTGTGCATGGAGTGAGAAAAGCTCAGCAGAGTCCCTCTGCATTAGTATTCTCAGTATTCCCCCCTTCTATAACTTAGAATATCAATTTTAGATGATTGGAAGGCTAAACTGGATGGCTGATCGGTCACAAAAGGGCCTTAGTCAAAGTGGAGGCATAATGGTAAATTATATCTACAGGTATTATGTTGCCCTGAACAATCTTTTTCTTTCAATTCTGCAGTCTGTGGTTTGTGATGTTAAAATACAGTCTGTGTTTAGACACCTGATTATCAATCTTTGAGTGTATTATTTTTGTTATTCCATCTTGAAGCATTTTCCTGAATACAGATTAACAATAAAGATACAACTATTCTTTGAACAATGACTTACTGAAACTGTACTGGTTTATGATTGAAACCTGAAATAAATATAGGTAATTAAGATATTGATACAAAAGCATTTCAGGTTGGACAACATTGAAGATACTGCTCAGTCATATCTGAATGAAGGGCACATCGAAGCTTCTTCTGATTTCAGAAGCTACATTGAGGTATGTTAGTTCCCTAAAGCTGCTACTGAGATGTAGAAGTCAGATAGATAGCTCTCTCTCTCCAACACGAGGCTATTTTTCTGCCACAGGATGAATTGAAGGAGGAGTAAGTCAGAAGGATTAGGAGAAAATCTTGTCACTGTAAGTATAATATGAAAGATTTATACAGGTTTTAAATGTCCGATTGCGGATTCAATTGTTCTATATAAATGGTACTCTGTAGTATGTATCAGTTAGTTAAAACTATTAGTGGTTAATAGTCCTCTTAACCCTTTCCTAGAAAGGTGGCCTAGTGCCCTTTTTTCTTCTGGAGGGACAGGTGTTTTGTGCTTGATTAGAAAGTGTAATCTTGGGCAAAAAAACACTATGTGATTTCTTCCCACTTGCCTAAGTCTTCGTCGGTAGAGTTACCCGGTGCATGTACTGGTAGGAGGTGGCAGGTCCCCGATGGAATAATTGAGGTTTACGCAAGCTGGCACGGATACCACCATCTGTAAAAAGAAAGTGTTATCCTAGATGGTCACTACTCGCTATTATCTGTTACTTCCGATGTGTCATCTTATGCTTTGTTCTGTAAAACATGAAACTCCAACTGTGTCATTATTTGTTGCTATAGGATTGCTCATCCGGTCAGCAATATCTTGTTTATCAGCTGGCTTTCTTCCCGATGGTTGTGATATTTTGTTTTCTTTTGAGCAGTTATCTTAATTTTCACTCTCAAATTTATAGTCTTTCCTTGTGATTGAAAAGAGAGCAGATTATCTTGTCAAACCTGGGGATCTCAATCCAGTGATGCATTTGGAAATGTTATGGAGAACAGCTAATCATAATGAAAGAAGTAATATTGAAAACACAGTATTCTCTAATATATACTGCGACACATGGTCATTTTAATTTTTGATTTTTGTAGGAAGAAGTAAACATACAAGTCTATATTTTGCGGATCCAAAAAAAATAAAGGCGGAATACATCTGGAGACACTTAAAGTTGGCACCATTTTTCATTTAGACACCTAAAATGAAGGCTGTTCCTATTGAGCACTTATACTACACTAAACTTGTTCCAATTAGGCACTTTTTTGACAATTAGCCAAACTTACAAGTGTGTGCAATACACTTGCGGGTGACGTGGCGAATGACAAATAAAAAAAGGATATATATCATTTTGAGTTAAAAAAAAAAGAAAAAACTATTTTAAAATCTATTTAGTAAACAAAATAAAATAACATTCTCAAAAAGAAAAAAAAAAACTTAATTTATACCCAATCAGAAAATGACACATCATTAACTAAAGAAAAGACAAAAAAAAAAAGGACACATTGGTGTTCTTAAAATCATTGTTCTTGGTGTTCTTCACTATCTTCATGTCTATTCTTGTTCCAACCACGATTTTTATCCAAAATTTCAAGAGAAACTCCTCCAAATTTGTTATAACTTCAACTAAAGATTCCCTACCAAGACTCGAAGACAACCCCAATATTAATTTCTCAATTTTTCATCAAATCAAGTAACCATTTTAAACCTTCAAGCTTTATAAAGACCCCATTAATGATGTTTCGATTTATTTTTTTTAAACCATGAAAATTATAACATCCGATTTCTTTGATGGGTGAAAACCATTTAGTACTGCAAAATTCTGAGCAATAATTCTTACTAAGACAAAGCCCTTGGATATTCAAAAACTTGATGAAAAATCAACAAACGAGAACTGTTAACTACTTAGCAACCATTTATCGGCGCAGTTCACCGTCGCCGCCACCGGCAGACCCAGGGCAGCAGAGAATTTGGTGGTGAGGAGGGGAGAGCTTGGCGGCGGCTGGTTGTTTGGAGAAGGATTGGTTCAAACTTTCGAGCTAAACCAACGGTGGAGGCACAACAATGGTGAAAGTGGAGGAGGCAATGGTGGAAATGGTAGTGAACATAAAGAAGAAGAAGAAGAAGGAAATAAAAAAGACAAAATAAAAATGTTTTATGGGCTCTTCACGCGCCTATATTGGGTGAAACTCACTCTATGTGCCAACTCAGCAAGAAGTGCCTAATTGGAACGAAGTTGATGTAATGTACGTGCTCATTAGGAACACCCCTGAGTTCAGGTATCTAAATGAAAAATTGTGCCAACTTTAAGTGTCTCCGTATGTATTCAGCCAAAAAAAAAAGTTTGACAGCTTATTCTAATGGGATAATACATACTCCATTTGTTCCATTTAATGTGGCCGCATTTAAATGGGCAAGAGTTAAGAAAAATTATGGGTGTCCAACGGGACGGTCCGACTCGGTCCTGCCCGCCCCGTTAGAGTTTAGGGGGACAGAGGATGGGGGTAAAGGGACGAAACCGTCCCGGTCCTGCCCGCCCCGTTAGAGTTTAGGGGGACAAGGGATGGGGGTAAAGGGACGAGGGACAGGACCCCGTTGGTCCCAGCAGCCCGGTCCGGCTAAATCTCCAAAAACAGTAGTTGGCAACCGCCAAAAACGGCTATATTTGGCCCTAACCCCCCACAACACACTTATCCCCCTCAAGTTTTTATTTTAACCCTCAACTTTGTTAAATTATATTTTGGCCCTAATTTTAACTATAAATACCTTCATCCTTCTTCAAAATTTTTCACAATTCTCTAATTACCCCTCCCCCCCCCCCCCCCCTCTATATATAATTTTACACATATATCAATCATTTTATCTTCATCATTCTCTTTATTTCCCATAATAATTTAAGTTTCAAGTATTTGGGCAAATATTCAGAGCAAGTTTTAAGTTTCAAATTAATTCGTCAAGTATTTGGAGCAAGAATTTAGGCAAATTCTTCAAGTTTTAATATTTAATTACGGTGAAGTCGTTTCATCTCTTAATTTTCGTATTTAATTCTCGTATTTAAATTATGGCGGATAAAAACGTATTTGGCATATGCCAACCATTTAAAAAAAAAAAAAAATATCAAAGGTGCTAGTTCTAGTAGTAATTTTAATTCTCTTCCTAAAACTGAAATTTCCTTAGCCGACCCCTCGACTTTTATGATATTAATTCGGAGGAGCTACTAGAGCGTGAAACTTTAGAAAGACAATTTGGTAATGATTTTGGTTTTAATAAGGAAGAAGAAAATGAAGAAGATGAATTAAATGGAATACCCAACAGTCAAGTATCAGAAGCTCTAACTCAGATTCAATTCCTGTTTGGAGCTTTATCGCCCCCACACCCCCTATATCTCCTATTAAGGGTAAGGTTAAGGTAACATGTCAGAGAATATCACTTTTATGAAATTCTTTTGATTTCAATAAAGAAACCTTAGTTGCTGCTTGTAAAAAATATAATTCATCATTTACACATAGACCGGTGAAAAATCAGGTGGACCGAGAGTTCAAAGAAACACTTAAAACCAAACATAAAATTTTATGGATACATGTTCAAATAGATACCGAAAAAATACTGGATCCTAGATTTAGTTCTTGCGCTCTTACTGGATCTGGCGGGGTTCTAATTATATCCAACAATACTTTAACCCAAGTATTGGTGGTATACAACGTCCCTATAACAATTATAGAGATCGCGAAAATATAGCAAAATTGTCGCTATATGTAGCTTACCTTTTACTTTCATTCTCATCCTGCTGTTGTGCATTATGTACAAGATTCGCATAATCCTGCTTTTTAAGGTTTCCTTAAAACCACATTTAGAAATGATGTGCTTAAATTTTAAAATGACGATCTTCAGTATATACGTTATGTATTTTACCACTTCGATTGTAAAGTGTCTATCACTTCTGATATAGGCCTTAGTCTTAATGGCAATAATTATTTAACTGTTATATGTCATTGGATTGATCATAACTGAAAATGCAAAAATGTATTATTGGTTATAAATTTGTTGATTCAAAATACATTAAAGCATATATGGCATCTACTGTTCTTAAAATTGTTCAATTTTATAATCAATTTGACAGTTTTAACTTTCACATTAGATATTGTTTCTCCTAACACCACTACATCAAATAGCTTAAAAGTCAGAATTTGCTCACTTATGGACTCAATTTTCCATGTTAGATGTGCATGCCATATTTTAATTTGGTTGTAGAATATGGTATTGATTTATTTTTTAATTCTTGTGCTAAAACACAATATGCTTGTTCCTATATTTTTCGTGCTAATAAAGAGAGTCGAATTCGTAAATTTAAAGATCGATGTGCATATGCTGAACTTCCATATAAGAAAGTTTCAAAGGTTGTTGTACTAGGTGAAATTCTACTTATGAAATGTTAGAAGTTGCTTCTGTCTACTGATTGTCCATACAAATGGTATTTAATGCACATACTACTAATGCTGCTGATCAAATTGTCGAGTTTGATTGGGATAAAATCCATGAGCTTACTGAATTTTTAGAGAAATTTTGTTATGCTATAAAGTAATTTTTTGGTGTATATTATCCTAATGTTACACAAATTATAGTATGTTTGTGAAATTTCGGTTGTATTTACTAAGCATAAAAAATGATGATTATACACCGGCCATTAAAGAAATGGTTTCGAAATTTCAAAAAATATTTTTTTCCTATTCCCCTAGTGTATTTAATTACTAATATACCTAACCCATCTTTAAAATTAAAGTGCAAAGGGACTTGTTCGTAAAATTTATGAGAATTTAGAAATTTCAGAAACTGAAAATCCAACTGCTCGAGATAAAGAGGGCGTGGAGACATTTTTAACTCTTTCAAGAATGACTCGAGATGAGCTTCAAAGAGCGCTTTTAGCGTGCCAAGATTTCAAATCGGAGACCATAGACATTCATTAGCAGAGGACAACCTAGAGATTTCTGTCTTATTTAGAGATTGGATTTATGCAGAAGAAGAAATCTTGGTTTACAAAAATTAACCATCAAAGAAGAAGATGAAGAATACAATGGGATACTTTGCACGGAAGCAATGACGACATAGAACTCATGGAACATCAAGCGACATTGCCAATTTCTAGATCTAAAATTGGGGTATATCAGAGATATGGGACCGTGTTCGAGAATAATAAATATCAAGTATATGTTCAATGATTGTCAATAAATGTAGTAAGAGAAGCATGCAATAAAGATAGATAATGACAATAAATGTGATAAGAAAGAATTTGTCACCCAATTGTTAGGCGACTTGGATGATTTCTTTCCTGACAACAACGTGGGGTGATAGAAAATGGAGATAGACAAGGAATTGTTGGATCTTGTGAATGAACAACGTATATTGAACAAAGTAATCAGTAAAGAAGACAAGTTTTTGTATATTCTTTATAGTCAACCCTTTACAATGCGCTCTTATTGAAAAGTGAAGATCCCCTTTTTGTTCTTTGTCTCTTCCTATTTATAGGGGATCTTACTGAAAAACCCTAAAAAAGTACAACTGAAGGAATATTCGATGGAATATTCCTTCGTTCTATTCTAACTTATCCTACCGTTATTTTCATACACCCTTTGCTCGACCTCGGCACTAATCTTTCTTAAGGCGACTCCTCGCCCTCATGCCATGGTCGGCTTAATTCTCGACCACGTCCATTTGCAGCTATTAAGTCTAATCCAAATTTTGACCAATACACTGTTGTTGCTACTGTATTAAAACATAAAATGAGAAAACTGTTAGAAGAATAAGAGAAACTGGAAAAACAGTAAAGATTAAGAAATATTCTGAGTCCACAATTTTCTTGTGCGTCCTTAAGAAATTTTAACCCCCTCACACGTTGCCAAGGTAATGGATTAAATCCTCCCAGGATAAAACGGAATAAACCTTCCTGTAACAGTGGCAATACAAACTGCAGGATACCAACGAACTTAAAGAACGAAACAAAATCACACTTACGAATTTGAGAGAGAGAGACTGCGAATTAGAATGCAGTATTTTCAGAAAGAAGGAAGTTCTGTAATGTTTTTGGTGTGTTAAAAACGAAGCCATGCCTCAGAATTTATAGGCAATTATTGGAAGAGGTGTGATGTTTGTTCTGGAAAAGGTGCCTTTTCAGAAGTTTACGCGGCCTGCCGCGGTTACGCCAGGACCGCGGCCAGAGTGGCCCTCTGAATCTGCAGCAGGGTTATGGCGCGGTCCTACCGCGGTTACGCCAGGACCGCGGCCAGACTATCCTTCTGAATCTTCAGCAGTGATCTGGCATTTAATTAATTATTAAATAATTAATTAAATAAATTTTGTCCAAAAATAATCTTATCGATTGATCATTTGACAAATCCAAATCCAAAGCCAAAGCCAAAGCCAAAGCCGAGCGAGCGAGCGACGACGGCGCGAGGGTTCATTCTCTTCAACTCCTTTTAAGAGCTTTAAGAAGTGATTCTATATATAAGCACACAAATGTAGTTGTCCCTCACCAATGAGGGACAAAGTGCAAGTCAAAAGCTCACTTCATTCAAATTTTCATTTCCCTCCATTTTATTTCCCACCATTTCCAATTCACACTCTTATACTTTAAAGCCCAATGCTTAATATCTTTGAAGCTCAATGCCTTTAAAGTCCAACAATCCCCCACATGAATGGGAATGGCTGTAACAAGAATGATCATAGATGAAAGCTATGTGATTTGCAAGTAAGGATTAATCGCATCTGGATAAGTAGCTTTCCCTTTGAACTTTCCGTAGTAAACATATGTCGGATATACTCGGTCAATCGGTAGATTTGATATCTTTGAACCGTCGAACTTTAGTGTATACCTAGACAACCATATGTCACACAACCAATCCTTAACCGTCTTTTGGTTCTCATTGTTGTGTTCGTTTCAGCCATGAACACCGCCTGGTTTCATAAGTGCGTAGAGAATTGGCCTTACAGAATTCTCATTGAAGCGGCTTCCACTTCACACTTACATAGGTGATTCCTAAACGTGTAATCCTTTAGATTGACACTATTTGATAAATACCACATCAAACTTAGGTAATCATTAAAGAAAGTGTAAGGTTCTATCCTTGTTACTGAACATTGTCTTCATCACGAGAAGGGACCAAAGATTTTACTTAATGTTGAACCGGTCAATCACAACTTTATTTGATCTCCTTGAACCTAGATCTCGGAACATCCAAAATTCTAGGTAGAGTTACCGCCATGTTGACTTGTCCTCGGCCATAGTCCCATTCCCTTAGACGATTTCTCAACTCCCTCTCTAGTTAAGCCTTTTGTAAGCGGATCCGCCACATTATCCTTTGATCTTACATAATCAATAGTGATAATTCCACTAGAAAGTAGTTGTCTAACGGTGTTATGTCTTCGTCGTATATGACGAGACTTTCCGTTATACATAACGCTCCCTGCCCGTCCTATTGCAGCCTCACTATCGCAATGTATGCAAATAGGAGCCAAAGGTTTTGGCCAGAACGCAATGTCTTCTAAAAAATTTCGAAGCCATTCAGCTTCTTCATCGGCTTTATCTAAAGCTATAAACTCTGATTCCATTGTAGAGCGAGCGATGCACGTTTGTTTGGAAGACATCCAAGATACTGCTCCTCCACCAACAGTAAAAATATATCCACTTGTGGACTTTATTTCTGTTGAGCCGGTTATCCAATTTGAATCACTATATCCTTCGATAACCGCAGGATATTTATTATAGTGCAAAGCGTAGTCTTGGGTATATTCTAAATATCCCAGAACTCGTTTCATTGCCACCCAGTGATGTTTGTTTGGATTACTTGTGAATCGACTAAGTTTACTTATTGCACAAGCTATATCAGGTTGTGTACAGTTCATGATATACATTAAGCTTCCCAACACACGAGCATACTCCAATTGAGACGTACTTTCACCTTTATTCTTTATAAGATGATGATTTAAGTCAATTGGAGTTCTTGCACTTCTAAATTCCAAGTGTTTGAATTTTTCAAGTACCATTTTCACGTAATGTGATTGAGAGAAAGCTAGACCCTGAGGAGTCCTCTGGATTTTAATTCCTAGAATTACATCGGCAACTCCTAAGTCTTTCATATCAAACTTACTAGCAAGAATACACTTAGTAGCTTGAATGTCAGCAATATCTTTGCTCATTATTAGCATATCATCAACATATAAGCAAACAATGACTATATGATTTGGAACGTTCTTAATGTAAACACATTTATCACATTCATTAATCTTAAAGCCATTTGACAACATTGTTTGGTCAAATTTCGCATGCCATTGCTTGGGTGCTTGTTTTAGTCCATAAAGAGACTTAAAGAGTCGACACACCTTCTTCTCTTTTCCCGGAACCACAAACCCTTCAGGTTGGTCCATGTAAATTTCTTCCTCTAAATCACCATTTAAAAAGGCTGTTTTTATATCCATTTGATGGATTTGAAGATCATACAGGCGGCTAAGGCTATTAGCATCCGAATGGATGTAATTCTTGTTACCGGCGAGTATGTGTCAAAATAGTCAAGACCTTCTTGCTGTCTAAATCCTTTGACAACAAGTCTTGCCTTGTATTTGTCAATAGTACCATCGTCTTTCATTTTCTTCTTGAAAATCCATTTAGAACCCAATGTTTTGTTACCTGGAGGAAGATCAACCAATTCCCATGTATGGTTGCTTAATATGGATTCTATTTCACTATTGACAGCTTCTTTCCAATATTGTGCTTCTGAGGAAGACATTGCTTCCTTGAAGGTACGAGGCTCATTTTCTAGCAGGAAAGTCAGAAAATCTGGACCGAATGAAGTAGATGTCCGTTGACGTTTACTTCTTCTCGGATTTTCCTCATTAGGCATACCATCTGTTATTTCCTCCCGAGGTCGTTTTGACCTTTGGTAGGTCACTTCACTTTCCTTTTTATACGGATAAATAGTTTCAAAGAATTCAACATTATCTGATTCTATTATCGTATTAACGTGAATCTCAGGATTTTCTGACTTATGAACCAGAAAACGATATGCCTTGCTATTGGTTACATATCCAATAAATACACAATCAACCGTTTTTGTACCTATCTTAACCTTTTTAGGTTTAGGAACTTGTACCTTAGCTAAACACCCCCACACTTGTAAGTATTTCAAGATGGGCTTCCTTCCTTTCCATTTTTCATAGGGAATGGATTGTGTTTTACTATGAGGTACACGGTTGAGTATTCGGTTAGCTGTAAGTATAGCTTCCCCCCACAAGTTCTGTGGTAAACCAGAACTTATCAATAACGCATTCATCATCTCTTTCAACGTTCGATTCTTTCTCTCCGCAATTCCATTAGATTGTGGAGAGTAAGGGGCAGTTGTTTGGTGAATAATGCCATTTTCCAAACATACTTTTTCAAAAGGAGATTCATATTCTCCACCCCTATCACTTCTTATCATTTTGATCTTTTTGTTTAGTTGTGTTTGAACTTCACTCTTGTATTGCTTGAAAGCATCAATTGCCTCATCTTTACTATTAAGTAAATAAACATAGCAATATCTTGTGCTATCGTCAATAAAAGTAATAAAATACTTTTTTCCACCGCGAGATGGTGTTGACTTCATGTCACAAATATCTGTGTGAATTAAGTATAAAGGACTTGAATTCCTTTCAGCGGACCTATAAGGATGCTTAGCATACTTTGATTCCACACATATTTGACATTTGGAATTAATGCAATCAAATTTTGGCAATACTTCTAAATTTATCATTTTTCGCAATGTTTTGAAGTTGACGTGACCTAGGCGTGAATGCCATAAAGTGTTTGACTCAAGTAAGTAAGAAGAAGCATTAGCTTTATTGATAGGAACTACTATTAAATTTAGCTTAAAAAGTCCCTCATTCAGGTAACCTTTTCCTATATACATATCATTCTTACTTAGTACAACACTATTAGAAACAAAAGTACATTTGAATCCATTCTTGACAAGAAGTGAGGTAGACACAAGATTCTTGCGAATTTCTGGAACATGGAGAACTTGGTTTAGAGTCACTATTTTTCCCAACGTCATCTTCAACGCAATCTTGCCAAATCCTTCAATTTGGCTGTAGACGAATTTCCCATGAAAATTGTCTCGTCGGGTCTCACGGGGGCAAGAAGAAAATAACTCCTTGTTAGCACAAACATGGCGGGTGGCTCCAGAATCTATCCACCATTCTTTAGGATTTCCTACCAAGTTGCATTCAGACAACATGGCACACAAGTCCTCCATGTCTTCAACATTTTCAACCATGTTTGCTTGATTCTTCTTCTTCTTATCATTCTTTGGTGCACGACAATCCACGGCCTTATGCCCAGATTTTCCACAGTTGTGGCAATTACCCTTGAACTTTTTCTTGCTTGGGTAATTCTTTGGTCCAGAAGCCTTTTTTCTCTTCTTATTTTGTGGCGCCTCCTCAACAATGTTAGCCCTTATTATTGTCGAGTTGCCACGTGACTTCTTTTCAGTATTTTTGTTGTCTTCTTCTATCCTCAAACGAACAATCAAGTCTTCAAGCGTCATTTCCTTACGCTTGTGTTTCAGATAGTTCTTAAAGTCCTTCCACAGCGGAGGTAACTTCTCGATGAAAGCAGCGACTTGAAAAGCCTCATTTATGACCATGCCTTCAATAATAAATTCATAATTAATAACAAGATAAATCTTATTAATCAAATTATTGATTCGGGTCATACCTTCAGCAAGGAGGTCATGCACAATGACTTATAATTCTTGGACTTGATTTATGACCGACCTAGTGTCAATCATCTTGAAATCCAAAAACCTTGCAGCCACGAACTTCTTAAGTCCGGCATCCTCAGTCTTGTACTTATTCTCAAGCGCATTCCATAACGGTTTTGCAGTTTCCATGACACTAAAGACATTGTACAAGCTATCTTCTAAACAACTCAAAATGTAGTGTTTGCACAAGAAATCAGAATGTTTCCATGCTTCAGTTACAACAAATTGTTCGTCATTCGGAATGCCTTCAGCCAGGACCGGAGGATCCTCCTTGATGAATTGCTGCACACTCAACGTAGTAAGATAGAAGAGCATCTTCATTTGCCAATGTTTGAAGTCAATACCGGAAAACTTTCCGGATTTTTCTGCTGGTGCCATAGCATGAGCAGGAGTTGAACGGCTTGACGAGGCAGCAACACTCGTAACAGTAGCACCCGTTCCCTCAACATTTCCATTAGTTTGGTTTTCATTCGTCATTTTTTCTGTAGAGTTAGAAACAAGACAGAAATTTGTTCAATCAGTGAAGTTTTGAGCTCCTTGAACCTAGATCTCGGAACATCCAAAATTCTAGGTAGAGTTACCGCCATGTTGACTTGTCTTGGCGGTTTTGAGACCCGTGTTGATTTACTGCTTTTAGATATGGTGGGTTCGACGTTATATTGGGGATGGATTGGTTGTCCCCGTATCATGCCATCTTAGATTGTCACGCCAAGACCGTGACCTTGGCTTTGCCAGAATTGCCCCGACTAGAGTGGAGAGGGACTTCAGGTCATGCCACTCGCAGTGTTATTACATGTGTCAAGGCTCGACGCATGGTCGAGAAGGGTGTTTAGCTTATCTGGCGTATGTTCGCGACTCCAGCGCAGAAGTTCCTTCTATTGACTCCGTTCCTATTGTTCGAGAGTTCCCTGAGGTTTTCCCCTCAGACCTGCCGGGCATGCCGCCCGACAGGGATATTGATTTCTGTATTGATTTGGATCTGGGCACGCAGCCCATTTCTATTCCACCGTATCGCATGGCCCCGCCAGAGTTGAAGGAGTTAAAGGACCAGTTGCAGGAATTACTAGAGAAGGGTTTTATCAGGCCTAGTGTTTCTCCTTGGGCTGCGCCGATGTTATTTGTGAAGAAGAAGGATGGTTCGATGCGGATGTGTATTGATTACCGACAGTTGAACAAGGTGACGATAAAAAACAAGTATCCATTGCCAAGAATTGATGATTTGTTTGACCAGCTTCAGGGAGCAAAGGTGTCTTCAAAGATAGACTTGAGATCTGGCTATCATCAGCTGAAGATTAGGGCGTCTGATGTCCCTAAGACGGCATTCCGCACTCGGTATGGGCACTATGAGTTTTTAGTCATGTCATTTGGTTTGACCAATGCCCCAGCAGCGTTTATGGAGTTGATGAACCGAGTGTTCAGGCCATATCTAGACTTATTCGTGATAGTCTTCATTGATGACATCTTGGTGTACTCTCGCAGCCAAGAAGAGCACGAGCAGCACCTCAGAGTGGTTCTTCAGACTCTGAAAGATAGTCAATTATATGCTAAGTTTTCGAAGTGCGAGTTCTGGTTGAGTTTGGTTGCATTTCTGGGTCACATTGTATCAGCAGAGGGTATTCAGGTGGACCCGAAGAAGATTGAGGCAGTCAAGAATTGGCCTCGACCAGCTTCAGCGATCGAGATTCAGAGTTTCTTGGGGTTAGCAGGTTATTACCGTCGGTTCGTGGAGGGATTTTCGTCTATTGCAACCCCGATAACCAGGTTGACCCAGAAGGGTGCCCAGTTCAGATGGTCAGATGAGTGTGAGGCGAGCTTTCAGAAGCTCAAGACAGCTCTGACTACGGCACCGGTATTGGTTTTGCCCACGGGTTCAGGGCCTTACACAGTCTATTGTGATGCTTCCCGTGTTGGGCTTGGTGCAGTATTGATGCAGGATGGCAAAGTCATTGCCTATGCTTCGAGACAGTTGAAGATCCACGAGAAAAACTATCCGGTTCATGATCTAGAGTTGGCAGCTATTGTTCATGCTTTGAAGATTTGGAGGCATTATCTATATGGCGCAACGTGTGAGGTGTACACGGATCACAAGAGCCTGCAGTATCTGTTCAAGCAGAAGGAGTTGAATGTGAGGCAGAGGAGATGGCTAGAGTTGTTGAAAGATTATGATGTTACTATCTTGTATCACCCGGGTAAGGCCAATGTGGTGGCCGATGTGTTGAGTAGGAAGTCCGCCAGCATGGGTAGTCTTGCTTATATCCCGGTCAGCCAGAGACCGCTTGCTTTAGATATTCAGGCGTTGGCCAATCGATTGGTGAGATTAGATATTTCTGAGCCTAGCAGAGTGTTGGCTTGCACGGTCGCTCGTTCTTCTCTATTGGAGCGTATCCGTGATCGGCAGTTTGATGATCCCCATTTGTGTGTCCTGAGAGACACGGTGCAGCGTGGAGGTGCCACGAAGGTGACTTTAGATGATGATGGCATTTTGAGATTGCAGGGTCGAGTTTGTGTGCCCAATGTTGATGGGATTCGAGAGTTGATCTTAACGGAGGCCCACAGTTCTCGGTATTCTATTCACCCGGGCGCCGCGAAGATGTATCAGGACTTGCGGCAGCATTATTGGTGGCGTAGGATGAAGAAGGATATTGTTGCGTATGTGGCTCGGTGTTTAAACTGTCAGCAGGTCAAGTATGAGCATCAAAGGCCTGGTGGTTTGTCCAGAGGATTGAGCTTCCCGAGTGGAAGTGGGAGAGGATTACCATGGATTTCATTACTGGACTTCCGTTGACTCAGAAGAAGTTTGATGCTATTTGGGTCATTGTTGATAGGCTGACCAAGTCAGCGCATATCATTCCAGTAGCAGTCTCCTATTCATCCGAGAGGTTAGCTGAGATTTATATCCGGGAGATTGTTCGCCTTCATGGTGTGCCGGTATCTATCATTTCGGATCGGGGTACGCAGTTTACCTC
>NC_031991.1:60389445-60402254 GCF_001879085.1 Nicotiana attenuata
GTCGTTTGACGTGTTTCGGACTATAAGTTCCAAGTTTGAAAGTTTATGAAGTTTAGAAGAAAAATCATGAGTTTTGAGGCTTGATTCTATGTAAATGATGTTATTTTGGCGATTTGATCGCACGAGCAAGTCCGTAGGATGTTGTTGAGGTTGTGTACATGTTTGGTTTGGAGCCCCGAGGGCTCGGGTGAGTTTTGGATAGGCGTCGGATTGCATTTCTCATGTTTTGAAAAATCTGGTATGCTGGCTTCTGTGATTTTCGCAAATGCGAAGATGGGACTCGCAATTGCGAGTTCGCAAATGCGAACACTGAATCGCAATTGCGAAGCTGGGGATTTTTGCATGGGATCGCAAATGCGAACCAGGGGATTTCCGGGCACTGTCGCAAATGCGATGGCTTGGCTCGCAAATGCGAGGGGTGGCCAATCGCAAATGCGATCATTTTCTCGCAAATGCGAAGACTGGCCATTTGGTAAAGTTTCGCAAATGCGATCCTCAGCTTTGCATTTCCCAAAGTAGCAGACCTGGGTTCGCAATTGCGAACCCTAGTTCGCAATTCCCACATCCGAGGCCCAGCAAATTTTATACTTAGTCGAATTTTCACCACTTTTCACCATTCTTTCAAAACCAAACACCATAGGCGATTTTTCAAGAGCAAACTTCATCCCAAATCATTTGTAAGTTGATTTTTACTCAATTCTTTCAACTTTTAACATCATTAAACATGTTTTCCACTTGAAATCAAGGATTTTCATGGGTGAAATTGGGGTTTTTGGGTAGAACCTAGGTTTTCTATAAATTGGGAAGTTGGACCTCGAATTGAGGTCCGATTTCAAAACAAATTATATATTTAAACTCGTGGGGGATGGGTAACCAGATTTTGGTTCGAACCTCGAGTTTTGACCACGTGGGCCCGGGGGCGTTTTGGGAAATTTTGAGTAAAACTTTGGGAAAATCGTTTTTATGCATTCAAACTAATTCATATAGTGTTTGCTAAAGTAATTGAGCAATTTGTGATTATATTCGAGCGAATTGGAGGTGGAACCGCGAGGTAAAGCAATAGTTGAGGATTATGTGGATTTCAAGGCTTTGAGGTAAGTGTTTGGTTTAACCCTAGCTTGAGGGAATGGGAGTTTAATCTTGTTATTAATTGCTATGTGATCGAGTACGATGTATAGGCATGGTGACGAGTATCTATACATTGGTGTCTAGCATGACCGTGAGTCTTTATAATGTAATTATCGTGACTTGGTTGTGAACTCCGTGTTTATTGGAGGATTTCTAGTTGTTGTGAATAACCTGTGAACGGTAATATGATCACTTGATTCCTGGGAGCATTGGCTCGAATTGTGATACGAATATTGAAAGTATACGAAATGACTTGATTCTTTGGAGCGTTGGCTCAAAATAGTAAAGTGAATTATAAGATAAGGAAAGTAAGAAAGAGAAAGCGTTGTTGATTATTCCCTTGTCGGGACGTTTGGTTGAACTTGTTGGATTCTTTCCCTTGCCGGGATGGTTGTCAAATATTTGCTTATTTTATGCCCCTTAATTGTGACTGTTGTTTGGGAAGTCAGACTGTTAAATGATACTGAGGATCGGGTTGTGCGCCGCAACAATAAAATGTGAGGATCGGGTTGCATGCCGCAACAATAAAATGTGAGGATCGGGTTGCGCGCCGCAACAATGATACATGATAAATGATATGGGTCGGGTTGCACGCCGCAACAGTGGTATTTGTGGAGCGGGTTGCACGCCGCAACAATAGTAATTATGGAGCGGGTTGCACGCCGCAACAATAGTAATTATGGAGCGGGTTGCACGCCGCAACAGTTATTGAGGCTATGTGTTTGTATTTGAGTATTGATTCTTTATATTTTTGTGAACCTAAGCTGTCTTTAGTTGTTACTCTGGATTGTTGTTAATATTGTATCTCCCCTTAGCATGTTTCCCCTCCCATGTTGTTAATTGCCTTGTATTCGATTTCCGCTGTATATTTATGACTGCACAGGTTTATGTGGTGTCCGGTCTAGCCTCGTCACTACTTCGCCGGGGTTAGGCTAGACACTTACCAGCACATGGGGTCGGTTGTGCTGATGCTACACTTCTGTGCATTTTTGCACAGGTCCAGGTTTTGAGGCTAGGTGTCATTTCCCACCATTTTTGCACAGGTCCAGGTTTTGAGGAACAGCAGCAGCAGTAGTTCGGAAGCAGGCTTTTCATATTCACGAGACTGAGGTAGCCTTGCAGGCGTCCGCAGGCCAGGCTTCTCTTCTCATTGTTTTCTTTTAGACTGTTGCCTCCTTGTTTCGAGACAGACAGCTGTTATATTTCTTTCAGACCTTTGTATTTAGTTTATTCTTAGTGGTTCGTGAGCAATGTGACACCAAATCTTAGGTAAAGGTTGTTTTTGACTATTCCGCGTTTTAAATTCATCATTTTAAGACAGACTTCCGCTATTGTTCTTATTAGACTTTATGTTCTATATTGATATTATAAACTGTTAAAGATAATTGCTTGTGATGGAAAGGTAATTAAGTTGGCTTGCCTAGCTACCACGAGTAGGCGCCATCACGACTCTGATGGTGGGAAATCCGGGTCGTGACAATAACGCTCCCTGCACGTCCTATTGCAGCCTCACTATCGCAATGTATGCAAATAGGAGCCAAAGGTTTTGGCCAGAACGGAATGTCTTCTAAAAATTTCTAAGCCATTCAGCTTCTTCACCGGCTTTATCCAAAGCTATAAACTCTGATTCCATTGTAGAGCGAGCGATGCACGTTTGTTTGGAAGACTTCCAAGATACTGCTCCTCCACCAACAGTAAAAACATATCCACTTGTGGACTTTGTTTCTGTTGAGCCGGTTATCCAATTTGCATCACTATATCCTTCGATAACCGCAGGATATTTATTGTAGTGCAAAGCGTAGTCTTAGGTATATTCCGAATATCCCAGAACTCGTTTCATTGCCACCCAGTGATGTTTGTTTGGATTACTTGTGAATCGACTAAGTTTACTTATTGCACAAGCTATATCAGGTCGTGTACAGTTCATGATATACATTAAGCTTCCCAACATACGAGCATACTCCAATTGAGACGTACTTTCACCTTTATTCTTTATAAGATGATGATTCAAGTCAATTGGAGTTCTTGCACTTCTAAATTCCAAGTGTTTGAATTTTTCAAGTACCATTTTCACGTAATGTGATTGAGACAAAGCTAGACCCTGAGGAGTCCTCTGGATTTTAATTCCTAGAATTACATCGGCAACTCCTAAGTCTTTCATATCAAACTTACTAGCAAGCATACGCTTAGTAGCTTGAATGTCGGCAATGTCTTTGCTCATTATTAGCATATCATCAACATATAAGCAAACAATGACTATATGATTTGGAACGTTCTTAATGTAAACACATTTATCACATTCATTAATCTTAAAGCCATTTGACAACATTGTTTGGTCAAATTTCGCATGCCATTGCTTGGGTGCTTGTTTTAGTCCATAAAGAGACTTAACAAGACGACACACCTTCTTTTCTTTTCCCGGAACCACAAACCCTTCAGGTTGGTCCATGTAGATTTCTTCCTCTAAATCACCATTTAAGAAGGCTGTTTTTACATCCATTTGATGGATTTGAAGATCATACAAGGCGGCTAACGCTATTAGCATCCAAATGGATGTAATTCTTGTTACCGGCGAGTATGTGTCAAAATAGTCAAGACCTTCTTGCTGTCTAAATCCTTTGACAACAAGTCTTGCCTTGTATTTGTCAATAGTACCATCGTCTTTCATTTTCTTCTTGAAAATCCATTTAGAACCCAATGTTTTGTTACCTGGAGGAAGATCAACCAATTCCCATGTATGGTTGCTCAATATGGATTCTATTTCACTATTGACCGCTTCTTTCCAATATTGTACTTCTGATGAAGACATTGCTTCCTTGAAGGTACGAGGTTCATTTTCTAACAGAAAAGTCAGAAAATCTGGACCGAATGAAGTAGATGTCCGTTGACGTTTACTTCTTCTCGGATTTTCCTCATTAGGCATACCATCTGTTATTTCCTCCCGAGGTCGTTTTGACTTTTGGTAGGTCACTTCACTTTCCTTTTTATACGGATAAATAGTTTCAAAGAATTCAGCATTATCTGATTCTATTATCGTATTAACGTGAATCTCAGGATTTTCTGACTTATGAACCAGAAAACGATATGCCTTGCTATTGGTTACATATCCAATAAATACACAATCAACCGTTTTTGGACCTATCTTAACCCTTTTAGGTTTAGGAACTTGTACCTTAGCTAAACACCCCCACACTTTGAAGTATTTCAAGATGGGCTTCCTTCCTTTCCATTTTTCATAGGGAATGGATTGTGTTTTACTATGAGGTACACGGTTGAGTATTCGGTTAGCTGTAAGTATAGCTTCCCCCCACAAGTTCTGTGGTAAACCAGAACTTATCAATAACGCATTCATCATCTCTTTCAACGTTCGATTCTTTCTCTCCGCAATTCCATTAGATTGTGGAGAGTAAGGGGCAGTTGTTTGGTGAATAATGCCATTTTCCAAACATACTTTTTCAAAAGGAGATTCATATTTTTCACCCCTATCACTTCTTATCATTTTGATCTTTTTGTTTAGTTGTGTTTCAACTTCACTCTTGTATTGCTTGAAAGCATCAATTGCCTCATCTTTACTATTAAGTAAATAAACATAGCAATATCTTGTGCTATCGTCAATAAAAATAATAAAATACTTTTTCCCATCGCGAGATGGTGTTGACTTCATGTCACAAATATCTGTGTGAATTAAGTCTAAAAGACTTGAATTCCTTTCAACGGACTTATAAGGATGCTTAGCATACTTTGATTCCACACATATTACATTTGGAATTAATGCAATCAAATTTTGGCAATACTTCTAAATTTATCATTTTTCGCAATGTTTTGAAGTTGACGTGACCTAGGCGTGAATGCCATAAAGTGTTTGACTCAAGTAAGTAAGAAGAAGCATTAGCTTTACTGATAGGAACTGCTATTACATTTAGCATAAAAAGGCCCTCATTCAGGTAACCTTTTCCTATATACATATCATTCTTATTAGTACAACACTATTAGAAACAAAAGTACATTTGAATCCATTCTTGACAAGAAGTGAGGTAGACACAAGATTCTTGTGAATTTCTGGAACACAGAGAACTTGGTTTGGAGTCACTATTTTTCCCGACGTCATCTTTAACGCAATCTTGCCAACTCCTTCAATTTTGGCTGTAGACGAATTTCCCATGAAAATTGTCTCGTCGGGTCCTGCGGGGGCATAAGAAGAAAATAACTCCTTGTTAGCACAAACATGGCGGGTGGCTCACGAATCTATCCACCATTCTTTAGGATTTCCAACCAAGTTGTATTCAGACAACATGGCACACAAGTCCTCCATGTCTTCAACATTTTTAACCATGTTTGCTTGATTCTTCTTCTTCTTATCATTCTTTGGTGCACGACAATCCACGGCCTTATGCCCAGATTTTCCACAGTTGTGGCAATTACTCTTGAACTTTTTCTTGCTTGGGTAATTCTTTGGTCCAGAAGCCTTTTTTCTCTTCTTATTTTGTGGCTCCCCCTCAACAATGTTAGCCCTTATTATTGTCGAGTTGCCACGTGACTTCTTTTCAGCATTTTTGTTGTCTTCTTTTATCCTCAAACGAACAATCAAGTCTTCAAGCGTCATTTCCTTACGCTTGTGTTTCAGATAGTTCTTAAAGTCCTTCCACAGCGGAGGTAACTTCTCGATGAAAGCAGCGACTTGAAAAGCCTCATTTATGACCATACCTTCAATAATAAATTCATAATTAATAACAAGATAAATCTTATTAATCAGATTATTGATTCGGGTCATACCTTCAGCAAGGAGGTCATGCACAATGACTTGTAATTCTTGGACTTGAGTTATGACCGACCTAGTGTCAATCATCTTGAAATCCAAAAACCTTGCAACCACGAACTTCTTAAGTCCGGCATCCTCAGTCTTGTACTTCTTCTCAAGCGCATTCCATAACGGTTTTAAAGTTTCCATGACACTAAAGACATTGCACAAGCTATCTTCCAAACAACTCAAAATGTAGTTTTTGCACAAGAAATCAGAACTTTTCCATGCTTCAGTTACAACAAATTGTTCGTCATCCGGAATGCCTTCAGCCAGGACCGGAGGATCCTCTTTGATGAATCGTTGCACACTCAATGTAGTAAGATAGAAGAGCATCTTCATTTGCCAACGTTTGAAGTCAATACCGGAAAACTTTTCGGGTTTTTCTGCTGGTGCCATAGCATGAGCAGGAGTTGAACGGCTTGACGAGGCAGCAACACTCGTAACAGTAGCACCCGTTCCCTCAACATTTCCATTAGTTTGGTTTTCATTCGTCATTTTTTCTGTAGAGTTGGAAACAAGACAGAAATTTGTTCAATCAGTAAAGTTTTGATATCTTCAAACTGAATATCAAACCAAACATACAACACATAACATTGGTGAAGTTTTTATATACATCAAGCCCGTACGTTTATTATTCCGGTAAAGTTTTGATATACTATAAATCGGACAGAACAATTATTGGAGTAGAAAGCTTGAAGGCTTTAGTCTCCAAAACAATATACAAAATATAAATAACAGTTTAATATATATTTCAACACAGAAACATTAGTTGAAAAATTCCTTAAGTTTGTTGTTGCTACTGTGTTAAAACATAAAATCAGAAAACTGTTAGAAGAATAAGAGAAACTAGAAAAACAGTAAAGATTAAGAAATATTCCGAGTCCACAATTTTCTTGTGTATCCTTAAGGAATTTTAACCCCCTCACACATTGCCAAGGTAATGGATTAAATCCTCCCAGGATAAAACGGAATAAACCTTCCTGCAACAGTGGCAATACAAACTGCAGGATACCAACGAACTTAAAGAACGGAGCAAAATCACACTTACGAATTTGAGAGAGAGAGACTGCGAATTAGAATGCAGTATTTTCAGAACGAAGGAAGTTCTGTAATATTTTTGGTGTGTTAAAAACGAAGCTATGCCTCAGAATTTATAGGCAATTATTGGAAGAGGTGTGATGTTTGTTCTGGAAAATGTGCCTTTTCAGAAGTTTACGCGGCCTGCCGCGGTCCTACCGCGGTTACGCCAGGACCGCGGCCAGAGTGGCCCTCTGAATCTGCAGCAGGGTTCTGGCGCGGTCCTACCGCGGTTACGCCAGGACCGCGGCCAGACTATCCTTCTGAATCTTCAGCAGTGATCTGGCATTTGACAAATCCAAAGCCGAAGCCGAGCCGAGCGACGACGAGGGCGCGAGGGTTCATTCTCTTCAACTCCTTTTAAGAGCTTTAAGAAGTGATTCTATATATAAGCACACAAATGTAGTTGTCCCTCACCAATGAGGGACAAAGTGCAAGTAAATAGCTCACTTCATTCAAATTTTCATTTCCCTCCATTTTATTTCCCACTATTTCCAATTCACACTCTTATACTTTAAAGCCCAATGCTTAAAGTCTTTGAAGCTCAATGCCTTTAAAGTCCAACATACACATCCTTGAGAAAAATAGAAAGAGTTTTGGAACTGGCTGAGTTTGGAGGAAAATAGATTTTGGTTCGAACGCGTTCTAGTTAATTCAATGTAGCCGATGTACCTAGATTTTAGTGCTTCGGCCCTCGAGGATTCACCCATCATATTCTCGCAGTGACGAATTTGTGACAAAATTAATTATATTACTAAGTTGGGCACAAAAATTTTGTGCTAATAGTTAATGACAGACGGGAAATACATTGCTAAATTCTTGTTTATGGCTCTATACGTTATCCACGGACTGAAGTTCGTCACTAATTCAATTTAGCAATGAATTTTAGTATTTCTTAGTAAAATCCGTCGCTAGATTCATTTTTTTTAGTATGTCGTGCCTTCTCTTAGCGAGCCCCTGAAATTTCTTCGTAGTGATTTGATGTGATATTTGAATTAGGTGAAAACTTGTAAAATTTTCATTTCAATAATTATGTCCGTTAACATAACTTGTCCTTTTTTTTTTTTTTTTTTTTTTTTTTGTGTGTGAGTCTGTTGGCTAACTTCAGTAACAAACACGGGTGGTTGCATAATGTAGGCATGCATCCACTGATCCACTGCTTTCGGTAAAAATAAATATGCATAATATATCATTACAATGTTATCTAAGCTTGTAAAGATTAAATAAATAGTTGGTGCGGTAATACTTTGTATAAGTTGTTTAAAATCCTCGACAGAGGCGGCTTAACCCCTAGGCCACTAAAGCTGCAGCTTTAGGCCTCACAAAAATTAAGGGTCCAAAAGCTACTCTTCTTGTATGTAATTCAAATATTTATTGTACTTATTATGTGGTCTTTCTTTTGTAGTTAGTTGAGAAAATTCTAATGAAAGTGAAAAGCAATTAAATCTGCACTTACTTTCTAGTTCTTTTCGCTCCAACTTGAATAAATTTTATTTATAACTTTAACTTTGTAAGATATTTTCTTTCAAGGTCTCTGTAGGTACGCTTCAAGCTAATTAGATCGTAAAAAGCTATAGTTGATTTGTGTATCATCTTTGTAAATACAAATTCCCACATGATTGTTACTTTGGAAGGAAATGATATATAGTTAGCTATGTTGACGGTCATGTGAAAAAAAAATTATATTAAACTTAATAAAATCTTATCAAAAGTTAGTAATGTTTCAACAAAGATTAAATGGATTGGTTACATTGTCATGATTAAATTGCATCTCAAAAAGAAAAAGAAAAAAAACTTTAAAAAAAATATCTAAAATTATTAAACAAGTTTAAGGCCTCTTATTACAGCTTGTCTTTAGGCCTCAAATACCATTGTGCCGCCATGAATCACCGAACCTGCACTTAGGAATAGTAATGCTTTTAAATTGATAACCCAAGCCCAATGCAGTCCTTTACCTGGCGAAGAGACTAATTCAATCATTAGACTCATGATAAAATAAATAAAGAAAGAGAATCGAAAAACTAAATGACTTCTTTTTTTCATGCATAAAAAAATAATGTTGGCCCCGACAAGAGGCCTCCGATCCTCGATACAGTAGAGTTAATATTGTTTACAACTATGATCTGACACAGAGTGAGAGTACTCTTCCTAGTCCTAGCTTTCACAAAGAGGGAATCATGTTCTTATCTTTTCTTGTTGTTTCGTGTTGTGAAGGATAAGTAAGTTCCTTATTAAAAATAAAAAAAAATAAAAAAAAAGAGTTCCTTATAAGCATCTTCTGAGTTCTCGTAAAGAAAGCTTGCAATTGACTATGTAGGAATATTAACAACCAAAATGTAACAGTAAAAGTAGGAATATATGAGGCATTTTGAGTTAGTCTAATTAATAATTTTCGACAATAATTTAACATCACGCTAACATTTAAGCAAATTTCAGGGGCATTTCCTCATGCATATATATATATATATATATATATATATATATATTGTTGACACCCAATTTTGTCCCTCCTTTCTTCCAAACTATTTCTTTAAGCTTCTAATATCACTAATAATGTAAAAAATAATTATTTTATCATTTTTAACACAAACTAGACCTAATTATTATTATTATTATTATTTACTTAATATCACTATTACTAGTATTATTAATATTACTACTAGTACTACTACTACTACTACTACTACTACTACTACTACTACTACTACTACTACTATTATTATTATTATTATTATTATTATTATTATTATTATTATTATTATTATTATTATTATTATTATTATTATTGTTATTATTATTATTATATTTATCATAATTATTATTTATTATTAATGCTATTGCTATCGTCTTTATTATTCATACCTTAATCGTGTTTATTGTTACCTTGCACGAAAAGTATTTTTATTTCTTTTATCTCATTAAGCGAGAATATTTTTTTGCAATAACTTTTAAATATTACGAAATTATATTTAATAAATCTTGCCGTATCTTACGATTAGTATTTTATTTAAACATTATTAATTATGATTAGGCTAATAAATAAGTTAGTTACTTGCTTATTTTTTTTAATATATTAATATTATTGTTGATTATTAGAAGCCTAACAAAATAGGAGGAAGAAAAGAAATACAAGTAAGTTTAAAAGGCCCAAATTACAACCTAACTATTCTGCCCACCCCATTTCAATTTGTGTACCTTGGCCCAAATCCTCCACAAAACGAACCCAAAACTGCCCAACAAGCAGTCCAAAATCCTCCACTTTAGCCCAACTATAGAACACTCTAGAACCCCATCAAAACTACGTCGTTTTGATAAATATGCCAGACTTAATCTTAGCCATTGAAACTCTTAATCCAATGGTTGGAATTTGTTACTTCACTCTCTCTCTCTCTTCACGTGATTTCACTTGACCAAGGCCCTAGATTTTCTATTTCTCTACTTCATCTTCTCTTTACTTTACTTTAACAGAGTAGACTCACAAAAAATGGTGAAAACTCACACTGTCATCTATGTCGCCACTGATCAAGACAGAACGTCTCTTATGGCCGTTTGAATTTCAAATCCCACCTAGAAATTAAGCCCTAGATTTTTCATTATAAATAATGGTGTTTTGAGGCCATTGGAAGGGGAGAGACGGAGCCGCTGCCTTCACCCTTCGAAACCAAATTTTTGACCGCTCTTCTTCTCTCTAAAATTCACTCTTTGCCTATTAGCTATCTCCAAAAGAAAAGCTTTAACTTCAACACCTCTACTGTTTCTATTTGGTATTTACCATAGCAGAAATTTGGTTATTCTCTATTTATTTAGTCGAGTCTTCTTTTGTTCGAGAGGGAGGAGTAAAGTTGAGATCGAAGTTCGATAGCGCATTAAGACCCGCCTCAGTTCGCTGCCCTGCAAAAGGTCCGTATCTTCTCCTCTCGCTCTCGTCTTGATTCTAATTACAGTACGTTCCATGCCTGGTATGCGTTTGCTTCGAGGGTTGTTAGTTCCTATTAAGCTTTTATGTTTGATGCTATAAAAATGGCTCTAATTTGTGTTTGTTTAAAGGAATGATTCTATGACTAAAGTTGTTAGAAATAATTCTTAAGGAGATTATGTTCTGGTGTGTATTATTAGAAGCATGCCTCACTAGTATTTGATAAAATGCTCACATGAAAATACTCATTTCTTTTTGCATACTTCTCTGTTAGAGGCTATAATTTTTAGGAAGGATTTTATAATGAGTTAAGTTTGGTTTGAAATAGCTCGTAGTGAAATGGATGCTGACAGATCTTTCTCAAGTATTAACATATATTTTGCTCATTTTGGAGTGACTTTAAGGAAGTGTGAACATGTCTCTGACTATTCGTATAAGGGGTCGAGTCTCGTTAAATCGTAGAATATTCCTATAAGATGTTAATAAAATAAGGGATGTTGCTTTAATGTAAAATACTGCTGCATTTGTTTTTGTTAGCAAAGGTTAGGTCCTTTCGGTTTATGGATAACTTGATATATGACTGGTTCGATATAAGCGTATGATTTTGTCTTGTTTGATTTCCTTTTCTCGTATGTTAGAAATCTGAATCTGCTCCTTTACGTATGGATAAATAAAATGAACTTGGAGATAAACTTATGTTGCTTGCTTACCCGTCAGCTTATAACGTAGATGAACTAATGTATAAGTCTTCGTTAGGATACCGATTCTAAGATAATCAAGTTCTAGCTAAACATCATATGAATTTTAAGTGTGGTTTTGCATAAGTAATAGAAGGCAGGCCTATATCTTTTCTTTTCATCATTAAAATATGTCCTTTTCAGTTTATATAGTAAATTATGTTACCATTGATTGAGGAAACTTTAAACAAGAATAGTACTTAGCATAAAGAGTCTATTTGCACTTTGAAAAGGAAAAGATGTGAATTCTGTTGGTACAGAATGGCAAAGTATGGTTCACCAGTTGTTACAATTTGAATAATTGTTTTGGTTTTGTTTGTTTTGGTTTTCGTTTATCCTGATTTCTTTATGCACGCTTAAGAACCGAATCCCCCTTCTAATTCTTGTTTTGTTATCTTTTTGTGCATATGTACTTGGAGCAAAAGACTCACCACCATACCGAGCATGGAGTCATCACATGGCATCTTCCTTAGAGTGCACCCGATAGCAAGAAAACAAGCGAAATGCTTGGGGCGCCTATGGCGTCTTTTTATCTTCTCTTTATTTTACGATTGTTTTATTTAATTTCTTGATGTCTCCTGGTTTATTTGGTATTTGTGTTTATCTCACGCTTAACATGAGTTTGAAGATTGAGTCTATCTAATTATATCTCTTCTTTAGCTAGCAAACAGGGTACCTATTTTATCCTATAGTGTTTACCTAGACTTCTAAATTTCAAAAACAATAATTTGACACTTTCACAAGTCATTAAAATGAAGTTTTTCAAAAGATCCCGTTAACATCCTTTCTAACATCATCAATTTGAGATTTTATATGATTAATATGCTTAAATTCGGTCTGAGTGTTTTCTAAAAGTTCAAATGAAAAAAATTTGCTTTTCTTTAACAAGTAGGAAGACTTGTCTCCAGGCGTTCTTCCTTTGAGAATTATTTTAAATTATTGCTTTCATCATGTTAAAATAATCTATTAAATATTTTCTTAAAATTGTCAGATTTCTTAAGGGGCTTAAACATTTTCCTTAAGATATAAGTAGTTAAGTTCCACAGAAGTTAGCCAATACTGATATCGAATACTCTCTTGTTTTCTATCGAGTTATATAGTTAGCTATACATTAATACTTTTGCATAATATTTTTTTTATTAATTAACCT
>NC_031991.1:60402274-60415170 GCF_001879085.1 Nicotiana attenuata
TCCGATCTTATCCAAACTGTTTATATCAAGTAATTATTTTTTTATCATGGACTTATAGTTTTGTAATGACTCACTTCTCCAACCTAACGCTGTTATACATGTATTTTCTAATTGATAGTCTTTTTTTTTCTTTTTTTACAAATGTTTACCACTTAGTTTTAAATTTTATTAATCTAAGTTTGGCCGGTTAACCGTAATTACGGATCACATAGGATGCTTTTACAACCTTCCCTATATGATTAATTAGAACCCTTACCCATAATCTCAAGGTTAAGCAGACTATTAAAATAGAGTTAACTTTAAGCATTATTCTAAAATAGGTGTCCTAATTCACCTTTGAAATAATTAGGTGGCGACTCTCTTTAATTATTTAAACCTTCATAATTACCAATATGTTATACTCTAGTTTGACCCGTGTTAAAATGGGGTATAACAGCATGGCGACTCTGCTGGGGACACTAGGTTCTAAACCATAACAAACTTAGGTTAATAAAAATTGATTTGTGTGTTTGTAATTATTTATGATGCTTATTTGAATTGCCTTTATGTGATAAACTATCTTATATGAATTATTTATTTTAATTGCTTTATATAAATTGTCATTCCGTTTCACTTCCTCCACTTCTGAAAAATTCACACAAAGCACACACCTAGCGATTACGTGGTTCGCGGCCGTGCACTTTTCAAAAAAAAATGCCTTTTAGGGAAAAGTTCGTGGGTAAGTCGATCAGCGGTGCAGTCGACAGCACGGGCTTTCCACTCTCAAGTTGTCCGCTCGGGAGATGACCAGTTTAGAAAAACCAACTCTTAGTCGACCTAGGATAGAGCTAAACCAAAACCCTTTTAAGAGCATGCATCATTTTAACCTTAGGTGATTTAATACCCGACGTGTATTAAACTCATTAGTTGACCTCACCTAAATGTCCAAGTGGGTTTTCAACCCCAAGTGACACTTATCATATTTATGTGCATTATTTGAAGGGTGAACATGCCAATTATGTGGATCATTTACTTTAAATTAATTAAATCCTAGTTAATGGAGCATGACTATCTTTTTTATAACATGTGTAAAGTTTTCAAATGACATAATCTTGCGGAACAACGAGAAGTTTACACATGATAAAAATATCTTTTATTGTACTTTCTTTTGATTTTCTTTACGTAAAAATAAATAAAATGGCTTAAGCGATTCATGTACTTCTTTTGCTTTCGAAAAATAGAATTACTTACTTAATTAATTATAATAAATATATTCTTTTGTTCTTTTGATGAAAATACACTCTCTTTTTACAAAAAAGAAAAAAAAAGAAAAAAAAGAAAGATGTTTAAGCAGTTATCTATTTTCTTTTCAAAAAGAAATAGAATTATTAATTTATAGAAATGGAATGATACATAATGGCATATTTATCTTTCAAATACACGTTAGGCCTACCTCTGGCACTAAGAGGCCCCCCTGCATATTAGGACGCGCAATTATTTGTTATGCTTTGGAATCTGTCACATGCTTTGCTTGCTTACTTGCTACGTCGCTTATTTGCTATGTTGCTTACTTGACTTTATTATTTTAACTAACATTTTGTTGTTTTTCAGAAGATGAAAATATTGATTAAATCCAGCTTGCTTACTTTTTTATTTTTATTTAAATATATAATCTATTTGTTTACATATTTTTTATTTTTATATCATCCTCTTGACTTATTAATAATAATAATAATAATCGCCATCATTCCGCGTTTAGCGCTCTTTAGCGACTCTAGAGCACCGTTTAGGTATTTACTTAGGCCCAAATTTCTTTTAGGTCCTCTCCAATTCTTAGAGTCTAATTAATATATCTTTTTAGTCTTTGGGCATGATCTTCTATTATTTATAAGGTAGGACGTTTTGCCCGCAAACTCTTCAACAAGCTCGATTTATCATCGTCCTTAGATAATGTAAGTCCTTAGATATTCGTGCCTTCAACTAGCCTTGAGAATTTTTTTTTAAAAAACAAGGTGTATAGTAAGATTTCATTAAAAACTGGTAAAATATTTTGCCCATTTGATTTCGCAAGTTATTTCATTCACCAACTTTTCTTAAAAATACGGTTACATGTTTTGCCCATTTAATTCCATAAGTTATTTTATTCACAAAAATACGGTTACATGTTTTTTAAAATAATGCCACTCGTGCCTCACATAATTTTATACCTTCAATTCTTGCACGTCTTTCCAAACATGCCTAAACTTCTATCTCGAATAATATAAAATATAAATAGGTCTCGTAAAATATATTTAGTATTTTACCTATGTATTAGAATTTTCACCTTCGTGCCAATTCTCATTTACAAGTTGGTAGATGTCCAAATTCGCACAATCTATCGGGCAATAGAAGGCAACTATTTAGTCAATTTGCATCGTTAAATTATTCTAAAATTTTCACTTATTCAATTCAAATGTTCATATCGTCTTTTTCGGGTTGCCGAGATTAATCTTCCCGCACCCGTCATTTCCGAGTCTTGGAATGCGAGTCGAGGGACCATCCCATAAGTCTCAAAATGGTTGATACCATATTCCAGGCCTCGACAACTTTATAATTTGCCAATGCTAAAAATAAATTTAGAATCATTTCATGTCCAAGTCTAGATAACAAGTCATTCTCGTCCATCCATTTCGCAACTTAGGCCATCGTTTATAGTTTAAGGCTCCTACTTAACATAGCATGAATTAATCTATATAATCATATGCTCCATTATTTTTATGCATTTATTTTAATACGCTAACACTTTATTTTTGTATAGTTTTATTTTTCCTTTAAAGGTTGCCTAGCATTGAACACTGTTTTGGTTGCGAATCTGCATCAAGGACGCAACTATAATGGCAAATCGATTTGGAGCACTCAGTACCGGTAAAGGTTTGTCGCAAGTTGAGACTGATGATGAGGAGACATATGTTGTATGGAGGAACATTTTGGTCAATCTGGAAAATACTTTCAACCTTCTCCCCAACCCAAATTCTGCTTCCAGCTCAACCCGAAATGTCTCTTTTATCATATCTCCTCATCCAGTAACTATTTACATAAGTCCTCCACCGATACCGCCAAAATTTACTATCAACCCAGAGGCTTTGCCAGCCATCATGATGACCAATGTTCAATCGTCTGCACTTGCAACATCAGTCACAGAAAGCCAACAAAATCAACTCGCGTTATGTCCATACAAAAGACCAGAAAAGGAAATTAAGACGACTAGCTGGGATGACCAAGATAGAGAGCTCCATAATCTAAGAAAGATTGTGGAGGAAGAAATGCGCGCAAGAAATATTCAAAGTTTAAGATACGAAAGTTTGTGCATGCATCGAAATGTTGAGCTTCCACCGGGATTCAAAATTCCAAAATTCAATATTTTCAATGGGAAAGGAAATCCCATTTCTCATTTGAAAGATTACTGCAACAGATTAGTAGGGATTGGACATAATGAAGCCATTCGAATGAAGTTGTTCATTCAGAGTCTATCAGGTCTAGCGCTTGATTGGTTCACTCAACAAGATTTTAGCAAATGGTACATGTGGGAAGACATGGCCCGCATTTTATAGAACAATATGAGTTTAATATTGGAGATAGTCCAACGCTTTGTGATATGCGTGAAGTGGAAAGAATGCAATACGAGTCTTTTGCAGAATATGCCATGCGATGGATACTGGAGGCTTCAAAAATACGCCCTCAATTGCCCGAGAACGAGTTGATTTCCACCTTCATCGAAATGCAAAAAGGCATATACTATGAAAAGTTGCTATGCGCTCGGCTACATGACTTCTCGGATTTTATTAGAGTTGGAAAACTGATAGAATCAAGCATTCGAGCAGGAAGAATTATTGAAAAATCAAAATTACAAGCCACTTCCCAAGGCGATGCACTCGAGAATTTACAAGGCAAAAAGAGGAAGATAGATTCTGCTTGCATTCCCGCTCATCAGCCACAATCTCAACAAAACAGCCAGCTGCTACAAACTCATATATAACTCCAACCTACTCAGCAAAGTGTTCAACATCAAGCTTATCAAGCACAATCTAGCTATCGTCATTCAGAGAACCTGAAATTCCGCACTTTTACTCCTCTGAAAGAATCATTGACAAGCATATTTGAGAGATGTGACGACCCGACCCGTCGTCACGTGAGTTACCGCCCCGTTTCCCCCATGTTATGCTCCTTCATGTTTCATTATCAGTATTTGATGTGTTAGAGTTGGTTTGGAATGGTTTTGATAAGAAATGAGACACTTAGTCTCTTTTAAGAAGGCTTAAGTTGGAAAAGTCAACCGGATGTTGACTTTTGTGTTAGAGGGCTCGGATTTGAATTCCGATGATTTGGTTAGCTTCGGGGGATGATTTGTGACTTAGGAGTGCGATCGGAATTGATTTTGGAGGTTTGGTGTAGAATTAGGCTTGAATTGGCGAAGTTAGTATTTTGGCGAATTCCGGTTGGTAGGTGAGATTTTGATCCGGGGGTCGGAATGAGATTCTGAGAGTTGCAGTAGCTTCGTTAGGTGATTTTGGATGTGTGTGCAAAATTTCAGGTTATTCGGAGGTGTTTTGGTTGGGTTTCTGATCGAATGTGTGTTTCGGAAGTTTTAGAAGAACTTAGGCTTGAATTCAATGAGAAATGATGGTTTTAGTGTTGTTTGAGGTGTTTTAATGATTGGAGCAAGTTTGAATAAGGTATTGGATCATGCTTGTATTTTTGGTTGAGGTCCCGAGGGCCTCGGGGTGATTTCGGATGGCTAACGGGAAGTTTTGAACTTAAGAGATTGCAGAACCTGTGCTGCTTCTGGTATTTTCGCTTCTGCAGAATTGGGACCGCAGAAGCAGTAACGCAGAAGCGAGAGGAGAGACGCAGAAGCGGCAGGGACCGCAGGTGCGGAATTGGTGACCGCATCTGCGGAGTCGCAGATGCGACAGGAGGACCGCAGATGCGGTATTTGAGCTCTTATGGGGATCCGCAGATGCGTTAATTTGTCCGCATAAGCGGGAGGCGCAGGAGCGGATGTTAAACCGCAGAAGCGGATATGTCCGCAGAATTGGTGCATTGACCGCAAAAACGGGAGCCGCAGATGCGGAAATAACTGGTCAGAATAGTTTTTATTTCCCTTCGCGAATTTTTGAAAGGGTTTCATATTTTCACTTCGGACTTGGAGAATTTGGACGAGTTGGAGGAGAGGAATCAAGGGACTTCATTGAGGTAAGAATTTCGAAACCAAAA
Organism: Nicotiana attenuata; assembly: GCF_001879085.1. Classification (NCBI taxonomy): domain Eukaryota; kingdom Viridiplantae; phylum Streptophyta; class Magnoliopsida; order Solanales; family Solanaceae; genus Nicotiana; species Nicotiana attenuata. The sequence goes on from NC_031991.1 coordinate 60,407,507, forward strand.
ACACGATTTTATGGTGCAAACACATGAAATTAGACTGAAAACTCAAGGATTTAAGGTCAAAAATGGTGGTTTAGGGCTTGAAACCTAAGAGAACAAAAATGGGAATTTGAGAGGTCATTTGGACTCCGATTTTGGTGTTCTTTATATGTATAGACTCGCGGCGAGGCGAGGAATCTGGTGATGTGAATTTCATAATTTTTCGAGAAGTGGGCCGGGGGCTCGAGTTTTGCCAACTTCGTGATTTTCGATGTTTTCGAGTCTTTTCGATTGGGTTATATTCCCTTAGCGTATTGTGACGTATTCGTTGTGGTTTTGGTCAGATTCGACGCACGAAGAGGTGAATTCGAAAGGCAAGGGCATAGCAAGCTAGGACCTTGGCCGGCTTGAGGTTAGTAATAAATGTAAATGCTGTGTTGAGGGTTTGAAACCCCGAATTTGCACAACGTAGTGCTATGTGAGGTGACTTGCACGCCGGGTAACGGGCGTGGGGTAGAGCACCGTCGGGGATTGTGACTTGGTCCGTCCCGCTTAATAAAAATTACTACCTATTGTTTGTAGTTTCGTGATATCCTTATAAAATGGATTAAATTGTTATCATTGGGCCTTGTGCCAACTACTTGAATCTTTCAGGGATTATTTTAATGGTTTCTTACCATATTTATAAATATTAAACTCAGTCCTGGTATTTAATACTGTGTTTGAAACATCAGCCATTTTCTTAAATTAGAAATTAAGTTAATATTTTAAAATGAAGTTTGGGCTGGATATTTTTATACTATTGTGTGATTTTTGGACTGAGTATGGGATCGGGCTGCACGCCGCAGCAGTATTATAATGATATTGATATGAGGCCAAGGGCCTGTTTGATGCCACGAGATGGCTTATTATTGCGCTTGGGCCGTAAGGGGCCCCTCCCGGAGTCTGCACACCCCCAGTGAGCACCGTCGACATTAAATAAATGGAGCGGGCTGCACGGCCGCAGCGGGGTACTGGAGGTACCGATTTATGTGTTGCATTGCATACTTGATTGCCATTTACTTATTTGTCTGTTGTGATATTTCTATAATTGTATTCATTAGTTTATTGAGTTGATATAATTTAGATTGAGCTGCTGTAATTATAGCTTACTTTGTGCCTGTCCAGGATTTCTTACTCTCAACCCTTATTTATGTTTATTACTTTCTGAGGTTGAAGTACTCACAATACTCCCTGCACCTTGTGTGCAGATCCAGGTACACCAAAGGGTGAGTGAGGGCTTGTTAGCTGAGCAGCAGTTATCTGGGAGTGTCGAGGTAGCTGCATGGCGTTCGCAGCCTTGATCTCTCCCTTCTATCTTTCATTATTTTATTCGTATTATTTTCCTAGTCGGACTTGTAATAGGTGAATAATCTGCTTCTAGAGGCTCATGTTCGTGACACCAAATTCTGTGGGCTATTTAGAATTTTACTTTGGGATTTTTGAATGTTAGAGATTATATCAGAATTTCCGCACTAAATTGGTATTATAGTAGTGAACATTTATTTATTTAACTAGATTATTTGGCTAAGGTTGTGTAAATGGTCGGGCTTGCCTAGCAATGTGTTGGGCGCCATCACGACCGGGGTTTGGGTCGTGACAAGGTGGTATGAGAGCCTAAGTTACTTGGTCTCGCGAGTCATGAGCCGGTTAAGTAGAGTCTCGTGGATCGGTACGGAGACGTCTGTACTTATCCTCGAGAGGCTGCAGAACCTTTTGGAAAACTTCACATTCTTGAATTCTTATCGTGCGTCCTTGATTCAGCTTGAAAAGAAACTCTTGAAATTCCTTCCACGTGTTCGTACGCGCGCGGGAGCGCTCAGTATCAGACGTGCCTAAATAACTTGTGATGCCCTGATCGAGGGGTGAGACGTGATCTTTGTGAGTTGATGTCGGGCCAGTTGGGTGGACTTGAGGCTGGATTTTGCTTATGGCTTGAGCACCAAGATGCTGATTATATGAGCTGTGTTTTTGAACTTATACGTTTGGTATTGTCCCCATTAGTGGGAATGATAGTTGGGTAGCTATGTGATGAGTACGTTAGCACTGCGAGAGGTATCTATATGACTTGGAAGTGGCGAGGAAGGCCTGCTGGATGATAGAAGAACTATTAGGTGTTTGAATTTCCATCGTGATTCGAGGTATAGCTCCGAGTTATGGGCGTGTGAAGAATCTTTTCAAGATCCTAGTTGGGAGTGAAGTAAGTTGCATGTTACGGTATGAGTTCAGACTCAGGAAGACGAAGTACCTGTGTAATGTGTATAATGGTGGAAGACATACAGAAATGTTATATTGAGGCGAAAACAGGTGGGTTATCTCCCGCGGAATGTTCTAAAGTGGTGTGATCCTTATGTGTATGTTAGGATGTCTCATTTACAAGTAAAGAAAATGTGTTGAAATCTAAATTGGTCGCTTAGGGAATGGGTGTATCTGTCGCGAAGGTGAAGGTGAGAATTGCAGAAGAGTTAAATTCTAACTGATCTATGATTTCACAAGCCTATAGAGGATTTGAGTTAATCTCACTATGATATCATGACAACAATAGAGTACATGCGTAGGATTTATTGAGTGCGTTTTGATCTATGGCTTCGAGCCAAGTTAGGGAGTTTGCTATTGATTAAGTTTATTGCACGGCTAGGTGCTGTGTTCGTTCCAGTTTGAGGCGCGTTGGTGAGTTAGTTGTGGCTTGCGGAGATTGGGGTCGAGGATGGCTGTGAAGGAATTTATTTTTATTTTTAAAGGTTATATGGTACCTCGTATGTGTGTGAGAATCATAGAATTTGTTAAGTTGCTGCTAGTAAAGGGCGCTCGGTGTATAGAGTAAGGAGATGCGTGCTTGTAATGTGACGAGGTCATATCTTGCGGTGTCGGAGTGCTAACGAGGCACGGGTGGTTCTATTCATTTGACCAGGCTAAATGCAGTTAAATAGAGTAAATGACTCTCGAGAATGGTACTAATGTGGTCGAGATTCTACATGTGACAATTGGGTATCTTGAATTTGTATATGTGATTAGAACTGAGTCTCCATTGGGAGAGGTCAAGATGTGTAATTTTTCTATGTCAATTATGGGCTCCTATGTAGCACTATCAGGAAGGTGCAAGTAATGGTTCGGAATTCGTAGAATGTTCTAGGATGTTTTGATTTGCGATGTAGCAGTTGGAAGGTACGAAATGGTTCGTGGGATGTGAGACAGCATGGTCTCGTGATTCAAAGTCACTCGGGATGAGTGCGGATGGATGGTGTTATATGTTGAATGCAGTTACTATTATTTCTAGGGCAATCAGGGTAAGTCAAAAGAAGATGGATTGGTTAGCCAAATATCTGTTGGCATATTGGTGGTAGAGATCAATTCCTTCAGCATGATCAGGTTACGCGTGTGATTTGCGGCGGTTCAAGTGAGGCCTATCGTCCGCCGTAAACGATGTTATTCGAGAGTACTCCATTATTCTGGGTCTGTGACGTGTAGGNTAATAGGACATTTCGGCACATTTGCCTTTAATTGAAATTTAGGCTTATCCGCCTTTAATTGGATTTTTAAGCAAGTTTGCCTTTAATATGATATCTAGGCTTGTCTGCCTTTAATAGGACATTTATGCACATTTGTCTTTAATTGAATATTTAGGCTCATCCGCCTTAAATAGGATATTTAGGCTTATCCGCCTTTAATCGGATTTTTAAGTACGCTTGCCTTTAATATGATATTTAGGCTTGTCCGCCTTCAACAGGACATTTATGCATTAATATTTAGGTTTATCCGCCTTCAATTGGATATTTAAGCACGCTTGCCTTTATGATCTTTAAGCTTGTCCGCCTTTAATTGGACATTTATGCACATTTGTCTTTAATTAAATATTTTAGGCTCGTCCGCTTTAATAGGATAATTATGCACATTTGTCTTTAATTGAATATTTAGGCCCATCCGCCTTAAATAGGATATTTAGGCGTATTCGCCTTTAATTGAATTTTTTTTAAGCATGCTTGCCTTTATGATATTTAGGCTGATCCGCCTTCAATAGGACATTTAGGCTTGTCCGCCTTTAATTGAATTTTTAATCACGTTTGCCTATTAATATGACATTTAGGCTTGTGCGCCTTTAACAGGATATATTTATGCATTAAATATTTACGCTTATCTGTATTTAATTGGATTTTTAAGCAAGTTTACTTTTAATATGATATTTAGGCTTGTCCGCCTTCAATAGGACACATTAGCACATATTCACATACTTGTCATTAAATTATTTCGACCTAGATGGTCATGCTGTTAATATCATTACTGAAATGCATCATTATCATAAATCATTGTAAAGCATATTTATAAATTGCATGTTATTGTTGAAAATTATCATTGGCATAAAGCTATATTTATATCAAATCATTTTGGCCGACTAGGCCACATTGTATACGTAAACGTCCAAAATGTGTCATTTTCATAAGATTACTTTACAACACATTGCATTTCAATATCTACTCTACTGACGAATTTGCCTTGCAGGAGATATAGTGCAACGTGGCGATCAAGCCGAGTTATCGCAAATTATATTTTGAAACTCATTGTTTTCTTTGTGTGCAGGAATTTACTAATAAACTTTAGCATGTAGATTCCAAATTATTGGCACCGCTCCCTGAATATTTACTTCTATAAAGGCACTGCATCAAGCTCTCCGCACCATGGATATTTGCTACAACAAAGCCATCGCACCAGGATTTTTGCATAGCACCATGAATTACCACTACAAATTGGGCACCATATCAAGTTCTTCGCACTGCATCAATCTTTGTAATTGCAAATCAAGCACCACATGTCAGGCTTGTCCACCTTCAAATAGGACATATCGGGTCTATCCGCCCTCAAATAGGATATATCGGGTCTATCCGCCCTCAAATAGGATATATCGGGTTCATCCGCCCTCGAATAGGATATATCGGGTCTATCCGCCCTCAAATAGGATATTTTGGGTCGTCCACCTTCCAATAGGACATATCATGGTCATCCGCCTTCAAATAGGACATTAATTTATTTCGACCCAAGTGGTCCCGCTTGCATAAGCATTGCCGAAACATATCATCTTTCATAAATCATTACCAAATGCATTTATTTTCGTAAGCTAAATTTTCATATGACATTGCCGATCATGAAATATATCAACATAAAAATATATTTTTTATAAGTTTGCCCAATAAATTCGCATTTTCTCATGAATTGACGCCTAAATATTTTTTTCATATTGCATCTTATTTCCTAACGAATATTTGTAGCATTGTTAAGCTTTGCAGGAAATATAGCGCAATGTGGAACTATATCTTAGCAGTGAACTGGGGCAGTTTGGAGAGGAATATCAAACTCTCCAATAAAGGTCAAGGATCTACTTTGAACTCTGCCCGACTCGACTCTCAAAATTCATTATCAATTTCTTATATCTTTCTTTCAATCATGGTGCCCAGTGTCTCTATTATTCGACGCTGGGGCAGCATTTTAGGATCTGCATCGAAAAGTGAGTCATAATCCAGGGTACCATAAGTCTTGAACTACATATGACCTGATTCTCGTGAAACCCGAGATATGTAGGCAACTCGAAATCGGAGTCCGGCCGCAATCATTTTTTATGTCCCTTTTGTCCCATTTCAACCTTAATGGTCGGGACAAAATGGGCTACTAAGTCAATTTCTTTGCCCGAAAACTCTTTCATCATCTCCGGTCAAAGAGGGGCAGCTGTTGACACCCAATTTTGTCCCTCCTTTCTTCCAAACTATTTCTTTAAGCTTCTAATATCACTAAAAAATAATTATTTTATCATTTTTAACACAAACTAGACCTAATTATTATTATTATTATTATTATTATTATTATTATTTACTTAATATCACTATTACTAGTATTATTAATAGTACTACTACTACTACTGCTACTACTACTGCTACTCCTACTGCTACTACTACTGCTACTACTACTACTACTACTACTACTTACTACTACTACTACTACTGCTACTCCTACTGCTACTCCTACTCCTACTCCTACTACTACTACTACTACTTATCGTCTTTATTATTCATACCTTAATCGTATTTATTGTTACCTTTCAAGAAAAGTATTTTTATTTCTTTTATCTCATTAAGCGAGAACATTTTTTTGCAATAACTTTTAAATATTACGAAATATTTTATTTAATAAGTAAGTTTAAAAGGCCCAAATTACAACCTAACTATTCTGCCCACCCCCATTTCAATTTGTGTACCTTGGCCCAAATCCTCCACAAAACGAACCCAAATCTGCCCAACAAGCAGTCCAAAATCCTCCACTTTAGCCCAACTATAGAACACTCTAGAACCCCATCAAAACTACGTCGTTTTGATAAATATGCCAGACTTAATGTTAGCCATTGAAACTCTTAATCCAATGGTTGGAATTTGTTACTTCACTCTCTCTCTCTCTCTTCACGTGATTTCACTTGACCAAGGCCCTAGATTTTTTATTTCTCTACTTCATCTTCTCTTTACTTTACTTTAACAGAGTAGACTCACAAAAAATGGTGAAAACTCACACTGTCATCTATGTCGCCACTGATCAAGACAGAACGTCTCTTATGGCCGTTTGAATTTCAAATCCCACCTAGAAATTAACGCCCTAGTATTTTTTATTATAAATAATGGTGTTTTGAAGCCATTGGAAGGGGAGAGACGGAGCCGCTGCCTTCACCCTTCGAAACCAAATTTTTGACCGCTCTTCTTCTCTCTAAAATTCACTCTTTGCCTATTAGCTATTTTCAAAAGAAAAGCTTTAACTTCAACACCTCTACTGTTTCTATTTGGTATTTACCATAGCAGAAATTTGGTTATTCTCTATTTATTTAGTCGAGTCTTCTTTTGTTCGAGAGGGAGGAGTAAAGTTGAGATCGAAGTTCGATAGCGCATTAAGACCCGCCTCAGTTCGCTGCCCTGCAAAAGGTCCGTATCTTCTCCTCTCGCTCTCGTCTTGATTCTAATTACAGTACGTTCCACGCCTGGTGTGTGTTTGCTTCGAGGGTTGTTAGTTCCTATTAAGCTTTTATGTTTGATGCTATAAAAATGGCTCTAATTTGTGTTTGTTTAAGGGAATGATTCTATGACTAAAGTTGTTAGAAATAATTCTTAAGGAGATTATGTTCTGGTGTGTATTATTAGAAGCATGCCTCACTAGTATTTGATAAAATGCTCACATGAAAATACTCATTTCTTTTTGCATACTTCTCTGTTAGAGGCTATGATTTTTAGGAAGGATTTTATAATGAGTTAAGTTTGGTTTGAAATAGCTCGTAGTGAAATGGATGCTGACAGATCTTTCTCAAGTATTAACATATATTTTGCTCATTTTGGAGTGACTTTAAGGAAGTGCGAACATGTCTCTGACTATTCGTATAGGGGGTCGAGTCTCGTTAAATCGTAGAATATTCCTATAAGATGTTAATAAAATAAGGGATGTTGCTTTAACGTAAAATACTGCTGCATTTGTTTTTGTTAGCAAAGGTTAGGTCCTTTCGGTTTATGGATAACTTGATATATGACTGATTCGATATAAGCGTATGATCTTATCTTGTTTGATTTCCTTTTCTCGTATGTTAGAAATCTGAATCTGCTCCTTTATATATTGATAAATAAAATGAACTT
>NC_031991.1:60417617-60455738 GCF_001879085.1 Nicotiana attenuata
TGGGAAGGTGGTACAAGATTATGCTAGAGCGTTTATTTGAGTTCACTTTACAAGGAAAAACCTATCAGTTGGAAAGGGGACATTCCGAACACTGCATTGCCGGTCCAATTGCATAGCCTTCGTAGGTACGCCGCTACTGATGCAGTATCCTCATATTACTGCCTTCAATTAGTGCAAGATGAGGTGTCAGCCAATGAGCACACTAATCCAGACCTGGTTTTTATTCTAGAGGAATTTTCCGATGTTTTCCTGAAACCACAGGGGTTACCACCTTCTCGGTCCCAAGACCATGCGATTCATTTAAACCCTGGGGCCGAACCAGTTAATGTTAAGCCTTACCGCTACCCCTACTTCCAAAAACAGGTCATGGAACAGTTAGTTGCAGACATGCTCAAGGATGGGGTTATTAGGCCTAGCACGAGACCCTTCTCCTCTCCGGTGTTATTAGTCCGAAAGAAGGATGGTACATGGAGATTTTGCGTGGATTATAGGGCCCTAAATGCCATTACTGTGAGGGACAGGTTTCCAATTCCTACCATTGATGAGTTATTCGACGAGTTACATGGTGCCATTTATTTTTGGAAGCTTGACTTACTGTCCGGATACCATCAGATCAGGGTCCGAACTGAAGATGTAGCAAAAACAGCGTTTAGAACACACGATGGACATTATGAATTTTTAGTTATGCCGTTTGGTTTGTCCAATGCTCCATCAACATTTCAGGCGACAATGAATGAGATCTTCAGGCCTTATCTTCGGCGTTTCGTGTTGGTTTTCTTCGATGATATCTTGGTCTATAGCCCCACTTGGTCAGATCACCTTGTCCATTTACGATCAGTGTTAGGGGTACTACGAAAACATCAGTTGGTGGCCAAGAAGACCAAATGCTTATTTGGTCAACCTTCAGTAGAGTATCTGGGACATGTGATATCGGCACAGGGCCTCAGTGTAGATTCAAGCAAAATTACAACTATCCAGCAATGGCCTCCGCCCAAAAATATTAAGGAAATGCGCAGCTTTCTAGGGCTCGCAGGTTATTATCGTCGCTTCATTCATCATTATGCAACCATTGCAGGACCTCTTACTGATTTGCTGCGCAAGGATTCATTTGTGTGGGGTTCTTCTGCCCAATCTTCCTTTGATACTTTAAAGGCTAAGCTTAGCACAACTCCGGTTCTTGCATTGCCAGATTTCTCCCAAGAGTTTCAACTGGAAACTGATGCATCTGGGCGCGGTATAGGGGCTGTCTTATCTCAGAGAGGGCACCCAATAGCCTATTTTAGCCAGAAGTTGAGCACAAGAATGCAAGGGGCATCCACCTATCATAGGGAGATGTTTGCCATTACTCAAGCTGTGAGTAAATGGAGACAATACTTATTGGGGCGCAAGTTCACTATATACACTGACCAGCAATCACTTAAAAACTTGACCAACCAAACCATACAAACGCCTGAACAACAAAAGTGGCTTAGCAAGTTAGTGGGGTACGACTTTCAGATTATTTACCGCCCAGGGAAATTGAATCAAGTTGCTGATGCGCTCTCTCGCCCTTCTGAAGTATTCTTGCTGGCCATTTCTTCCAGAAGTTATGAGCTTGAGCAAGAGCTAAAGTCTCTCAATCAAACACATCCTGAGTTGCTTGCTATACAGAAGCAATTAGAGAAACAACCTAACACCTGCTCGGGCTATGTGTTTCGTGATGGACTCTTATTTTTTAAGGGACGATTGGTCATTCCTTTTGATTCGCCACTTCGTCAACATTTGCTACATGAGTTTCATGACACTGCTATTGGAGGACACGCTGGAGTAGCTCGTACGTATCATAGGCTGGCTTCCAATTTTTACTGGAAGCAAATGAGGCGCGATGTCCATAGTTTTGTTGTGTCCTGTCAAACATGCCAACAGATGAAGGATGTGCATCACCATCCGGCGGGGTTATTACAACCATTGCCAATTCCTGATTTGGTATTTGAAGATATTGCAATGGATTTTATCACTTGCCTACCGAGCTCAAAGGGAAAGTCTACTATCATGACGGTGGTTGATCGATTAACAAAGTATGGTCACTTCATTCCTTTGCCTTCCACTTTTTCCACACAAACAGTTGCTGAAGCTTTTGTGGTGGGGATTATTCGTCTTCATGGGCCTCCAAGGACCATAGTTACTGATCGTGATCCTCGGTTCTTGCATGCCTTTTGGCAGGAGATCAATCGATTGCAGGGAACTTCTTTGGCCATGAGTACTGCTTACCATCCACAATCCGATGGGCAGTCTGAGGCCCTCAATAAATGCGTGGAACAATACCTTCGATGCTATGTTGCTGATTCGCCACATAAGTGGGTTTCGATGTTGCCTTGGGCAGAGTACTGGTACAACACTTCTTACCAGACTTCTGCTGGTATGTCTCCCTTTCAAGCTCTTTATGGGAGAGCACCTCCTAATATAACTCGTTACATCAGAGGTACTATTATCACTTCAGACGACTGTCGGATTTCGCTGAGCCTGGGATTCAGCCGTCCCAGAACCTTGAGGACAAGGTTCTTTCACAGGACGGAGGTATTGTTATGAATGATAATAGTGACATAGAAGACAACAGGGATGACACGTTGGATAAGAATAATCCTACTCAGCCTAGAAAGAGTACTCGTGTGAAAATGCCATCTAGAAGGATTAATTGAGTTTTTGTGGTGGGCCAGGCTAACAGAATGGGCTGAGGGAGTGCGTGCTATGCGACGTCTGGAGCATAAGGAATCTGTTATAAATCATTGTTGCTGGGCATAACAGTTTTAGGCGAGTGTTGCATTGTATTTCTGCTTCTCATCTCTTCCTCTGCTTTTCTCCTCTCATCTCCTTTCTACTATCTTTCAGTATTTTGCTTCTTTGAATATTCAGTTGTTGTGATTCAATTCAGTGCTTCATTAAATCAATATAGTTGTTTGGTTGGTTAGTGTTCCTTGATTGTTCCATCTAAGAAAGACGTTAAAGAAATTCAAATCTTGTGAGCTCCAACCTGATCTAGTTTTCGTTTTACAGTCCAGATGCAGCAACTATGAGCTCTGTTCTCTGTTCTTCCTTTCACTATTCGAATAAAAGAGTGCTGTGCGTGTTCTGACACTATGTCTTCATCAAGAGGATTGCTACAGCCTACAGTGCTATTTTCTTCTAAAAACCCAAGACTAATTTGTTGAGTCAAATTAAAATACATAAAAATAGATAAAAAAATTTAAAAAGGTCATAAACATTTTGTGAATCTATTTAAGTGTCAACATTTTGTGATCTCCAACTCTGTTTCTTGGCTTTGCCACGTGGAGTATAAATTATTAAAGCTGTGCAGACAATATTGTTATTGATGTCCCAATGTCAAACGCCTTATGTTCTGAACAGGGACCTGTTGGCCACATGCCCATGTTGTCCAGCCAAAGGCCCAATGGCCTAATCCTATTCTCTTTTGGTTTCCAATCCTATTTGGAATTGGATTCGGTTTATTCCTATTTTGAGTGGGTTTTGGCTTTAAGAGAAAGCACCACTCATGATCTATAAATAGGACAACCTTGGAGAATTATTCTATGCTCATTGATACAAGTCTTTGAAAGACTTAAGTACATAAGAGTGGGTTTTGAGAGAGCTTTCATCAAGAGAGAAGAGAGAAAAAAAGTATTTGTTTTGCTGCAGATTTTTATTCCGACCAGCCAACTTCAAATCATGTTTTCCGATTCGTTAACCGTTGGATCGGGCTGAAATTTTGACTGAGTGTTCATAACATCTTGATCTTCGATTTGAACGGTAGAGATCGGATTTGGAGGCTCGTAGTATCTGATTTCGAGCCTCGAGCAGCAGCTTCGTTTTGTGGATTATACTCTTTCTTCAATTGATTAGTTGTTGCTCTTGTTGCTCCGTGTTTGGCCCTTGTTGTGTAGCCAATTTGGAGAACTTTTGTAACCCTCTTATTGTTATGGTGGAGCTTTTTGGATCTTTGTGATCCCGTGGTTTTTACCTTCGATTTGAAGGGTTTTCCACGTTAAAATTTGGTGTTCTTTATCTTCTTTATTTTCGGATTTGCCTCTTCCTCGACATAACAGTGGTATCAGAGCCTTGGTTATTTATCTGGGTTATTACGGAATGGAGGCGAATATGAGCAAGATGGTATGTTTAAATGGGAGAATTATAATGTTTGGAGAAGCAAGATGAAAGACTTGTTGTTCGTGAAGAAGATGCATCTACCCGTTTTTTCAGCTCATAAACCCGAGAGTATATCCGATGAAGATTGGGATTTCGAGCACCAACAAGTATGTGGATATATACGGCAATGGGTTGAAGATAATGTTCGCAACCATATTGTGAACGAGATACATGCGAGATCATTGTGGGAAAAGCTAGAGACTCTTTATGCTTCAAAAACCGGGAACAACAAATTGTTTCTGCTAAAGCAATTGATGACCTTTAAATACAAGGAAGGCAGCCCTATCCTTGATCACATAAATGATTTTCAGGGCGTCCTTGATCAGCTATCTGGAATGGGGGTTAATTTTGATGATGAGATACAAGGACTTTGGCTTCTTAATACTCTGCCAGACTCTTGGGAAACTCTTCGTGTTTCTTTGACAAATTCAGCTCCTGGAGGTAAGGTGACCATGGAATATGCCAAGAGTGGTGTGTTGAACGAGGAAGTAAGGAGAAAATCGCAGGGTTCATCCTCACAAGCAGATATCTTGGTTACAGAAGACCGGGGGAGAGATAGAACAAGAGGCTCAAGGAATAGAGGTAAAAGTAGAAGTAAGTCAAGGTCCAAATACTATAATATTACAACTGCAACCACTGTGCAAGAAAGGACACATCGAAAGGTTTTGCCGCAAGTTGAATCAAGACACTAGAGAAGGAAAGAAAGTTGAAAATAACGAGAACAATTTTGCTGCTATTGTTCAAGATGACCTTCTTTTTGCTTATGATGAAAACGTCATCAATTTGGTATCCCATGAGACGAGCTGGATAGTAGATTCTAGAGCTACCTCACATGTCACACCAAGAAAAGATTTTTTCTCATCTATACTCATGTTGATTCTGGAGTGTTAAAGATGGGCAATGCCAGTGAAGTTAAGGTGTTTGGTGTTGGCACAGTTTGTCTGAAAACTAATAATGGTTCAACGTTAGTTCTTCAAGATGTGAAGCATGCTCCAGACTTTCCTTTCAATTTGATCTCCGCAGGAAGATTAGACGATGAAGGTTACCATAATGCTCTCTTTAGCGGCCAATGGAAGCTCACCAAGGGCTCGTTAGTAGTGGCTTGAGGAGTCAAGTCTGGGTCAATTATATGTGACACAAGGCTCTATTCTTAATGACTCAATAAATCTGGTGGAAAGTGATAGTTTGTCAGAATTGTGGCATCGAAGATTGAGTCATATGAGTGAGAGAGGGATTAACGCGTTTGGCTAAGAAAAGTTTGCTTTCTGGAGTAAAACAAGCAAAGCTGCAAAGGTGCATACATTGTTTAGCTGGCAAACAGAAAAGGGTTTCTTTTCATAGCCATCCTCCCTCAAGAAAGCCCGATTTAATAGAGCTAGTACACTCTGATTTGTGTGGTCCTTTTAAAGAAAAGTCAAAAGGTGGTGCACTTTACTTTGTGACCTTCATTGATGATCATTCTCGTAACTCTGGGTGTATCCTTTGAAATCTAAAGATCAAGCACTTGGCATGTTTAAGGAATTTCAGGCCTTAGCTGAGAGACAGACGGGGAAGAAATTAAAAATGTATTCGCACTTAAAATGGTGGTGAATATTGTGGTCCCTTTGATAACTATTGCAAGGAACAAGGAATTCGTCATCAGAAAACTCCGCCTAAGATGCCTCAGTTGAACGGTTTGGCAGAGGAGGATGAATAGAACTCTAGTTGAGAGAGTTAGATGCTTACTTTCAGAGGCTAAACTTCCAAATACATTTTGGGCGGAAGCACTTAACACTGTTGCCTATGTTATCAATTTTTCTCCTGCTGTTGCTTTGGATGGTGATGTCCCAGACAGAGTTTGGTTTGCCAAAGATGTTTTTTATGATCACCTGAGAGTTTTTGGGTGTAAAGCTTGTGTGCATATTCCTAAATATGAGAGATCGAAACTGGATGTCAAAACTAAGCAGTGCATCTTTATCGGTTATGGTCAAGATGAGTTTAGGTATCGTTTCTATGATCCAATTGATAATAAACTTATTAGAAGTCGTGATGTAATGTTCTTTGAAGACCAAACTATTGAAGATATTGACAAAGCTGAGAAGATAGATTCTCAGAGTAATGAGAGCTTAGTTGATATTGATCCAGTTTTAATTGCTAAGGCACCTATTGCACATGAAGGAACCCAAGACAATGATGGAGATAGTGATCAAGATCAAAATGATCATCATGGTGTAGATGTTATGATGCTCCAGTTGATGAAGTTTTGGTTGATCAGCAACCAATTCCTGCACAGGTAACTACTACGATTGCTCCTGAAACCTCTCTTAGAAGATCTACAAGGGAGAAGCAAAAATCCATGCGCTATCCTCCTGATGAGTATGTACTTTTGACTGACATGGGAGAACCTGAGAATTATGATGAAGCCATGCAAGATAATCACAAAGATCATTGGATCGAAGCGATGGAAGATGAGATGAAGTCACTCCATGAGAATGGCACATATGAGTTAGTGAAATTGCCAAAAGGTAAGAGAGCTTTATCTAACAAATGGATATTCAGAATAAAGCAAGATAACCATACCTCTGCGCCTAGATACAAGGCGAGGTTAGTTGTTAAAGGTTTTGGCCAGAAGAAGGGAGTTGACTTTGATGAAATTTTCTCCCCTGTTGTGAAGATGTCTTCTATTCGTGTGGTTCTAGGCATAGCCGCAAGTCTAGATTTAGAGGTTGAGCAGATGGATGTCAAGACTGCTTTTCTTCATGGTGATTTAGATGAGGAGATTTATATGGAGCAACCTGAGGGTTTTGTAACTAAGGGAAAAGAAAATTATGTCTGCAAATTGAAAAAGAGCCTGTATGGATTGAAACAAGCTCCAAGGCAATGGTATTTGAAGTTTGAATCTGTCATTGAAGAACAAGGGTACAAGAAAACTTCTTCAGACCACTGTGTATTCTTCCAGAAGTTCTCTGATGATGATTATATTATTTTATTGCTTTATGTGGATGACATGCTTATTGTTGGAAAGAATAAATCCAGAATTGCAGTCCTTAAGAAGCAGTTGAGCAAATCGTTTGCGATGAAGGGCTTGGGGCCAGCAAAAAAAATCTTGGGCATTCAAATCCACCGACACAGAGATAGAAATGAGTTATTTCTGTCCCAAAAGCAATACATTGAGAAGGTACTCAAGAGGTTCAATATGACAGATGCAAAAGTGGTTAGTACTCCTCTTGCTAAACACTTCAAATTTAGTCAGAGTCCATCTACTGATGAAGAGAAAAAGGAGATGTCTCGTATTCCTTACTCTTCTGCTGTTGGTAGCTTGATGTATGCTATGGCTTGCACTAGACCAGATATTGCACATGCCGTTGGCACAGTTAACAGATTCATTTCCAATCCTGGAAAAGAACATTGGGATGCAGTAAAATGGATATTAAGGTATTTAAAAGGTACTGCAGATTTGAAGCTGTGCTTTGGCAATGACAAGCCTGAACTTGTTTATTACACAAACTCTGATTTAGGAGGTAATCTTGATAATTCAAGATCCACTTCCGGTTATTTGATCACTTTTGCAGGTTCTTGGCAATCTAGACTACAGAAGTGCATAGCTCTATCCACCACAGAAGCCGAATATATTGCTGTCACAGAAGGTGCCAAAGAACTATTATGGATGAAGGAGTTTATTAATGATCTTGGCTTTGAGCAGCCATGGTACATCTTATTTTGTGATAATCAGAGTGCTATCTGTCTCACCAAGCACTCCACTTTTCATTCTAAGACCAAACATATAAATAGAAAGTATCATTGGATAAGAATGGCCGTGGAAAAGAAATTATTTGAGGTTGAGAAGATACACACTGATGAAAATCCTTCGGATATGCTGACAAAGGCGGTGGTTGCAGATAAACATGAATTTTGTAGAAAATTGGCAGGCATGATGCCTGTCAATAGTTCCTCTACTTGAAGACACATTTGGCCCCTTGGCTGGAGGGGGAATTTGTTGGGCACATGCCCATGTTGTCCAGCCAAAGGCCCAATGGCCTAATCCTATTCTCTTTTGATTTCCAATCCTATTTGGAATCGGATTCGGTTTATTCCTATTTTGAGTGGGTTTTGGCTTTAAGAGAAAGCACCACTCATGATCTATAAATAGGACAACCTTGGAGAATTATTCTATGCTCATTGATACAAGTATTTGAAAGACTTAAGCACATAAGAGTGGGTTTTGAGAGAGCTTTCATCAAGAGGAAGAGAGAAAAAAAGTATTTGTTTTGCTACAGATTTTTATTCCGACCAGCCAAATTTAAATCATGTTTTCCGATTCGTTAACCGTTGGATCGGGCTGAAATTTTGACTGAGTGTTCATAACATCTTGTTCTTAGATGTGAACGGTGGAGATCGGATTTGGAGGCTCGTAGCATCTGATTTCGAGCCTCGAACAGCAGCTTCGTTTTGTGGATTATACTCTTTCTTCAATTGATTAGTTGTTGCTCTTGTTGCTATTGTTGCTCCGTGTTTGGCCCTTGTTGTGTAGCCAATTTGGAGAACTTTTATAACCCTCTTATTGTTATAGTGGAGCTTTTTGGATCTTTGCGATCCCGTGGTTTTTACCTTCGATTTGAAGGGTTTTCCACGTTAAAATTTGGTGTTCTTTATCTTCTTTATTTTCGGATTTGCCTCTTCCTCGACACAACAGTGGTATCAGAGCCTTGGTTATTTATCCGGGTTATTACGGAATGGAGGCGAATATGAGCAAGATGGTATGTTTAAATGGGAGAAATTATAATGTTTGGAGAAGCAAGATGAAAGACTTGTTGTTCGTGAAGAAGATGCATCTACCCGTTTTTTCAGCTCATAAACCCGAGAGTATATCCGATGAAGATTGGGATTTCGAGCACCAACAAGTATGTGGATATATACAAAAATGGGTTGAAGATAATGTTCGCAACCATATTGTGAACGAGATACATGCGAGATCATTGTGGGAAAAGCTAGAGACTCTTTATGCTTCAAAAACCGGGAACAACAAATTGTTTCTGCTAAAGCAATTGATGACCTTTAAATACAAAGGAAGGCAGCCCTATCCTTGATCACATAAATGATTTTCAGGGCGTCCTTGATTAGCTATCTGGCATGGGGGTTAATTTTGATGATGAGATACAAGGACTTTGACTTCTTAATACTCTGCCAGACTCTTGGGAAACTCTTCGTGTTTCTTTGACAAATTCAGCTCCTGGAGGTAAGGTGACCATGGAATATGCCAAGAGTGGTGTGTTGAACGAGGAAGTCAGGAGAAAATCGCAGGGTTCATCCTCATAAGCAGATATCTTGGTTACAGAAGACCGGGGGAGAGATAGAACAAGAGGCTCAAGGAATAGAGGTAAAAGTAGAAGTAAGTCAAGGTCCAAATACTATAATGTTACATGCAACCACTGTGGCAAAAAAGGACACATCAAAAGGTTTTGCTGCAAGTTGAATTAAGACACTAGAGAAGGAAAGTTGAAAATAACGAGAACAATATTGCTGCTATTGTTCAAGATGACCTTCTTTTTGCTTATGATGAAAACGTCATCAATTTGGTATCCCATGAGACGAGCTAGATAGTAGATTCTGGAGCTACCTCACATGTCACACCAAGAAAAGATTTTTTCTCATCTTATACTCATGTTGATTCTGGAGTGTTAAAGATGGGCAATGCCAGTGAAGTTAAGGTGTTTGGTGTTGGCACAGTTTGTTTGAAAACTAATAATGGTTCAATGTTAGTTCTTCAAGATGTGAAGCATGCTCCAGACTTTCCTTTCAATTTGATCTCCGCAGGAAGATTAGACGATGAAGGTTACCATAATGCTCTCTTTAACGGCCAATGGAAGCTCACCAAGGGCTCGTTAGTCGTGGCTCGAGGAATCAAGTCTGGTCAATTATATGTGACACAAGGCTCTATTCTTAATGACTCAATAAATCTGCCGAGCGGACAACTGGAGCCGGGGGGCGGGGGGGGGGGGTAGGGGTTCGTACCGGGANAAAGACTTAAGCACATAAGAGTGGGTTTTGAGAGAGCTTTCATCAAGAGAGAAGAGAGAAAAAAAGTATTTGTTTTGCTGCAGATTTTTATTCCGACCAGCCAACTTCAAATCACGTTTTCCGATTCGTTAACCGTTGGATCGGGCTGAAATTTTGACTGAGTGTTCGTAACATCTTGGTCTTGGATTTGAACGGTGGAGATCGGATTTGAGGCTCGTAGCATCTGATTTAGAGCCTCGAACAACAGCTTTATTTTGTGGATTATACTCTTTCTTCAATTGATTAGTTGTTGCTCTTGTTGCTATTGTTGCTCCGTGTTTGGCCCTTGTTGTGTAGCCAATTTGGAGAACTTTTGTAACCCTCTTATTGTTATAGTGGAGCTTTTTGGATCTTTGTGATCCCGTGGTTTTTACCTTCGATTTGAAGGATTTTTCACGTTAAAATTTGGTGTTCTTTATGTTCTTTATTTTCGGATTTGCCTCTTCCTTGACATAACAGAACCAAGCAGCTATCTTTTGCGTTCTCAGTACGTTACGCTACAAACGCTTGAATCACGTTACTAATTTGCTAACTTTTGTTAATAGTCTATATTGCTTTCAACTTTCGTAACTGCTCCGTTTGGTTTGCCCTCCGACTTAAAAAAGATAGCCGCAGTTAGATTACATTTTTGATTATACTCTCTCGATTCATTTTTACTTGTCTACTATCAAATGTGCACATCCCTTAAAAATAATAAATAAATATATAATTTACCATGATACTCATATTAATTGATGTATATTGTTAATGGATTTGAGAGAATGATTTTAAATGAATAATTAATATTGTAAGTATAATAAGAAAAAAGAAATTATCTCTCTTGATATGTGAAAATCTATTTTTAGAATACTGGACAAGTAAAAATGAACGGAAAGAATCTTTTTTAAGGAAGTGATGTTACAGTACTACTCTGGACCCAAAAAGGAAAAAGAAAAACAGAAGTTGATTAGTGATACGAGAGGAGAAATGTACTATTAGCTGTTTAAGCATGAGATGAGTTGTAACTTCAACTAAGAAAAGAATAGAGCGACCAGAGAGAAGAACAGAGTGTCCTGCCTTTATATACTCAGTTGCAGTTAGCTGAAGATATAAGAGAGCTATGTGATGTCTTACCGATTGCTAGTAACCAAAACTATTCATGGAGGACTCGAATCTAAGCGGACAAGTATTACAACTTACATTTTATATGACATTATTACTTAGGGATCGTTTGGTATGAGGTATAAGAAGGTATAGTGTTGGTATAAAAATTTAATACCACCTAAATATTTTGTTTGGTTAGCAAACCTGGTATAAGTTATTTCGGGATTAAAATTAGTACCGTGATAACTTATACCTTGTGGAGGGTGGGGTAGTTTGTACCGGGATAACTTATACCTTCTTCTTAAAAATTATGCAATTATCATTTTTAATAGTCCAACATACCAAACAGTGGATAAAAAATAAAACCAGAATAACTAATCTCAACATAATTTATCTCGGCATAAACCGTATTCAAACCAAACGACCCCTTAGAGAATTAAGACTCATTTTATGTGCCATTATACTGCTTTTTTTTTTTTTTCCATTATTGAAAAAGAAAAGAAAAGAAGAATTGTAGATCGAAATCAAACCGAGTAGTGAACAATTTAACCCTAATATAAAAAAGAGCCTCATTATCTTTGTGAAAAACACTGCGGATTTTTGTTGTGCAGTGTAATCTAGATATATAGAGGCTTTTCAATCATTTTTTCGGATTCTCCTTCTCTATTATGGGTTGGCAGCTGGTCCTTGGATCCTTCATGGGATTTTTTCCTTCCTATACTATATATGAAACTTTATTATCAAATATGTGCATAGTATCTAAATTACCCGCCTAGTCCACATTTTTCCTACAATTTCTGTACCATTCGTTTATTAGGTATTAAAAGGGCAGAATATTCCCTTAAAAACGCGCTAAAAATCAGGAAAGAATCTTGGGATTGATTGATTCTACATTAAATTCAATTTTTGAAACGGAAAGGAGATTTCTCATCTGCGTATTTTTCTCTTAAACTACAGTTTAAAAATTAAAAAAAAAAAGTACGAACAGCTTTAAAAAGTACGAACAGATTCAACTACGAACAGCTTCAACAAACTGAATTCAAATTGTAGAATTCAAATCTTCGAGATTCAACAACTCAAAATTGCTATATTCTGTTCTTCGTCGTTTTCAGAAATTAAATTGGCGATCATATATCTGTTCTTCATAATTTTTTCTCTCAATCTAGAAATCCAAAAAAACGAACAAATTTAGAATGATATGGGGGTTCGTGTGTATATGGAGACCAAAAAGAAGAATAAAAACTGAGGTTCATATTCGTTATGTAGAAGTGTACGAGATTTCAATATGGAATTGGCAATCACCAACGATAACACAAGTGCAGGTTTGTATTGTTCGAAATTGCATAGAATTATGGTTTTACGGTATTATCTACAAAATTACTACATTTGCCTACAATTAAACTACAAATCAGTTTAATGAAAGAATAAGGAGGAAACTACACTAATTACCCACTAAACGCAAAATAATAACCCGGTTTTACCCATTTTAATAATAATTACTATACCTACCTAACCCAACTAAAATTATTACCCGTCCACTCATTTTTCAATTGCCTTACCAACCTTTCTCCTCCTTAAAGCTTCCCTTTCCCTTTTCCCTTCTTCTTGTTTCTTCTTCCAGCAACAAAAATACTATCTCCGTCTTACATATCTCATATTTTCTCGTAGTGTTTGCGTTTGTTCGCGTCACTGTCCAGTTTTTTTATTGTGATTTTAATGAGTGAGATTTGATATGGTTTAATGATAAGCTAAATAACTATTTTGTACGTGCAGTGTTACAAAACTATTTCTAATATCCTTTGAGAAGTTCATAGTGATTTATTGTAAGTAAAATTAGATCAACCATTGAAAGACCTTGAAACTTGAAAATCATAAATTTCATTTGTCGAGTTTGTAATTGTTTGATTAGATTTTGACTGGCATGATTAAAATATCGATTGGCAACTGTAACTAAATGTTGAGTCAGTTTGGTCGAGACTGGAGCTGATTTGAGGTGATTGAGATCGAAATTTTCAGTTGAAAATCGAAAAAGAACACAACTGCAGTAATAATTGAAGAAGAACACTTTACCTAACAGTATACCGCTACAGTATACTAATATACTATAGGAGTATATAGTTATATTACAACAGTATACCATTATGGTATACAAATATATTGTTATGGTATACTGTAATAATATGCAAGATATTGTAACAATATGTTGTAATAGTATACAATATACTATAATAGTATACTTATTACCCGTAAATTCACTTGCCTTTTCCCTTTTAATTTGTTTTAAGCTTTTACCTAGCGTGAGCGGCAAATTGAAAATGCAAAAAAAAAAAAAAGAAATTTATAGTATGCTATATAATGTAACGGTATACTCTTACAATTAGATCCTTTTAGATTTTTTATAAAATTCTTATTGACAAATGATATTATTTCAGTTTAATAATTGAATTAAACTTTAACTCTTTACGTACAATTGTATACCCTATTGGTATAACTATATACTATACCGGTATCAAATGTTAGTTAATATTTTTTTGATTGTATTAGCTACATTTAATTGGTACACAATTTGATTTTTCTTTAGTAATAATATTTAAAAAAAAAAAGAATAATAATAATAGTGAAAATAGTAAATGAAATTAGATTATGAAGAGAAAAAGAATATAAAAAAAAAGAAGTTAAATGAAATTAGAATAGGAAAAAAGAAAAAATAAGAAGAAAACGAGAAAAAAGAAGAGAAAAGAAAAAGAAAAGAAAAGAAGCATAGAAATAAAAAAGAATTGGAGAATAAAGAGAAAATTCCCCACAAAAGCTAATATGAGTAGGAAATGTAATTAGTTTATGGGTTGTAAAACAAATGGGTAGACTAGGGTAAATAGTTTTATTTTTGTGGGTAACTGTGTCAAAACCCCGGATAAGGCAATGTTGTTTTCAAAATTATCTACAAAGTTACTACATTTATACGACAAAATAAACTACAATCTATGATTAGAAATTGTTGATTTCAATATGTCTGACATCCTAAAATGGATGACTACAAAATTTTTACTATATCTACAAATTGTCTACAATTGAAATGGGAATTGGGATATTAAAATTCAATGTATTCAGTTTGTAGATATTTTGTAGATAAAATTGTAGATTATCTGTATTCTGATTGTAGATGCATTGTTTTCTGTTTTCACAAATCCAAAACGACTAAAACTTCTACAAAATCTTCTGCAAAAAACAATCTACAATTTATCTACAATTGTTCTACAATTTATCTACAATTTCTGCAATATGTCTTCTTCTTCTTCTTCTTCTTCTTCTTCTTCGAGTTTCAATCTGAATTTCAGTCAAAACCAAGTATGTCCAGAATATTTATGAAAAACAGAAAAATTAAACAAAACTCATTTTTCCTAACTCTTTTATACATTGATATTAATTGCAGGTCAAGCATGGTATGCGTCTATTTACATCTAGTTCATTCTTTTCCTTTTTCCTTCTTTAAGAAAACAATAAAAATATTTTCCTATTTTGATGTTTTGCAGTGAAATTGGGGCCAAAGTTTTCAGAAACGGTGAAGGGAAAGTTGAAAATAGTGAAAGAAGGAGGGAGAAAGAATATATTCAGGAATATGTTTAATGTAAACGAAGGAGAGAAGCTGCTAAAAGATACAGAACAAAAAAACCGGCCCATTTTTGGTGCCTTGAATTAAGGAGGGATATATGCTGCATTAATGTACTCTTAAAATACATTATGGTATAGAATTTGTAATTTGGTACACTAAATGTAATTATATCAAACCTTAAACATTGAAGTTAATAAAATTTATATAGGAATGTAAAAATCCCATCTTTCATCGCGTCAAGCTGAAAGCAAGTTTCTTTTTCAGTGAAGTGTCATTTGGGCTATTTAGTCATCCAACCATTCAACCGATAATCTTTTCGAGAGAAAGCTAATAAGTGAGATCTTCCTTTGGTCTGCATGTCTGTATTGTCTTGTATGTGTAACAGTCATAACTCATAACGGTACTAAAAGCCATTAAACATTGCCAACTTTTCACATTTATTTTCTTTTCCTTTTAGATTTAGTTAGATACTCATGTAATATATACAGGAGAATACTAGTGTTGAATTCGTTTTGATGTTAAAAACTATAAATAACTATATGAATTGTTATGCTAATGGTATTAAATTTTCGATCGGTTTTATGCTGAAAAATCGAAAGAATAGTGGCTAAAAATATATTTTTCATTTTGTTCTAGTTTAATTTGCGGAGAAGAGAGAAAACTTTTCAAATTCTAAAAGCGGACTAACGTGAACTTGATACATAATATACTGTAGCATTTCATATTAATCATCTCGCAAAACATCTCCGAGGGTGCTTTCAGATTTTGTAAAAGTAAATAGTTTTTCTCTATTGGAAATTTTGTTTTTTTTTCCATTTCAAACAAATTAAACGCCACCTATAAAGAATATGATTTGAGTGTATCGCGCGTCTAGCGCGGACAAGAAATGGAAGTCAACAAGTAAGTTACTTTTTCTATATTTGCCTGGAATTACACAGGATATATAGGTCCATGATCAAGTTCAAAGTTTAACTACTCTCAGGACTAAGCAGTCAAATTATAGACTGGTTGACCCATCATAAAAATAATACTATGCCCTAAAAGTTCCTTAATTTTGTTGGGAAACCTCGAAATGTGATATATGCTAGAAAATAACGTGCACGTCGCTTCAAAATCCTAGGAAGTTTGTTAAAATCTATCCTTTGAGTCAAACAGATTAAGTTACGAGGTTTGTAAAAACCCATCCTATTTTTACTTACTCCAATCAGTTTTAGTTGTTATGGTTATTAAAAATATTTGGTCTAGCTTAAAATTTTAGAAATCAAGAAAGGATTATTTAACTTTTTTCATATTTACCCTTTCTCTAATAAATATATATGGAGAGATTAATATAGTAAAAACAAGAGTAATATTTGAGAAGATGAGGAATGACAATTTAGTCAAATTATATACTAACCGTCTCTGAGACATGAAATTTTGTTTATGGTCTCTGATTAATCTGTGTGAGATAATACTCAGAGTAAATAGTCTTTAGGAAGAATATTACTAACTGTTACCTTAAAAATAAAAATAAAAGCAAAACAGCAAGACTATACTATTTGGTATCTGCAATCCTTTATGGAGCAGTTAGTTTGGTGTAAACAGGATGCGCAAATAGTCATACCTACTGAGGCCAAAGTGCAGCATTTCCCAGAAAGATGCAGAAAATTAGGAGTAGTGTAATTTCAAAGTGAAATGTTAAGTGATTGGTGATGAAGCTTTTGGCATCAGAGTACTGTCCCTTCTCCGGAAACAGTCCTCCACTTTGTCTCACCATAAATACCAACCCTCTACTACTAGCAATTTTGTTCATCATCCCATTTATGTATCGCAATATTCATGATCTAAAATAGAAAGAAAAGTCCCATCTTTCCGAATCCAAAAGAAAATTTGCTGCTACTATTTTTTACATAAAACTCAGGCAAAATCACAAGCTAACCTATGGCTCTATCAAGGGAGTACTGCACACTATGTGTGAAACTTGGACTTATATTGGTTCTTTTATCGTCTCTGGCATTTCATCCTTCCGAATCAGGTGTGAAACTTGTTTCTTTAACTCTATTATAGGGCTAAATGCTGCATGCAAAGACAATAAAAATATGATTTTATTTAATTTTCACTCTTTATATAATACTTAGTTGATGAGTAATTTTCTATCTGGACTTGTGTTTGTGCAGTGAGTATGGCTAGGAAAATGGTGATAGGTTCAAGGCCACCAGGTTGCGTAAACAAGTGCATGAGTTGCCAGCCATGCAAGGCAACTCTAATCATTTCACCAAGCCAGAAGAACAAGGGCCATTACAATACAGATCCATCTAAAAGACAATCTGATGATATCTATTATCTCCTAGCTTGGAAATGCAGATGCAGAGATCAGCTCTTTCAACCTTGATATGGTCCTCCACCCGTCCAAGTTCAGTAGTAAATTTTCCTAGGGACATAATTGAATTAGTAGTGACTAGTGTCAACTATATATGCATCATCAACATCAGAAACATATTAGAAATATATGCTAGAGAGTTGAGGGATTAACTGTGTTTTAGTATATAAACTAAACACTGATTTTGTATTAGATGCTCAAATATATACTTGTATGCTTGCGGGCAAGAGTTGATGGCATTTGCTCAAGTCTGCTTCATGTTCTTTGATCTTGCTTTGTTTTCTTCTCTAAGTTTATGTGTTTTCTTGTTTGTACATATATACTTATCTTTTCTAGGTTTTTGCAGAAAGGACGATTCTTGAATACTGATTAAGAAGTGATGATCAGATCCAAATGTTGATAAGGAACGTACACAAGACGTGCCAATACGTTCAGCCTTTTCCCTATGCAATGATAACGTACTTAACGATGGAGTAGCAATTTGTAAAGCTGACAATTGCCTAGTCCCTATCGACATTTCTGTCCGACTACAAGTACAACTAGTTAGAAAATCAAACCAGTTCTATATTAACTACAAGTAGAAATCCATATTACAAATAGCCGGCCATATTTATGGTTTACTTTTTCTAGTCATATACATAAATTAACTCCCTCTGTTCTAATTTATGTGAACATATTTTCGTCCCAAAAAGATTGACCCCCCTCCCTATTTGGAAATAATTTAACTTTATGTAATGATTTATAGTCACACAAAATATATATGTTTCATTTTACACCACAAGTTCAAAAGTCTTCTCTCTTTTCTTAAATTCTGTGGCCAGTCAAATGGGTTCACATAAATTGAAATGTGTTGAGACAAAAGATGTAACTTGAATAAAGAGGTAGTTTAGTTTATTTATGTGCTAGCAGATTAGTGTGTTTGTTAGTAAGTTAATGATACACGCAATTGGCTAGTGAGGTTGTTAGAGCAGTTAGTAAAGGCTTGTATGTATGTATACTTGTACAAGTAATGAGACACGAAGTATTCATTTTTCTACTATTACATTCATCTTCACGCTCCTCTTCTCTTCTCTCTTCTCCCTCGTTAGTTAGGGTTTCCATCTCTTCTCAAACCTCCATTTCAGCATGGTATCAGAGCTCGAGCTCTGAATCGAAGCTCACAAATCGATCCTCTGTGTTCTTCTCTACTCTGTCTTCTTCTCTGCAGTCTCAAAACAATTGAGATCTTATTTTTCTGATTCAAAGCTCCAAAGTACTCAACAATGGTTATTGATGATTTGGAACATGAAAATACAACTGTCACAGCTGAAAATGCATCACATGCATCATCCGATGATGAATTTGAGGAAGGTGTTACAGTTGCAGTCACTCACCCTCTATACCTAGCTCCGGGCGACACAAGTGGAATTTCATTAATTTCATTCCAGCTGACTGACTCTAATAATTACTCCTTGTGGTATCGATCTATGCGTATTGCATTACTTGGCCGCAATAAACTGGGTATTGTTGATGGCAGGTGGCCAAAAGAGTGATTTCGTGAGAACTATTGGTATCAACGGGAACGGTGCAATGCAATTGTATTGTCATGGCTGATGAACTCAGTTGCACCAACCTTAATCGGTGGTATTGCTTATGCCACTTGTAACGATCCGAACGGTCATTTTGAGCATTTGCTCTTCGCTCAGTTGTTTGAGGGCATAAGTAGATCCGTGCGATCTATTACGACTTGTGTAGATCGGTGGTTTTGGCTTTTCAGGTAATTCGGAATTGATTTGGAACAATGAATTTCATGATTGAAGCTTTAAAGTTGGAAGAGTTGACCAAGTTTGACTTTTTAGTGTTTGACCTCGGATTGGAGATTTTATGGTTCCGATAGGTCCGGATGGTGATTTTGGACTCGGGCGTATGCTTGAATTTGCATTTAGATATTTCTAGAAGGTTTCGGCGCGAATTGGCGAAAGTTGGAAATTTGAAGGTTTGGAAAGTTCATAAGTTTGACCGAGAGTTGACTTTGAGGATATCGGATTCGGATTGAGGCCTAGAGTCGGTCCGTGATAAGTTATAGTACTTTTGGTATGTTTGGATGGGGTACCGAGTGGCTCGAGAGAGTTTCGAATAGATTTGGATTGTGTTGCGCTCGTTTTTTATATTTCGATGTCGTTTCTTTAAGCATAAATGGTACCACATTAAGCAAATGAGCTCCAATTTCTGTTTTGATTGAAGCATTAGATCCGTATCGTAATTACGGAGCCATATCAAAAGAATTATCGAATTTGGACATTGTATGAGGAGTTTATGGTTATTTTACTAAGAATTGGGTTGCCAGATTATTCAGATTAATTACGAAATTGCCACTGACTTCGTATTTAAAAATTTGCACTATTTCCAAATATTGAAACCAACATATCTCCTTCATTATAAGGTCGAATGGAGTGATTCAAAAGCCTAACTTGACTGAAATTTCACAAAGAATCCATTGGAGACATCAAAAGTGAGTTTTGGGATTATTTGGCAAACGAAATGAGTCAGAACAGCTGGGCAAAAATATTTAATATCGAGGGTTTGTTCATTTGGTCATATTTTTAGTTGGGGAGCCCGGATTTAGGCAATTTTTGAGGCGATTTTCACAATATGAATTGTGATAAGTTTTCACTACTCGGTTTTTGTTATATTTTGTGAATCTATCTTCGTTTTTGATAATTGGATTGTGAATTTTAAAGAGAAAATTGGGGTGTTTTGTACAAAGTTTCATAAAGTGAATTTTTGAGTTTTGAACATCGATTCGGAGTCGAATTTAGGTGAAACTAGTATGGTTGGACTCGTAATTGAATGGATTCTCGGATTTTGTGAGTTTTGTCGGGTTCCAAGGTGTGAGCCCGGGTTTGACTTTTTGATTGACTTTAGGGTTTTGATTAAAGATTTGACATTTATCATTTGGAATTGTTTCCTTAGGCATTACTTGATATTATTGAGTTGCTTTTGGCTATTTTCGAACCGTTTTGTGATGACCCAAAAGGTCATCACTTAGTTTACAAGTCAATTCTGTGTTCCAAGGTCTTAAAAACCTCTTTTTATCTCACCTTCATTTACGTGCGTGGTCCGGGCATATATCTGGAACGCTTTTATGTGAAAATTTGATAAAAATGCTAATTTTTCCTTTAAAATTGAATTTAAGTTGCCTTTGGTCAACATTTTGGGTAAGCGGACTCGGACCCGTGATTTGACGGTCCTGGAGGGTCCGTAGAAAAATATGGGACTTGGACGTATGCCCGAAATTGAATTCCAAGGTCCCAAGCCCGAGAAATGAATTTTTGAAGAAAATTGTTTAACTAAAATTTTAAGAGTTTTTGGAAATGTAAATGTGTTTGAATTTGATGGTATCGGGCCCGTATTTTGGTTCCGGAGCCCCGTACAGGTCTTATATGGTATTTAAGTTGTGCCTGTAAATTTGGTAAGAAACGGACTTCATATGACGTGAATCGGACCCTCGATTGTGAAATTTGAAACTTAAGAGTTCTTGAGATTTTTCTTTAATTTTGATGCTAAACTCGTAGTTCTAGATGTTATTTTGATGATTTGATCGCACGAGCAAGTCCGTATGCTGTTTTTGGAGTTGCCTGCATGTTTGGAATGGAGCCCCGAGGGCTCAGGTGAGTTTTGGATAGGCCGCGGAGTGTTTTGAACTTAGGAGCAGCAGCTGGTGTGTTGCAGGTCCGCAGGCTTCGCAATTGTGAAGCCTGGCTCGCAAATGCGAGCTCGCATTTGCGAACAATCATCGCATTTGCGATGACTGGGCAGGGGGACCTTCGCATTTGCGAAGCTCCATGTCGCAAATGCGACCCCAGCAGAAATCGCAATTACGAACGATGGTTCGCATTTGCGAAGATAGCAGGCCAGGCCAACCTTCGCAAATGTGAAGCCTTGGCCGCATTTGCGAACCTGGCATCGCAAATGCGATAATTGCGCCTGGGTAAATTGAAACTTAGACGGATTTCTCTTCATTTTTACAACTCTTCAAACCCTAAAACATCTTTGGGCGATTTTTCAAAGGCACCTACTCTTCCAAATCATTAGTAAGTCATTTCTAACTCATTTCTTTCAATCTAATCCATCTTTTTACATGATTTCATTTCAAAATCAAGAGTTTTTCAGGGAAAATTGGGTGATTTTGGGTAGAACTTAGGATTTTCAAATTTTTAGGATTTGGACCTCGATTTGAGGTCCGATTTCAAAACAAATTATATATTTGGGCTCGTGGGCTCGTGGGTAATCGGGTTTTGACCAAGCGGGCCCGGGGTCGATTTTGACTTTTAGAAGAAATTGATAGAAAACCTATAATTTAGCATTGGGATTGAATTCTTTAGCATTTATTGATGTTGTTAAATTAATTAGGGTTAGATACAAGTAAATGGGAGGCGAATTCTAAAGGAAAAGCGGTGTTTGAGGCTTGAGTTGGTCGTGGAAGTTCGAGGTAAGTGTTTGGTCTAACCTTAGCTTGAGGGAATAGGTGTTGTGCCTTATTTGCTATGTGTTAGTGTAGTGTACGACGTATAGGTATGGTGACGAGTATCTATACGTTGGTGTCAAGCATGCCCATGGGTCTCAAATTGTGATCGTTGTGTTTCTTAATAAGTAGTACGTACAGCTACATTGTTGTTTATCCATCTTGAGTGAGATTTATGATTTTCATCTTGGCATTTGGTTATTATTGAGCATTGGCTCTAGTTGAGGTGCAATTGTGAAGTTGATTATTTGTACCGGTTTGGTTATAGTTGATTTCCTTGCCGGGACGTATTTAATTCTTATTGTTGATTCCCTTTCTAGGACGTATTTACACTTATTACTGATTCCCTTGCCGGGATATTGTTGTTGCTACTGTTTGGGTGAGGAAAGAGTGATAAAGCACGAAGGGTGATGCCGTGCACATTTACATTCATACTTATGCATATGGTGAGGAAAGAGTGATAAAGCACGAAGGGTGATGCTGTGCACATTTACATTGATATTGATGCATATGGTGAGGAAAGAGTGATAAAGCACGAAGGGTGATGCCGTGCACATTCATACTTTTTTATATGGTGAGGAAGAGAGATAAAGCACGAAGGGTGATGCCGTGCAGATTTTCATTACTTGATTGCATTGGTGAGGATCGAGAGTAAAAGCACGAAGGGTGACGTCGTGCACTTATTTCCTGTTTGTTATGATTTCTTGTTGTTTTCGGTTCGAATGCCTTAATTGTCTTATCCCACTATTATTGTCATTCTCTATGTTGGTATTTCCCCCATAGCATGTTACCTCTCCCCGTTACTTTTGATTACTTCTGTTACTGTTATTCTGCTAGATACTGTGTAACTGCAGGTTAATTATTTGTTGGGTCCTAGCCTCGTCACTACTTCGCCGAGGTTAGGCTCGACACTTACCAGCACATGGGGTCGGTTGTGCTGATACTACACTCTGCACTCTTTTGTGGAGATTCCGGTACTGGAGCATACGGACCTTAGCTAGGGGTTGTTGCCTTCAATCCATCGGAGACCCGAGGTAGTCCTGCAGGCGTCCGCAGGCCTTGGCGTCCCCTTTCTATCTAGTTTCTTTCTGCTCTTTTCTATTTCAGAGACAGACATGAATTTATTTGTTCAGACCCTGCTTGTAGTATTCTTAGATAGTTCGTGAGATTGTGACACCAGTTCTGGGTGGTTTATGTTTATGGATTTGTATTGGTATTAGCTAAACTGTTAAATTTCATTCTTCCGCTTTATTATTTCCGTTGTTTATAAATGTTAACTTGCGCTTGTTAAGAGGTTAAAAGTAAATAAAGTAAATTAATCAAAATAGTTGGCTTGCCTAGCTTTCACTAGTAGGCGCCATCACGACTCCCGAGGTTGGGAAATTCGGATCGTGACAAGTTGGTATCAGAGCTCTAGGTTGCTTAGGTCTCACAATCCACGGACAAGCTTGGTAGAGTCTAAGGGATCGGTACGGAGACGTCTGTGCTTATCCCCTAGAGGCTACAGAGTTAGGAATAGTTTCACTTCTATTCTTCTCTGTCGTGCGATTTGGTTTCTCAATGCTAATTGAACTTCTACTTTGTTCTTTCACAGGTGGCGAGAACACATGCTTCTTCATTCGCTGACCAGCAGCCCGAGCCCCCAGCAGCAACTCCCACGAGGGGCAGAGGACGAGGCCGAGGCCGTGCTAGGGGCCGAGGCAGGGGCAGAGCTCAGCCCAGAGCAGCAACACCAGCGACGGAGCCTCAGGTAGAGTTTGATGATGAGGTTCCAGCCCAGACAGTTCCGGTGGGCCCTGCTCAGGTCCCAGAGGGGTTCATTGCTACTCCAGGATGCTCTGGTCCGTCTAGTGGGCCTTATGGAGAGTGTCAGGCTTACATACTGTAGCACCAGCCGTCTCTCAGGCTGGGGGAGGAGTACAAACTCCCGCTACCCACACTCCGGAGCAAATGGCTCCCCAGTTTCAGACTCCAGCAGCTCAGCCAGTTGGAGCAGTTCAGCTGGGTGTAGTAGCTCAGACCGGTGATGGAGCAGCTATATCCGCCGATGCTTTGTGGAGGTTGGACAAGTTCACCAAGCTGTTCACTACTACTTATGGTGGTACATCTTCAGAGGATCCCTAGGATTACTTAGACAGCTGTCATGAGGTTCTTCGGAACATAGGGATAGTGGAGACCAATGGGGTCAACTTTGCTGCTTTTTGTCTGTCAGGTTCCACCAAGAAATGGTGGAGAGATTATTGTTTGGCCAGACCAGTTGGATCACCATCTCTCGCTTGGGACCAGTTCTCGCAGCTATTTCTCGAGAAGTTTCTTCCCGTCACTTAGAGAGAGGAGTACCGCAGGCGGTTCGAGCGTCTCCAGCAGGGTTCTATGACTATCACCCAATATGAGATGAGGTTTATTTATTTGGCTCGTCATGCTCTTCTGATACTTCCCACCGATAGAGAGAGGGTGAGGAGGTTTATTGAGGGACCACAGATAGCTAAGGAGACAGGTAGCGAGATTTCTTTCCAAGATGCGGCCAATGTGGCCAGGCGGGTTGAGATGTTTTTAGCTTAGGGGAGTGGTCAGGGGTCTGATAAGAGGCCTCGTCATTCTGGCAGATTCAGTGGTGCCTCGTCTGGAGGCAGGGATTCTTTTGGTAGAGGCCATCCTCCTAGGCCCTTTCAGTCAGCACTTCAGGTTTCTCACGGTGCTCCAGGTGGCTGTGGTTCTCACATGCAGTATTCTGATAAGTTGCCCTACGGTGCATCACCAGCTCCTATCAGTGCACCTCCGCTCCAGTGTTTTCAGGGTGGTTATCCAGGCCGTCAGGGTCAGTTTCAGGGTCAGCATTCTTAGCAGCCCAAGTCTTGCTATACTTGTGGTGATACGAGGCACATTGCTAGGTTTTTCCCTCGAGCCTCGAGCAGTTCTCAGCACCAGGGTTCTCGTTCTATGGCTCCAGCACCGGGTGTTCCACCGCCCGCTCAGCCAGCTAGAGGTAGGAGTAGAGGTGTTAGAGGTGGAGGCCAGGCCGCTAGAGGTGGAGGCCAGCCAGCAGGAGGCCGTCCTAGGGATGCAGTTCAGAGTGGTGGGGCCCAGCCCCAATGTTATGCTATGCCAGGCAGACCTGAGGCTGAGGCCTCCGATGCAGTTATCACAGGTACGGTTTCAGTGTGTAGTAGAGATGCCCCAATTCTATTTGATCCAGGGTCCACGTATTCTTATGTATCATCTTATTTTGCCCCTTATCTGGTTGTGCCTCGTGATTCTTTGAGTGCTCCTGTATATGTGTCTACACCGGTGGGTGATTCTATTGTGGTAGATCGTGTTTATCGTGCTTGCGTGGTTGTTATTGGAGACTTGAGACCCATGTAGATCTCCTACTTCTCGATATGATGGATTTCGATGTCATTCCGGGGATGGATTGGTTATCCCCTTATCATGCTATATTGGATTGTCATGCCAAGACCGTGACCTTAGCACTACCGGGGTTGCCTCGTTTAGAGTGGTGAGGGACTCCTTGTTACAACCCATATTCACGTACGTCAGTTCATGCCATAAGGTAGTCGACGTAAATCCATGAAGAGATTATCTTTAAGATGATAAGAAGTTAATCCTATTGGTCTTAAATGATACAAAGGTGTATAACGGTGGTTAACAAGTATTAGAAGTTAAACGAATCAAGGATGTTGTCAGCCGTATTTTTGGGTAAACCTAGAGGTGCTTAATGCACTCAAGAGGTCGTAGTTTAAGGTATTTGAATCATATAATATCAGTATCATAAGTCTTGAAGTCAAATGAGTTATGAAACAGAGGTCGACAAAAGTTGTCGCAACTTAGGTTCATAATTTTACTTAAACATTAAGTCAAATGTTACTAAGCTTTTCTCCCAATTTACAAGGAATTACGGGGTGATCTACCCACCAAATTAAAGATCTATGAGTCTAGTTTCTAACGCATTAAACCGTTCATCAATACGACATCGGAGTAGAGAGATATAGGCATTTTTGCGAGACTGCACAAGCTGCTAGGTGACAAGTAGGTGTGTCACCTACTTGGTTAAATGATAGCCCAAAAATAGGAAATTTCGGGTCGGCCAAAGAGTGCATTTAAAGTGTTATCTCCTGCAATATATCCCTCATTATATATCACAAATTACCAGACCTAAACCCCTGCAAACTTCCTCCCAAAAATTATCCACAAACCCTAATAGATTTTTCCTCTCTTTCAAGTTCTAATTGGGGGTAAAACCTAGAGTTTGAAGAACCGAGGGAAGGGCTGAGTTATCCAACAAGTAAGGTGAGTTTACTGCTCTATTTCATACATTTATTCTGCTGTGAATTCATGGTAATTCGTTCTATACATGTAAGAACTCACGGGACGGTGATCGGAAGCCGTGAGTTCGAGTTATTCACTTGTAGCGGACTGTTTTGTGGATTGTTTTTTGTTGCTGTTGGGATGCGTGTTTTACTACTGTTTTGTGGAGTTTTGGAGGAGGAAGGGTGTGGAGAAACACCATATAGATGTAGGGTTGTGGGCTGGTAGTTCTTCGTAATATTTCCGGGTCGTTTGACACGACTACGGTGGCCGTCGTATGTATGAAGTGATTAGGTTGTGCGTGGACTGTTTTGGGAGGCTCAATATGATTATTATTGATGTTGTTTGGGCTGTTGGTGATTGTTTCGAATTGTGTGAAGTCATATATATAGGGGAGGTGCTGTCCATTTCATCGTAAAATAGGTTGTGGTCGATACATAATAGTTATGACGCTTGAATGATAACTATAGTACCGTTTCTCTTATTGTGGACTAAGGAGTCGTGAAAATTGCATAGCTTGAGATTGGGGCAGTATATACAAGGTATGTGAGGCTATCCCTTTCCTTCTTTTGCACGACTCCGATTGTACATAATGTAATGAACGAGCTTCCAAAGATACTCTACTCTTAGAAGCTAGCAGCACTTACATTGTTTCCCCTCTTATGGAACGATTGATGTTGATGTTGCTTCTCTTATTCTTATGTTATCAATGTTACTGGTACTTGCTGATTTTTATAAGGTTCATGGTGAAGAGTTAGTCCTAATAACGTGTACAGAGGATACCGACCTTACGTCACTCCGAAAGGTTTATAACGTGAGTCCATGAGTCGAGCATGCATTATATATATGTATCTATTTTACTCTACCGAGCCACGCTATAGTCGATCGGGTACGGCACCTATTGTGCAACCACTGATTCGTTGGGTTTTACCGAGCTCCATGTGGCCGGGTACGATTCTACCGAGCCTTATGATGGCCGGGTACGTTTTTACCGAGCCTATTACAGCCAGGTACGATATGATGATGATGATGCCCACAGAGGCGTATGTTTTAAAAGTTTATGTATATATACATATGTATCACGCATTTCATGTCAGTAGCCCTCAGAGGTACCCAGATGTTACAGGTTGTTTATTCTCTATCCCTGCTTACATTACTGTTCGTACTTATGGTTCCCTGCCTTACATACTCAGTACTTTATTCGTATTGACGTCCTTTTATTTGTGGACGTTGCATGTCGTGCTGCAGGTCCTGATAGACAGGCAGGCGCAGCTCCCCCACCATAGTAGGCTGTCTAGTTCAGTGGTGATTGGCGAGATCCCTTCTTCGGGCTTGCCGTGGTCTTGGTATGCATTTTTTTTATAGACATTATGGGTGTGTCGGGGCCCTGTTCTGGCAATGTTGCAGCACTTATGTTCCTTTAGAGGCTCATAGACAGGTGTCGACTCATATATAGTTTGGTATGCCTTGTCGGCTGGTTTTTGTTGTATAGTCTTTCATGATAGCGTGGTAGCTCATACCTTATATATAGTTTCTTGATTGTCTGGTCATCCCATTTATGTATGTTCATGCCATCATCTTTTATTGTTGGTTGTCCATGATCCATGTCTACCATTTATATTGATCTTGTCGACCCTAAAAGATAATAAAGAAGGGTAGATAAAATGTACGTTGGTGCTCGGCAAGTATGGCCGGGTGCTAGTCATGGCCCTCCAGTTTGGGTCGTGACAAACTTGGTATCAGAGCAAGTCTGTCCTAGGGATTGTCTATGAGCCGTGTCTATTAGAGTCTTGATTATGGATGTGTAGCGCGCCGCATTTATAATCAGGAGGCTACATGACATCAAGGGTTGTTACCTTCTTCCTGAATCTAGATCGTGCGTAGAGTTGAGTCGTAAGTGTTCGTCTCTAATATTCACTTTGTTTTCTTTCAGCGATGACTTCGACTAGGAAGCAAACAATTAGTAGACGGCTTGATACAGCTGCGGAAGAGGGTACCTGTCAGGTGCCCCAAGCCAGAGCAGGCCAAAGTGAGGCTCAGAGTGAGATGCCGTCTCATACCTCATCTACTCCATCTCCTCCAGAGGATATTAGGAGGCGCCCAGCACCACCAGTTCCGCCATTTGGCACTACAGACCAGGATATGCGGAATGCGATGCAGTTGTTGACTAACTTGGTAGCTGCTCAGGCTCAAAGGCAGAATACCAGTGTTGTTGATAAACCGGTTAGTACGAGAGTTCGTGATTTTATTAATCTAGACCCTCCAGTGTTTACCGGATCAGACCCCAAGGAGGACCCGCAGACTTTTATTGATCAGGTTTATCGTACACTGCGGGTTATGCATGCTAGTGATACAGAGGCAGTAGAGTTGGCTTCTTATCGGCTACGGGATTTAGCGGTTTTCTGGTATGATAGTTGGGAGAGATCCAGGGGTCCGAACGCTCCTCCAGCTGTGTGGAAGGAATTTTCAGAGGCCTTTCTTTGTCACTACTTGCTAGTTGAGATACGACGAGCTAGAGCTGATAAGTTCTTGAACCTTAGACAAGGTAATATGAGTGTGCGAGAGTACAGTATGCAGTTTGATTCTTTAGCAAGGTATGCTCCCCATATGGTAGCAGAGATGAGCGATTGGGTGCATCTGTTCGTGAACGGGTTGGGACCACATCTGATAAATGAGTGCACGACAGCCTCCTTGGTGGAGGGCATGTATATTTCCTATATTCAGGCTTATGCCCAGACCCTAGAGGATCCTAAGCGCCAGCAAAGGGCAGATAGGGAGCAGGATAGGGGCCAACATAAGAGGGTGAGATTTGCAGGGTATTCTGATGACTTCAGAGGGAATGTCAGGCCCCAGTCTTCGAGGAGTTCGGCGCCATCTGTAGCTAGTGCTCCTCCACAATTCCAGAGGCCTCGATATGATCGATTTACCTATTCAGGTCTAGGTCAGAGTTCGCGGGCATCAGGCTCGCAATATCACAGAGATACTAATTAGACGAGACCCCCAACACCACGTTGTGATCAGTGCGGTAAGGCCCACTTTGGATTGTGCCGTCGAGGTTCTGATGCGTGCTATTCTTGCGGACAACCTGGCCATATGATGCGGGATTGTCCTAACAGAGGAGGTGGTAGTATGGCTTAGCCGACTGGATCTGTGTCTGGTTCTTCCTCATTAGTTCGACCTCCAGCACGGGGTTTTCAGCAGTCGACAGGTCGAGGTAGAGGTAGAGGTGCAGTGCAGAGTTCGAGTGGTGCTCAAAATCGAACCTATGCTCTAGTAGGTCGACAGGATCTCGAGTCATCTCCGGATGTTGTTACAGGTATATTGTCTGTGTTTTCTTACGATGTATATGTGTTGATTGATCTGAGATCCACATTATCATATGTTACACCCTTTGTGGCTAATAAGTTTGGCGTTGAACCTGAATTGATAAGTAAACCACTTGCGGTATCTACTCCGATAGGAGATTCTGTGATTGCTAGGAGGGTATATAGAGGTTGCACAGTGATGATTTGTAGTCGTCAAACCTCGGCAAATTTATTTGAGTTAGAAATGGTTGATTTCGATGTGATAATGGGGATGGACTGGTTAGCCTCATGCTATGCAAATGTTGATTGTTGTACGAAGATGGTTAGGTTTCAGTTTCCTGGTGAACCCGTCATTGAATGGAAGGGGAACATTGCTACGCCGAAAGGTAGGTTTATTTCCTATCTTAAGGCAAGGAAGATGATCTCAAAAGGTTACATTTATCATCTCGTTCGCATTAGGGATGCGGAGGCTAAGCCGCCTACTCTACAATCTATCCCCGTGGTCAATGAATTTCTAGATGTTTTCCCAGATGAACTCCCAGGCCTCCCTCCTGAAAGGGAGATTGAGTTTAGCATTGATGTGTTTCCTGACACTCAACCGATCTCTATCCATCCATACAGAATGGCCCCGGCAGAGTTGCGAGAGTTGAAGGCGCAGTTGAAGGACTTGCTGGATAAGGGCTTCATTAGGCCTAGCACTTCACCTTGGGGTGTGCCAGTCCTGTTCGTGCGGAAGAAAGACGGATCGTTACGGATGTGTATCGACTATCAACAGTTGAATAAGTTTACTATAAAGAACAAGTATCCACTTCCAAGGATTGACGACTTGTTTGACCAACTCCAGGGTGCTAAGTATTTCTCCAAGATTGACTTACGTTCAGGGTATCATCAGGTGAGGGTTAAGGAGAAGGATATTCCAAAGACGGCCTTCCGGACAAGATATGGGCACTTTGAGTTCTTGGTGATGTCGTTCGGGCTATCAAATGCCCCAGCAGCTTTTATGGATCTCATGAATACTGTATTCAGGCCTTATCTTGATGTGTTCGTGATCGTATTCATTGATGACATTTTGGTGTATTCTCGTTCGGAGGCGGAACATGCGGGCCACTTGCGGATAGTATTACAGACTCTTCAGGATCGTAAGTTATATGCTAAGCTCTCCAAATGTGAATTCTGGCTGAACTCAGTAGCATTCCTTGGCCATGTGATATCTGACGAGGGTATTAGTGTCGACACTTAGAAGATCGATGCAGTAAAGAATTGGTCGAGACCTACAACACCATCAGAAGTTCGCAGCTTCCTGGGGCTAGCAGGATATTATAGGCGATTTGTAGAAGGGTTTTCCTCTATATCAGCACCATTGACTAAGTTAACACAAAAAGCTACTAAATTCTAGTGGTGTGACGCTTGTGAACGAAGTTTTCAGGAGTTGAAGAATCGATTGACATCCGCACCAGTGCTCACTCTTCCTGAAGGACCAGAAGGTTATGTGGTATATTGTGATGACTCAGGTATAAGTTTGGGGTGCGTATTGATGCAACGTGGGAAGGTGATTGCTTATGCATCAAGACAATTGAAGAAGCATGAAAAGAATTATCCAACCCATGATTTTGAATTGGCTGCAGTAATATATGCTTTGAAGATATGGCGGCACTACTTATACGGTGTCCATGTTGACATCTACACAGATCACAAGAGTTTACAATACATCTTCAAGCAGAAAGAGTTGAATTTGACGCAGCGTAGGTGGCTTGAATTACTGAAAGGCTACGACATCGAGATATTGTATCATCCCGGTAAAGCCAATGTTGTGGCAGACGCTCTCAGCCGTAAGTCAATGGGAAGCTTAGTACACATTGAGGCAGGTAGATGGGGGTTGACTAAAGAGCTTCATCAGCTAGCCAATATGAGAATCAGATTGTTAGACTCTGATGATGGAGGTGTTACTATACATAATACATCAGAATCAACTTTGGTAGCCGAGGAAAGAGCACGGCAATATGAAGATCCTATCTTAGTGCGATTGAAAGAGAGCGTTCAGCAGTGTAAAATTACGGCTTTTGAGATCGGAGGAGATGGGCCACTAAGATACCAGGGTCGACTATGTGTGCCTAATATGGTAGGGTTGCGAGAGAAGATTATGATTGAGATTTATCAATCCCGATATTCCATCCATCCCGGCTCGACAAAGATGCATCATGGCATTAAGGAGCGGTATTGGTGGGATAACATGAAGAAGTCTATTACAGAATTTGTAGCCCAGTGTCCTAATTGTCAACAAGTAAAGATCGAACATCAGAAACCCGATGGATTGCTTCAGAATATAGAGATTCCGACCTGGAAATGGGAGGTGATTAATATGGACTTCATTATTGGATTACCTCGCTCTTATCATAAGTTTGACTCCATCTGGGTGATAGTTGATCGACTTACAAAATGTGCCCATTTCCTACCAGTTAAGACAACTTACACGGCTGAAGATTATGCGAAGTTGTATATCAAGGAGATTGTTAGGCTTCATGGTGTACCAATATCTATTATATCAGACCGAGGAGCTCAATTTACGGCTAACTTTTGGAGGTCATTCAGAAGGGTTTAGGCACATAAGTGAATCCCAGCGCTGCATTTCATCCGCAGACTGACGGACAGGCTGAACGTACTATTCAGACACTTGAAGATATGCTACGAGCATGTGTTCTAGATTTTAAGGGGAATTGGGATGACCATCCACTCATAGAATTTGCCTACAATAATAGCTACCATTCCAGTATTAAAATGGCCCCATACGAGGCACTATACGGGAGGAGATGTAGATCACCAGTTGGATGGTTCGAAGTCGGTGAAACAGAACTATATGGGCCAGATTTGATTCACCAAGCCATTGAGAAGGTGAAAGTGATACAGGAGCGATTGAGGACGGCACAAAGCAGGCAAAAGTCTTATTCTGATGTCCGACGTCGTGATCTGGAGTTTGAGGTTGGTGATTGGGTTTTCCTGAGGATCTCACCGATGAAGGGTGTTATGCGTTTTGGGAAGAAGGGTAAGCTGAGTCCACGGTATATCGGTCCGTACAAAATTCTTTGACGAATTGGACAGGTTGCTTATGAGTTAGAATTGCCATTCGAATTGGAATTTGTCCATCCGGTATTCCATGTATCTATGTTGAGGAAATGTATTGGAGACCCTTCTCGAGTTGTCCCTGTGAGCATGTGATTTTTGCCCTAAGCAGTAATTCCCAAATTTCAAGCAAAATAATTTTTTCTAATATTTTATAATTTTGTGTGAATTTTGTGGCATTCTTTGGTAATTTTTACATTCATTTTATGCATTTAATCCATAAAAAATACCAAAAATATGCATTAGCATTTAGGGATTTAATTTCACAATTTTAGTATTAATTAGTCTTAGAATAAAATACAAAGAAATTGCAAGAAAGTAGTCTTTTGCATTACTGGTTTTTGCATAGAGTTACAAGCAAATTTTAGGAATTAAAATAGCTTAATTAGGTCTTTGCTTTGTTTAGGCATTTTATAAAAAATCAGAAAAATAAACAAATACAAAAATACAAAAAAAATGTAAAGCAAAATAAGGAAAAAATACAAATTGCCCGGATTGGGCTGTTTGTATTAGTCCAAAAGGAAAACCCTCCCTTGCCCACATACCAAACCCAGGCCCAATACACCACCCGGTCCAGTCCCTCCCATAACAAAACGACGTCGTTCTGACGTCGTTTAATCACAACCGTTCATCTCCCCATATCCGACGGCCATGATTAGTCCCCAAGATCAAATATAACTGTCCGAAATTTTATACAAAAATCAAAACAATATCTCTTCTTCCTCGTACCAACCCACCCCTGTAACGCCGATCACCGTCTCCGCCATAAGCCACCGTACCCCACCGTCCCACCACCATCCCGCCGCCGTCCGCCGGCGACGAAGCTCCAATGACCACCAAAAATACACCACAGATTCATCTTCCTCTCCTCTTTCCAACCCCCATAATATCATCTTCCAATTCCTAGCCAAACTTCTCGAATATTGAATCAAAAGTTCCGGCCAAAACACAACTTTATCCAAACCGGCCCAAATTCACACCCCATAGTCCCCATGGCTTCCTCATCGTTAACCCCCAACCAAAATCGTTCAAATCTTACTGGAATTCCCCCAATTTTAGATCTTAAAAAACTGGCAAAACCCTAGATAAAACCTTTGAGATTTCTGACCGTAACTTCCTCAATCATGTGGATTCTTATGAAAATACATGGTTGGGGATGTTACGTGTCAAGAATCCTCAAGGATTCAAGCAACAAAGCTGTCCGAGCCCTTGATCCGATTAGGTATGGTTTTCTTTCTTTTGATCCTTATTCTTGTGTTCTAGTGATTCTAATAGCATTGTATTAGCAGTAGTTTGATTTGATTGTGTTTTATTTCATTTCAATCTTGGTTTAGCTATTGTTCCAAATCTGTTCAAACACTGTCTGGTTAATGGCAGTGGTGATGTTAGTTCCAATTTAAATTGATAATTGTTTCTTAATTCAATATTTAGGATAATTGTATGGTTATAGCTGATTTAGGTTACATGAAATTAACATAGTCAATATTAAGTTAAATTAAAAGGGGCTTGGGTAGTCTAGCAATTTCAGAAGGCTTAAAGGGTAGTTTGGACATGGGAAAAGGGTATTTTCAGCAGGTTTGGTAGTTTTTGAAGAGGTTTAAGGGTAGAATAGGGATTGTGATAGGCATGGAACTTTCTAGGAGGGACTATAGTGTAGATTCTAATAAACTTAGGTTAGTTGCTTGCATAACAAGTTAGAAATAGTGGGGTAAACACTGAAATTAGAATAGGGACTAAGGGGGGAAAAGAAAATCTGAAAATTGGACTTAGTTCACCTATAAATAGGCAGTCATTTTGCCTTGAGGAGGAGGTCTGAAGTTTTAGAAGGGGGGAGAGAGGAAAAAGCATTCTGGAATCTGAGAGGAATTAGAGTTAAAAACCAGAAATAAAGAACACAACAAAAATATAAAAAGTATACTGTTCCATCGAAAATCTTTAAAATTTTCGTGGCACTCTTTCTGTGACAAATTATGAACAATTGGGGTACTCTACTTGAATTGCTAAACTGAGTCTGGGTAGTCAATCTGGTGCTGGACTATATTGGTGTTTGCAATTGTTGGTGTCTTGGTTCATTGTTGAAATTTCAATCCCATTCCTGAACTTGCTGGGCTGCTGTTGCAAACTGTCACTGCTACTGATTTTCTCCTTTTCTTATTTGCAATTACCAGGTACACTGCTGTCCTTAGTAGCATGAAGCTTCACGAAATATATATGGACAATTGTGGATAAGGAAATATCATGTTATCACACAAGTCTACCTCTGTTTTAGTTATTAGCTTAATATATGTAGCTGTAACTTCATGTGTGTGAACATGTATAGATATTAAGTAGGACTGTTTGTATAAGTTATAATTAGACTGTTTAAAACAAACACTTTGGGACTTATACGAACTCAAGTTCTATGATTTCATGATAAAGCTAATATTCAGTGAATCCTGTTCAATTGTTAGTTCGTGTACGATTCCCACACTTGTTGATAAATCATAGTATTGGTAGCGTATAGCTCAATAGTTTGCTTCGTTGTTTTAGATGAGAATTCATCAATGCCAGAACCATAGGTATTGAAATTGATGATTGATTAGTCTTTAGTTCTAAAATGACCTTATTCTTACAATGATGGAATCCAGGCAATACACCTGAAAATTCCAAGGACTTTTAGTCACTTTGGCCGCCAAACAAAAATGGTGGGCCCAGCAGCTCTGTATACAAAACTGCCCCAGAGTCCATTTCCAAAGAGTCAGCGCATGGCTGAAACTCTGATATGGTTGGTATGGGTTTAATTCAAATATTATTTTCATTGGGCCTACACCAAGGCCCAACGACTGGCGTCTGCTACCAAAACGAACCAGGTGTCGGGCTAATTTCCGAAAGCCCCAACATGATGAAGCTAAAAACACTATTAAAATTACATTAGGAGTATGGGGGATAAGTTGCAACATAAATTTAAGTTTCCGAGTAGGTAGCGGGGTTCAAATTAAGAGGTCCTCCCTTTTGTATTGAACTCGGACTTGAACCTCGAGGCCTGAATTTATAGAAGCAAATTAATTAAGCCCATTAGATACAAAAAGAAATAGAAAATCGTATATGCTTTTAGGTTTTCCCCTTAAATAATAAATGAAGATGAGCTTCGCCAAAATAAAATCAATTAAATCGCGAGGCCTTTCCCATTAAATGTTATATACCAAAAATATTTAGAATTCGGGGGGTCCATTTAAGCAAAATTTCCATGGCCCTCCGCAAAGTTTAATAAGACGTAGCCACTTTAGGCCGCGCTTTTAAAATAATTTACCTTCTTAAACTCGGGCACCGATTATGTGACCAAATTCCAAATCTCATGAAAGTCGAGATGTGTTTAACAATCCACGGTGCACTGGTGCGACGCGGTTCGAAACCAACATTTTTCACGACGTTGCAATTCTTAAAAATGAATAATTATAAAAGCGGTTCAAAGTTAAAAGCACAACAGATTGAAGCATGTATCAAACAAATAGCCAAATATGACAGTGATGCGACCGTGCTAGAACCAGGAACCCGGAATGCCTGACACCTTCTCCCGGCGTTAACAGAATTCCTTACCCGGATTTCTGGTTCGCTGACTATTTAACAGAGTCATAATTTCCTCGATTCGCGATCAGCCGGTGACTTGGGACAATCCATAAATCTCGCCAGGGGTGGTCCGACTCTGAATTCTTCTAAGATTAACAAATCCCGTCTCGATCGTTCACTTCAAGTTTGGAAATACCTCCCTTCACTACGCCACTTTGCTGGTGAGTAAGTTGAAAAAGGAGTGTGACAGCTCTGGCGACTTCTGCTGGGGAATAGACCAGAACTTTGGTTCAGGTTCAGGAATTCGAGCTTAGATATATTGTTGTATATCGGCTTTATCTGATTTTTCTTCATTGTTCATGGCTAAATGTGCAAATCGTTGCTTTTTACCGCTTTGATATTATTTGGATTGTATATAAATGTGGCGAACCCTTCTCTTCTCGTGCCGGGATGCTGCTATTTGTTGAGACTCCCTATTCCTGTTAGTGTCATACTTTGAGATAAGAAAGAGGCCGGACAAGTTTTACTAAGCCGGACGATCCGCGGAGTCCCCGGTACGTAGCACCCTCCTCGACTCGAGTTGTCCGCTCGGGTACCAGTCGTTAGAACACATACCCAGGTTCCGAACCTAGAAAGAACTTGACTTTCATGCCGGATCCCTAGTAGGACGTTTATTTGCTATCACGTGCATTTTGACTTTAGACTCAAACACAGGGGTTGGGTCCGTCTAGGACAGATTACCCGGAATAATGGACCTCCTGATGCATCCTACTTGTGCATTTATTCTGTGGACTGCACATGCTGACCGGCTTTAAATATTTTGGAAAAACAAAAAGATGAGAGAAAAAGAGAATAGCAGTGTATTAGAGGAGGTTATTTCCTATATTAGAAAAATCAATGTCCAAGTGGTGCCGAAATGCTGCCGAATTTTTGAGAAAATGAAAAAAAAAACAGAAGAAAAGTTCTTTTTAGTTATGCCAATGGAAAAGAAAAAAACAAAAAAGA
This sequence comes from Nicotiana attenuata, assembly GCF_001879085.1. Lineage (NCBI taxonomy): Eukaryota > Viridiplantae > Streptophyta > Magnoliopsida > Solanales > Solanaceae > Nicotiana > Nicotiana attenuata. The sequence goes on from NC_031991.1 coordinate 60,454,667, forward strand.
GATTTATTTTCAAATTTAAGTTTATTTTATTTCCGCTGGGAAAAAGAAAATATAAAAAAAAAAAAAAGAATCCTGCTTCAGAAATAGGTATTGCCAAAAAAAAAAAGTCTTGTTTTCAAAAATAGTTTAGATTTAATTTTTAGCGAACTACGCAGGTTGATTCTCCCAAGATGTGAGATAACGTAGGCAACCCTCATCGGTCCAACCTCCCCTTTTCAAAATAGCCAAAGAATGCCATTTTTTTTTATATTTCGTCATGAATAAGCTCGGGTGCCGCCGTTTCTTGTTTAACTAAGCCGAATGTCCCAAAGGGGCGCCGGAGGCTGTTTTTGCAAAAGAACAGGCACCCTGAGTCAGTTCAACGGTTAACAGACACAGCCTGTAAAATCTTCTCCCCGAAGTTGCTAAAAGGCCGCGTAACTGCAAACCGGTCGTTTGTTTTAAAATTGGAAAATTTGAACAAACTCTCTCATTTTTTTAGGTCCAAAATAATGATTAACATCACCTTAATAAAATGTGCTAGGTATGAGCACGAATTCAAAATAAGGGGAACTTGCATATAGGCCGCAGCGAGACCGAATGATGTTCCGCTCGGGCGCCAGGAGCTTAATGTATCATTGATTGTCTTCTGGAGCTGTATTTCCTTTTTACTGGAGTCTGTAAAAGTCAGTCAGTTGATTAAGTCTTTATTTTCGTTTAAAGTAGAATAGGGACGATGAAGTCTGTAGTTCTTTTCTGCCATTAGAGTCGTGTTAGTTGTTTAATCTGTCAGTTTGAGTCTTTGTAGATAGACGTGTTTTCTATCAATAAAATTGAAAATCCCAAAAAATATTTTCTTCTTACTTTACATTTATTCGTGCAAAGAACTTACGCTTTTGGTCTGATTCATTGCGGGGGTCGATGATACGTAGCAATCTCCATAGGATGTCGACGCATCAACCAAAAAAAAAAATGAAAAAAAAGAAGAAAAGAGAGGAAAACCACAAAAGGCAAAAAGAAAGAACAGAGCGGAGAAAACAAAACTCAAGAGAGGAAAGAAATAGGAACGAGAGAGACAAAAATCTCTCTCTTT
>NC_031991.1:60456878-60542866 GCF_001879085.1 Nicotiana attenuata
CCGATCATGCGAAGAAAAAGAAAATTGGTTAAGCTTTTCTACAGGCCCAAGGACCCACCTACTACAAGTCATTTGATACCAGCCCTGGGTAAGCCTTTCAAAGATGTGTTAAAAATGGGGGAGTTAGTGGAAGAAGGAATCAGTCAGGCAAAAAACGGTGAGTCGTTCGAGAAGCCATTTCAGAACATACCAGTAAGCTTGGTTAGAAGAAAGAGGAACAGAAAAGACGATCCAATAGGGTTTTCTTGATCAACACTTCCAGCTCGACATCGTCGCCACGCCACTTCTCTCCACAGAAAATCCCAAAAGTCGCGTATCATATTCTCAGTACCCAGCTCCTCAAAAAATGCCCATCTACCCCCGCAGGCTTACCAAAACACCCTGGATCAGGTTTTCGGCCCCATCCAACCTTTAAGAATGAGAGGTTACGGAAGAAGAAGACCTTCAACTCCTTTGGGAGAATCATATGCCAGTCTGTTCCAGGGCTAAGAACACTGGAACATGTTGAAGCCGATTCAGATAAAAGTGTTTCGAACCCTCCTCCAAAGAAAGTTTGATCCTCCTCAACAGTGCGCATATTGCTCAGGTGCCCTGGGGCACGACATAGAGAAAATTTGGAATCTGAAGAATGCAATTGAAAAAGCTTATTGATGCAGGTGAACATCGTCGTGCAAAGTCCAGATGCAAACAAAACATTTGGCCAGATCCATTCTCCTGTGACAATGAAACAGCATTGTGGGTATGATTGATTGTGAGAATTGAGCCGGCAGAAGAAACCCAGAAGCAGTTTACTCAGAACAACGTGATGAAGTCTTTGTGACAATTCCAGCAATCTTGGTATGAAATTCAGTGGCTAAGACGCCCTACTTGGTAATTGGGAAGACGCTCCATCTCTCGGAGTTTTGGTGGTTTATTTTGTTGTCATTTCTGTTGTCCGGGTTATTTCAGGGTTGTAAATCCGGATATTGTCTTTGACTCAAACCCTTCTATCCTTTCATTTTGTCTTGTTTGTCTCGCGTAGCAGCTTGTGTAGTTTGTCTAGGCCTGTTCAGGGTTGTAACTCTAATCTAGTTTGCTTGTTTCAGTTGATTAAAACCCTTTCACCGTCAGTCTAATGAATTCCCCCATTTCTATCATTTCTATCATTTTTATTTAGTTCCCGCCATTTCTAGTCATTTTATTTAGGTCCCTTTTCCCTCTGCAATTCTTTTCAATGCTAGTTTCTAGTGACGTGACATGCACGCATAATTTTCAGCCTTTTTAAAAAAAAGTCAGTTTAGTAATGAAGCAATGAAACAATATTGAAGGACGTAAGGACATTCAGGGAAATAAGTAAAGGCATTTGAGATCACTTCGCGCCCAAGACAAGCGAAACTGGGGCAGATAGAACATAAAGAAAACGCTGTTGAGATCATCATTGCCGCATCGGTTTCAAGCCAAAAGACAGGCATTACCCCAAGTCTACAGGGGACCGCTCATGGTACCGAGACGGTTGTCCAAATGGTTCTGGGTAATTGACAAATGTAGAAGGAAAATGTGTGGATATGGTTAGTAATTCTGGCACAATAAAAAAATGTTACCTATAAATTGCGCAGTTTTGTACTTGGCATGGTTTTGGAGATTTGAAATGATGAAGGCATGTTGTTCTGCTATCCAAACACTTTATCCTTTGTTACCCTTTGAGCCTCGGTTATTTTCTTCATACCCCCTCTTTCGGAATCAATAATAAAACTCGTAAGCCCGAGCGGGGGAAAGAAAATGGAGAAACAGGAAAAAAACAGTTGAAAAAAAAAGGAAAAGAAAAGAAAGGAAAAAAAAAAAAAAAGAAGAAGAGAAAGGAGAAAAAGGGAAAAGAAAGGGAAAAAAAAAAGAAGAAGAGAAGGAAGAAGAAAAGGAAAAGAAAAGGAAAAAGAAAAAAAAAAGAAAAGAAGAAAGAGAATAGGGAATAAAAACAAAAAAAAAAAGCAAAAGAAAAGAAAATAAAAGAAAAGGAAAGGAAAAGAAATGAAAAGAAAGAAAAGAAAAGTGAAGAAAAGGAAAGTCGCAACAACGGAACGTTAGTTTTTATCGCCTGAACTACGTTTGACTTGATCCCGAGAAGGGTACGTAGGCAGCCTCACTGAGGTTCAGTCATCAACAAAAGAAAATCCAAATAATCCCAGAAGGAAACTGGGGCAGAAGTTGTGGTTGCTGTGGAGAAATCTAATTTCGAAAGTTGTAACTTTAAACCCATGATTGAATTATTTTGAGGCCTTTGATACCCTTTTTCCTAACCCTGTCCAAAAGCCTGCATTTACGGTCCAAAGAAAGACCTTCTTGATCAATCTTCGAGAGACGCCGAGTAAAGCGAGTAGAGATGAACCCTATCAGGGGCAACACTCCAGTCCAAACAAGGGAAATGAAGAATGAGAGAAGTCTTTGATGATAAAGGCCCTCACGGCACCATAAGGCAAGTAAGCTGAGGAAATAAAAATGAGAGAGTCTTATTGGTGAAAACCTTCACAGGCACCATAAGGCGATAGCGACGTGAGGAAGAAAGACCAAAATGAGAGGGCCTTGATGGTGAAAAACCTTTCGGGCACTACAAGTCGAATAAGGATAGTGAATCAGATTGGATAAGCGGAGCATTGAAGCCCAGTTTCACGGTAAAAGGCACGACAAGAGTTGAACATCAGATTTGCTTAACAGAATAGGCCCGCAGGTGCATGTCATGGTCATGTAGAGTTGGTATCCACATCCGATAGGTTTTCTACTTTTGTAGTTTTTTTGTTAGGAATTCATCTTCCCATTGTTCCTCTACTCTGTTGTTTTTGTTTTGTGTTTACTTCCTCTTCTTGAGTAATGTCTGGTCAGAACAAGTTAAAAATGACTTCAAAATTTGCCCACAGCTTTCCAATTGCACAAAAGATATTTTCTGTGGTAAGAGTGAACAAAAGGTGGAACAGTGAAACAAGTAGGGTGTTCAATGGAAATCAAAAGTATCAGGGCAAGTTAAAGGAACAATAGACCTCGAGGCCAAGGCTCAGTGATTTAAAATCAGCAAAGAACTACATGCGCGATAGTTAGCAAACAATCAATTATCTTTAGAAAGTTCAGCGTGAAACACAAAGGCTGGTATATGAACAAAACTGCAAAAGATGAAGGGTTGGCTTGAACAGCTCAAAGGGTATTTTTCTGTGATAAGATTGATAAAAGGGTGTAAAACCAGTGACGAGCAAGATTTCCAAGCAGAAGTCAATGTTATCAATTGCAAATGAGGGAGCCGGTAGACCTTTAGGACAGGACCCGTGGTTTAAGAACAGCATACGCAATGAAGGGGTGACAAGTGTCGTGCTTTGGGGTCATGTGAGACACAAAGGTTGGTAAATTGTCAGTTCAGAGCAATGAACACAGATAGAAGGTGTGGTTTGAGCAAGAAGAGGTATTTCTGGTTGTTAAGGTTTTACAAAGGAAGTAGTTTAGTCAAGGAACAAGCGGGTCTTCGAATGAGAAATTAGTTGTCATGGCAAAGTGAAGAGCAACAGACCTCAAGGCCAAGCCAAGGCAATGAAGGAGGTGACAAGTGTCGTGCTTTGGGGTTCATATGAACACAAAGCGTTGGGAGGCACCAGTTCATGCAACGCAACAAGTAAAGATATTGGGTCCGAACGGAGAAGAAAAGGAATTTTATGTTGATGGGGACGACGAGAGAAAAGGGTTAGTCCATAAACAAGCAAGGTCCTCGAGTGGAAGTCAGTCATCATGGGAAGCGAAGGAGCAAATTGCTCTCAAAGTCAAGGCCACAAACCAACCACCACATTTTAAACTGACAAGGTTTTTTTTGATTGAAACAGGGGCAGAAATTTTGTTCGTTTCGGAGAAAAACCCACCTCAAGAAAGGCAGGCACCAGACATGTTTGACGGTAAGTTTTCAGGACCCTCCTGGAAAATGGGACTTAGTTTCAATTTTAGCAATCAGGCGCCCACCTGAAGAACAAGGGAATACTTTTCAAATTTAGCAATCAGGCGCCCACCTGAAGAACAAGGGAATACTTTTCAATTTCAAGCTCAGGCGCCCACCTGGATAACAAGGGAATATTTTTCAAGTTTTAGCAATCAGGCGCCCACCTGGAGAACAAGGGAATACTTTTCGAGTTTTTAGCAATCAGGCGCCCACCTACAAGGAATACTTTTCAAGTTTTTAGCAATCAGGCGCCCCCACCTGGGAGAACAAGGGAATATTTTTCGAGTATCAGCAATCAGGCGCCCACCTGGATAACAAGGGAATATTTTTCAAGTTTTTGCAATCAGGCGCCCACCTGGAGAACAAGGGAATACTTTTCAGTTTTAGCAATCAGGCGCCCACCTGGATAACAAGGGAATATTTTTTTTTTAGCAATCAGGCGCCCACCTGGATAACAAGGGAATACTTTTCAGTTTTAGCAATCAGGCGCCCACCTGGATAACAAGGGAATACTTTTCGAGTTTTAGCAATCAGGCGCCCACCTGGAGAACAAGGAATATTTTCAAGTTTTAGCAATCAGGCGCCCACCTGGCAGAACAAGGGAATACTTTTTCAAGTTTGTTGCAGTCAGGCGCCCACCTGGAGAACAAGGAATATTTTCAAGTTTTAGCAATCAGGCGCCCACTGGATAACAAGGGAATACTTTTCAAGTTTGTTGCAATCAGGCGCCCACCTGGAGAACAAGGGAATACTTTTTCAAGTTTGTTGCAATCGAGGCGCCCACCTGGAGAACAAGGGAATATTTTTTCAAGTTTTTTTGCAATCAGGTGCCCACCTGTGAGAACAAGGGAATACATTTCAAGGATCCCGCCTGAAGAATAGAGGCACATATTGCAAAATAGCAGCAGCAAACATCACCCAGAGGAACGGTGAAACATCTACAATCAAACAGTGCACGACAACAACGCAAGGAATTCCAAGTAAAGGATACAAGTTCAAAGCAACACAAAGAGCAAGTTAGAAAGGCATAGATAGGACCCTTTTTCTAATTCGTAGCTTAGACTAGCTTCTTTTATTTTGACATGGTGTAAATAAGGAGGTCAGCGAGCAGTAGCAGCAACAACAGCAGTGCCAATCACAGCTCCTGGGTAGTCCCAGCTACCAAACCTTCCCGAACTACACTGACCTGGATTCCTGTTTAGCCCAGGATATGTAGGCAACCTCCCGGAAGCCAGGGTGCGGTCAAGCTTTTTTCAAACCGCTTCACACGGAATACGCAGGCGGGCAAAAATCGTTTTCATTTCTGCTCACTTATCTTTGCACGAAAACTCTTCGGTGTTCCGGGCAAAGGAGGGGCAGCTGCTGTGAGCATTGTGATTTTTGCCCTAAGCAGTAATTCCCCAAATTTCAAGCAAATAATTTTTTCTAATATTTTATAATTTTGTGTGAATTTTGTGGCATTTCCTTTGGTAATTGTTGCATTCATTTTATGCATTTTAATCCATAAAAAATACCAAAAAATATGCATTAGCATTTAGGGATTTAATTTCACAATTTTTAGTTATTAATTAGTCTTAGAATAAAATACAAAGAAATTGCAAGAAAGTAGTCTTTTGCCATTACTGGTTTTTGCATAGAGTTACAAGCAAATTTTAGGAATTAAAATAGCTTAATTAGGTCTTTGCTTTGTTTAGGAATTTTATAAAAAATCAGAAAAATAAACAAATACAAAAATACAAAAAAATGTAAAGCAAAATAAGGAAAAAATACAAATTGCCGGATTGGGCTGTTTGTATTAGTCCAAAAGGAAAACCCTCCCTTGCCCACATACCAAACCCAGGCCCAATACACCACCACCCGGTCCAGTCCCTCCATAACAAAACGACGTCCGTTTTGACGTCGTTTAATCACAACCGTTCATCTCCCCATATCCGACGGCCATGATTAGTCCCCAAGATCAAATATAACTGTTCGAAATTTTATACAAAATCAAAACAATATCTCTTCTTCCTCGTACCAACCCACCCCTGTAACGCCGGTCACCGTCTCCGCCATAAGCCACCGTACCCCACCGTCCCACCACCATCCCGCCGCCGGCCGGAAATCGCCGCGCCGGCGGCGAAGCTCCAATGACCACCAAAAAAATACACCACAGATTCATCTTCCTCTCCTCTTTCCAAACTCCCATAATATCATCTTCCAATTCCTAGCCAAACTCTCGAATATTGAATCAAAAGTTCCGGCCAAAACACAAACTTTATCCAAACAGGCCCAAATTCACACCCCATAGTCCCCATGGCTTCCTCATCGTTAACCCCCCAACCAAAATCGTTCAAACACTTACTGGAATTCCCCCAATTTTAGATCTTAAAAAAAAACTGGCAAACCCTAGATAAAAACCTTTGAGATTTCTGACCGTAACTTCCTCAATCATGTGGATTCTTATGAAAATACATGGTTGGGGATGTTACGTGTCAAGAATCCTCAAGGATTCAAGCAAAAAAGTTGTCCCGAGCCCTTAATCGATTAGGTAATGTTTTCTTTCTTCTCGATCCTTATTTTGTGTTCTAGTGATTCTAAATAGCATTGTATTAGCAGTAGTTTGATTTGATGTGTTTTATTTCATTTCAATCTTGGTTTAGCTATTGTTTCCAATTTTTCTATTCAAACACTGTCTGGTTAATGGCAGTGGTGATGTTAGTTCCAATTTAAATGATAATTGTTCTTAATTCAATATTTAGGATTAATTGAATGTTATAGCTGATTTAGGTTAGATGAAATTAACATAGTCAATATTAAGTTAAATTTAAAGGGGCTTGGGTATCTAGCAATTTCAGAAGGCTTAAAGGGTAGTTTGGACATGGGAAAAGGGTTAGTTCAGCAGGTTTGGTAGTTTTTGAAGAGGTTTAAGGTAGAATAGGGATTGTGATAGGCATGGAACTTTTCTAGGAGGACTATAGTGTAGATTCTAATAAACTTAGGTTAGTTGCTTGCATAACAAGTTTAGAAATAGTGGGGTAAACACTGAAATTAGAATAGGGACTAAGGGGGGTAAAGAAAATCTTGAAAATTGGACTTAGTTCGCCTATAAATAGGCTAGTCATTTTGCCTGAGGGAGAAGGTCTGAAGTTTTTAGAAGGGGGAAGAGAGGAAAAAGCATTCTGGAATCTGAGAGGGAATTAGAGTTAAAAACCAGAAATAAAGAACACAACAAAAATATAAAAAGTATACGTTCCATCGAAAATCTTTAAATTTTCGTGGCACTTTTCTGTGAACAAATTATGAACAATTGGGGTACTCTACTTGAATTGCTAAACTGAGTCTGGGTAGGTCAATCTGGTGCTGGACTATATTGGTGTTGCAATTGTTGGTGTCTTGGTTCATTGTTAAATTTCGATCCACCATTCCTGAACTTGCTGCGGGCTGCTGTTGCAAACTGTCATTGCTACTGATTTTCTCCTTTTCTTATTTTGCAATTACCAGGTACACTGCTGTCCTTAGTAGCATTGAAGCTTCACGAAATATATATGGGACAATTTTGGATTAGGAAATATCATGTTATCACACAAGTCTACCTCTGTTTTAGTTATTAGGCTTAAATATGTAGCTGTAACTTCATGTGATGGAACATGTATAGATATTAAAGTTAGGACTGTTTGTATAATTTAGGACGTTTAAATTATGAACACTTTGGGACTTTATTACGGCTCAAGTTCTATGATTCATGATAAAGCTATATTCAGTGAAATCCTGTTCATTGTTAGTTCGTGTACGATCCCACAGCTTGTTGATAAATCATGTATTAGTAGCGTATAGGCTCAATAGTTTTGCTTCGTTGTTTTAATGAGATTCAACTCATGCCAGAACATAGGTATTGAATTGATGATTGATTAGTCTTAGTTCTTAAAATGATCCTTATTCTTACAATATGGAATCCAGGCAATACACCTGAAAATTCAAGGACTTTTAGTCACTTTGGGCCCCAAACAAAAATGGCCCAGCAGCTGTATACAAAACTGGCCCAGAGTCCATTCCAAAGAGTCAGCTGCATGGCTGAAACTCTGATATGGGGTAGGGGTTTAATTCAAATTTTATTTTCATTGGGCCTACACCAAGGCCCACGACTGGCGCTGCTTACCAAAACGAACCAGGGTGTCGGGCTAATTCCGAAGCCCAACATGATGGAAGCTAAAAACCTATTAAAATTACATTAGGAGTATGGGGGATTAAGTTGCAACATAAATTTAAGTTTCCGAGTTAGGTAGCGGGTTCAAATTAAGAGGGTCCTCCCTTTTGTTTGAACTCGGACTTGAACTCGAGGCCTGAATTTATAAGAGCAAATTAATTAAGCCCATTTAGATACAAAAGAAATAGAAAATCGTATATGCTTTTAGGTTTTCCCCTTAAATAATAAATGAGATGAGCTTCGCCAAATAAAACATATAAATCGCGGGGCCTCCCATTAAATGTTCATACCAAAATATTTAGAATTCGGGGCGTGCCATTTAGCAAATTTCCATGGCCTCCCGCAAAGTTAATAAGACGTTAGCCACTTTAGGCGCGCTTTTAATAATTTACCTTCTTAAACTCGGGTGCACATTTATGTGACTCAAATCCAAATCTCAACGAAGTCGAAATGTGTTAACAATCACGGGTGCACTGGTGCGACGCGGTTCGAAACACATTTTCACGACGTTGCAATTCTTAAAAAATAATAATAATAAAAGCGGTTCAAAGTTAAAAGCACACAGATTGAAGCATGTATCAAACAAATAAGCCAAATATGACAGTTGAGCGACCGTGCTAGAACCACGGAACTCGGGAATGCCTGACACCTTCTCCCGGGTTAACAGAATTCCTTACCCGGATTTCTGGTTCGCTGACTATTAACAGAGTCATAATTTCCTCGATTCGGGATTCAACCGGTGACTTGGGACACCATAAATCTCCCAGGTGGCGACTCTGAATCTCTAAATAACAAATCCCGTCTCGATCGTCACTTCAAGTTGGAAATAACTCCCTTCACTACGCCCTTTGCTGGTGTAGTAAGTGAAAAAGGAGGTGTGACAAGATCTACATCCGAGAGATTGTTCGCCTTCATGGGGTGCCGGTATCTATCATTTCGGACCGGGGTACGCAGTTTACCTCACGCTTCTGGAGAGCAGTTCAGCAGGAGTTGGGCACCCAGGTTTAGTTGAGCACAGCATTCCATCCTCAGACGGACGGCCAGTTCGAGAGGACTATTCAGATATTGGAGGATATGCTCCGAGCCTGTGTGATTGATTTTGGAGGCTCGTGGGACCAGTTTTTGCCTTTAGCAAAGTTCGCCTACAACAACAGCTACCAGTCCAGCATTCAGATGGCTCCATATGAGGCGTTGTATGGTAGGCGATGTCGGTCTCCAGTCGGATGGTTTGAGCCGGGAGAGGCTCGGTTATTGGGTACAGATTTAGTTCAGGAGGCCTTGGATAAGGTCAAGATCATTCAGGACAGGTTTCGTTCGGCTCAGTCGCGGCAAAAGAGTTATGCGGATCGTAAGGTTCGAGATGTAGCTTTCATGGTTGGTGAGCGGGTCTTGCTCCGAGTGTCGCCTATGAAGGGCGTGATGAGATTTGGGAAGAAGGGCAAGCTTAGCCCTAGGTTCATTGGCCCATTTGAGATTCCCGATCGTATGGGAGAGGTGGCTTACAGACTTGCCTTGCCGCCCAGCTTGTCAGCCGTGCATCCAGTGTTTCATGTGTCCATGCTTTGGAGGTATCACGGCGATCCAGCCCACGTGTTAGATTTCAGCACTGTCCAGTTGGAAAAGGATCTGTCCTACGAGGAGGAGCCGGTAGCTATTCTAGACCGGCAGGTTCGACAGTTGAGATCGAAGAGTTTTCCTTCAGTGCGTGTCCAGTGGAGAGGTCAGCCTCCTGAGGCATCGACCTGGGAGTCCGAGTCTGATATGCGGAGCCGTTATCCTCATCTATTTCCCGACTCAGGTACTTCTTTCTTTTGTCCGTTCGAGGACGAACGGTTGTTTTAGAGGTGGAGAATGTGACGACCCAAAGGGTCATCACCGGATTTCTCTCTTTTTCCGTGCTTCCGAGGCCTTGAAAACCTCACCTTTAGTTGCCTCGATTTTCGTGCGCAGTCCGGGCGCGTAGCCGGAAAGATTATATGTTAAATTCTGTGAAAAAATTCAAAATGTGGCTTTAAAATGATTAAAGTTGAATTCGGTCAACATTTTTGGTAAACGGACCCGGACCCGTGATTCGATGGTCCCGAGGGGTCCGTAGAAAAATATGGGACTCAGGAATGTGCCTGTAGTCGAAATCCGAAGTCTAGAACCCGAGTAAAAGAATTTTTCTGTGAAATTGTTTTTCTGAAATTATTAAGGAAAATGGAAAAGAAAATTGATTAAAAGACTATGGTATCGGGCTCGTATTTTGGTTCCGACGCCCGGTACAAGTCTTAAATATGTGTTAAGCGCTTTCTGTAAAGTTTGGTCGAAAACGGACGTCATTTGGCGTGTTTCGGACCTAAATATCTAAAGTTTGAAGTTTGTGAAGTTAGAATGAAAAATGATGATTTTGAGGTTTGATTCATTGAGTTTGATGTTGTTTTGGCGATTTGATCACTCGAGTAAGTTTGTAGGATGTTGTTGAGTTAGTGTGTGTGATTGGTTGGGAGCCCCGAGGGCTCGGGAGTATTTTCAGAGGTGTTCGGGGTATTTTTGAACTTAGAAAAAGTAGCAGATTTCCTGCAATTTTTGCACAGTGCTTTCCTTCTTCGCGATCGCGTCTTTCAGCTCGCGTTCGCACAGCCTTAGCCTTCCATTCATAGCGTTCGCGTTACCCCATACGCGATCGCGTAAGCCAACTCAGGACCCCCAGTAATTCCTTCATCGTGTTCGCGGACTAGTCCTCGCGTTCGCGTAGTAACAGCCTCTTCTTCATCGCGTTCGCGTACCCCATCTCGCGTTCGCATAGTACAAGTCCTGGACCCAGCCTTTCCCCTTCTACGCGTTCGCGATAAGTCTTCCGCGAACGCGATGTTCCCAGCCTTCTTTCTTCGCGAACGCGAAGGTAAAAAACGCCCAGTGATTTTGTTAAAATTACAGAAACAGTAGCTTCGGGATTTTCCTCATTTTTCCACACGAACTCTTCTCCCTAACACCCCATAGACGATTTTGAAGAGCCTTTTCCTCCATAGCTTCTTAGGTAAGTGTTCTTAACTTCATTCTCTCTTAATTTCTTCATCTAATCACTAATTTCCTAGCCCTAAATCATGAATTCAAAGTAGAAATTAAGGGTTTTGGGTAGAGTTAGGGTTTTGGGAATTTTGGGTGATTCAACCCCAATTTGGGGTCGAATCTTAAAACAAATTATATATTTGAACTCGTGGGGTTATGGGTGACTAGGTTTTGGTCCGAGCCTCGTGTTTGGACCATGTGGGTCCGGTGTCGGATTTTGGTATTTTTGGAAGAATGCTAGAAAACTCATTTCTAGGCTATGGGATTATGTTGTTGAGCCCTAATTGATATTATTGAATTAATCATGCCTAGATACCATTGTTTCGAAGTCGGATTTTAGAGGAAATGCGGTATTGGAGAGTTGATTGCTATTCTTTGGACCGAGGTAAGTGTTTGATCTAACTTTGGCTTGAGGGAATAGGATTAGAGTGTTATTAATTGCTAATTGCTAAATGATCGAGTACAGTGTATAGGCATGGTGACGAGTATCTATACACCGAGACCGTGGGTCCTTATTTGCACGTATTTCTGATATTTTTGAGACTCTTCTATGCTAATTGATGAATTCTACATAATGTGAAGAGTTTGAGGATTGGTTATGAATTGTAAATTTTTTGGTGCGTTGGCTCGAACAATAAAAATACTATTGAGTAAGAAATGAAAGAAATGGAAAGAGATATGATTAATCCCTTGCCGAGATGGTTTTAGCATATTGATTATCTCCCTTGCCGGGATGTGAAAGTTGTTGTTGTTACTCCCTTGCCGGGATTTAGCTGTTTAATTGTGTTTTCCCTTGCCGGGACATTTCTTATTATCTGCTTATTCCCTCGCCCGTTTGGTTGTGATTGTTGTTTGGGTGAGGAAGAGTGATAATGCACGAAGGGTCATTCTGTGCCATGCTTGATTATATTTGCACGAAGGGTCATTCCGTGCTATGTTTGATTATATTTGCACGAAGGGTCATTCCGTGCCATGTTCTGATTATATTTGCACGAAGGGTCATTCCGTGCCATGTTTTGATTATTTATGCACGAAGGGACATTCCGTGCTCTGATTTGACTATAATTGCACGAAGGATCATTCCGTGCCATGAAATGAGAGTTATGTGAGGGAAAGCACGAAGGGTGATGCCGTGCATTCGATTTGATGGTTTTTGATGAGAATGAGAGTAAAAGCACGAAGGTTGATGCCGTGCAACTGTTGATTCTCCTGTTTTCTCTTGTTAATTATTGTTATTGCCCTGTTTCTTACTTAAGTTGATGACTTTATATCCGGATTGTACTCCCCCATAGCATGCTTCCCTCCCTTGTTAACTGTTTAATTTCGGTATTCCTTCCTTTATTGCATATATATATATTGAACTGCACAGGTTGATTTGGTAGTCCTGTCTAGTCTCGTCACTACTTCGCCGGGGTTAAGCCAGGCACTTACCAGCACATGGGGTCGGTTGTGTTGATGCTACACTTCTGTGCTCTTTTGCACAGATCACGGTACCGGAGCAGCTCTTGGACCACAGCAGTAGTTGATCGGGAGCCCTCTTCAGTCCAGGGACTTACGAGGTAGCCTAGCTGGCGTTCGCAGGCCGGAGTCGCTTTCCATGTTTCAGTTTGTTTTCATTGTATCGAGACAGACATTATATATTTTTCTATTCTGACTTGTTTGTAGTACTCTTTAGTGGTTCGTGAGATAGCGACTCCAGTCTTGGGTAGTGAAATATTAGACTTCCGCATTTTGGGTTTTCAATTATTTATGTTTTGAAAGACTTCCGCATTTATTTAAAGACTCGTTCTTTTATTATTTGTTATGTTGTTATCCGAAAATGTTTAAATGTTTGGCTTGCCTAGCTCCAACAGTAGGCGCCATCACGACTCCCGATGGTGGGAAATCCGGGTCGTGACAATTATAGCTAAAAATCCGAAATCGGCTCAAACCCGGCCCTCGGATTGGAATCCGACAAAAGTCACAAAATTCGAAAGCCCATTCACTCACGAGTCTAACTAAACAAAATTTACTCAAATCCGACAACAAAATCCCATTCAAAACCTCAAAATTCCATCTCAAGAACACTCCCACTTTTTCCCTAATTTTTCACTCCCAATCACAACTTAGATGACAAAATCAAAGATATAATCATGGATTCAACCAAAACCAAGTGAGAAACACTTACCCCAATCAACTCCATGAAAATCCCTTCAAGAATCGCCCAAATCCGTGATCTCTACCTCAAAATATGAAAAATGAGCTCAAACCCTCGATTTTTTAATTTAACAATGTCTGCCCAGATTTCCTTCTTCGCGAACGCGACCGTCCTCTCGCGTTCGCGTAGACCAACTTGACTGCCTCTCTAATAAGTAGGGATTTTAACCTATTATTTGCTCTCTTTTACTTGCATTTTGGGCCTAAAATGCGTGAAGGTATTCCCGGAAACTAATGTAATATGCTTGCTTCCAGGGATTGTTCAAAATGAGCCAAAGGAGCCACAATCAACTCATACAGAAGTTAAAACATGAACAAAAACCAAGCCTGGGCCAAAAGATATGAAACGTGGACGGCGTTAGAAAAGTGCGGCCGTGAAAGTATCAGCGCGGTCGCGAACACTATTTCGAGGACCGCAGAATGAAGAATCAGAGAGATGGATTGTTCGGCTATAACATGAACGCGGACTGTGTCAGAAAAGTGTGGCCACAAAAGTACCGCTGGCGCCGCGATTGGAATTATGCGAACCGCGGTTGCTGAGGTTCAGAGAGTTCACATATCAGGCTAAAACAAGAAGTGCAATCCGTGTTAGAATTACGCGGCCGTAGAAGTCGCCTACGCGATCGCGATGCAAATTACGCGAACCGTGAAACCATGCTCAACCCAAATCCAGAAGTTGAAAACGCGAACCGCAGTAAAAATTATGTGGCCGGAAAGCAAGAGTGCGGCCGCGTTAAGAATTACGCGGCCGCGAAACAACAGCGGGGGTATTTTTGTCCGAAAATTTCAGCTTACTATAAATAGATCTTTTTGACATTTTTAGGTTAAGTTATGTTTTAGTTGAGCACGTGAGACGGCTGGAAATTCCGTTTTGGGAAATTTTTTACTAGAATTGTCTCTCAACATTAGATTTTCATCTTTTAATCTAGTATTATGAATTTTATCTTTGTTTCATCTTTGATTTCTGTTATTTCCATGAGTAGCTAAACGCAGAGCTAGGGTTGTGGCCCAACCCTAGTGTGGTATTTGATGGGTCTTGAATTTTAGGACTTGAATGTGTATAGGTTAGTGGTATTTAGCCTAGTTCTTGCTAGAACTATAGAATTAGTGGTTGCAAATACTGATTCATGCCTTTTTTACTTAGTCTCTACTTGAGAAAGAGGGACTAAGTCTAGGAAAACTAGGCTAACAAGGAATTGGGATGATCTCCAGAAATTGATGGCCCCAATTAAAGGGCTAAACCGAGATAGTAATACCCGAATTGAGCTAATATCACTTGTATTGCATGAATACCCATTTGGACTTGAGAAAGCCAAATTGGGCAAAATCACTCAAACTACCGAGAGGTATAGAGTGAGTACCCAGGTGTGATAGCTATATTACGACCCCAATTAATCACATGATTGCCCTAGATTTTTGCTACCCGTTAGATATCCACCTAGGTAGAAGTCACTACCCTAATCCCTTTAACCCTTGAAAATCAACAACAAAAACATTATACTAAGTTTCAAATATTGCATAATGTAGAATAGCATTAGAAGTAGAATCAAACCAAACATGTGTGGAAGTGTAATTAAGAGCAAAACCCACATCTAGACTTAGATATGAATCTAATTCCAAAAAAATTAACTCCCTGTGGATTCGATCTCGACCTAGTTGGGTAAAACTGCGTCGACTAACCTCGCTACTCAATAGTAGTGCAGGCTTGGACCCGATCAATTTTTGGCACCGTTGTCGGGGAGTTAGACGGTTTTAGCTATATTTCTGAGTATTTGTGTGTTTTCTTTTTCTTTCCTTCCATTTTTTTTAATTTGTGTGTGAATTGCTCTTAGGTACCAAATGGCTCTTAACAATGAAGCCCTGGGGAATTTGCCATTGGGAGAGGAGGTAGATGATGATCATGTGGATGAGACTCAACCTGAACCTCAAGCATAAAGGAGAGGCCGACCGCCTCATGATAATATTCCAAACCCTCCCCCAGCTCCTCCAAGGGTAGCACACTAGGTGTTGCCCAACGAAGGCTATGCAAGTGCAATAGTCCCGTCCCGGATTAGGGCGGGAAACTTTCAAATAACCAATGTCATGCTTACACTCTTGGAACAGAGGGGTTTCTTCACCGGAGCTCCACACCAATACGCCTACAAGCATCTCAAATGTTTTGTTGATACGTGCTGAGGGAGCAAGCAGACTAATGTCTCTGAGGACGCATTGAGGTTAAGGCTTTTCCCATTTTCACTAAGGGGGGAAGGCTTTGGATTGACTAGAAAGGTTACCCAACCATTCCATCACCACTTGGGATGAGTTGGCCGAGAAGTTCATCGCAAGGTTCTTTTCTCCGGACATATAGCGATGTTAAGAGATGAGATCCTTGCTTTTAAACAAGATCCAAATGAACCATTACATGAGATTTGGGAGAGGTACCGGACAATGGTAAAGGAGTTCCCAAACAACGACATGACTGAGGCTATTATCCAACAGACCTTCTATAGGGGGGACAACACTACAAACCAATGTATAGTTAACCAACTCGCTGGGGGAAACTTCATGAATACGCCATATGCCGAAGCGTGTGAAATACTTGATGAGATGGCGGATACTTCTTCGGTGTGGCAAAGTTGAGATAATGTGCCACAAGGTGATCCTAATGTTATTCACCTACACAAGGAGCTCCATGACCACAACCAAGCTATAGCTGAGTTGACTACTACCATGAACCAAGTGGCCAAAGCTCAGTTACAACAAGTTCAAGGGCCAAGACAAGTGAATGCCATGGAAGGAGTGAATATGATGATCGACTAGAGAAGGCAACGAGGTCAACAAGTTCAAAACAATCCGGACCAATTTGAGCAAAGTGGTAGTGGGTAAAATCAAGATGATTCATATGACAAAGTGAAGAGCTTCACTATATGAACAACTACCAAGGTCAATGGGGCAATACTCTGAATCAACAATAGTGGAGATCACAAGGAAATTGGGGAAATCAAAGTCAACACAGAAATTGGAATAGTGGCAACAACAACAACCAAAGCAATTGGGGGAACAACAACAATCAAAATTGGGTTAACCAAGGAAACCAAGGCAATTGGGTTGGCAACAATAATAGTAATTGGGGAGGCAATAACAATCAAGGGGGTTGGAACAACAATAATCAAGGGAATCAGGGGTCGGGCTTTCAAAGGCCTCCGATGTATCAACAACCAAACAACCCGCCTCCATATCCATCACAAGGTCCTAGCTCTTCCAACAATGAGATGGGACAGATTGAGAAAATGTTTGAGCAAATGATGAAGAAAAATGATGCCTCCGATGCCCAATTAGCTTCCCACAACACTTCTATCCGCAACTTGGAAGTCCAACTTGGCCAAACTTCTCAAGCTTTGAATACTCTCCCTAATGGGGCACTACCAAGTGATACGGTAGTAAACCCGATGGGTGGGAACAATACGGGCCATGCTATGGCGGTGACTACAAGAAGTGGTAGCGGTGGAGTTGCTAGTACCTCTAATCCAAGAAAGGTTGTGAGTGATGATGTGTTGGTGCAAGATGATGATGAGCCAAGCAATGATATGCATGTGAGTGATGAGAATGTGAATGATGAAGTGAGGATAGACATTGATGACAACATGGAGGAGACACAAAATGATGTGAACCCGTCTAGGGAACACGTGATAGACATACCGGAAACGGTAGTGCCCAAAGCCAAGGCCCCTTTGCCATCCTCCACCATATCCTCAAAGGCTTGAAAAACAAAACAATGAGAACTAAGCAAGAAATTCATTGATATGATGAAAAGTTTGTCCATAAATGTGCCTTTGGTTGAAGCTCTTGAGCAAATGCCGGGATATGCCAAGTTCATGAAGGACTTGGTAACAAAGAAGAGATCAATGAACTGTGAAACGATCAAAATGACACATCAAGTGAGTGCTATTGTGCACTCCATTGCTCCAAAGTTAGAAGACCCTGGTGCCTTTACAATCCCATGCACTATTGGTAGTGCCGATTTTGCCAAAGCTTTATGTGACTTGGGGGCAAGTATTAACTTGATGCCATACTCTATGTTCAAGAAATTGGGGATTGGGCAACCAAGTCCCACATCCATGAGGTTGCAAATGGAGGACAAGACAATGAACAGGCCATTTGGGATAATTGATGATGTGCTAGTCGGGTCGACAAGTTCATACTTTCCGTGGATTTTGTGATACTTGACTGTGAGGTTGACTACGAGGTGTCGATCATATTGGGAGACCTTTCCTAGCTACAGGGAAGGCCTTAGTTGATGTGGAAGCAGGGGAGCTCACCTTCCAGATGGGCGGTGAAAAAGTTGTGTTCTATGTTTGCAAGTCAATGAGGCAGCCTAATAGCAACGAAGTGTGTTCTTTTGTGGATCTTGTGACCGAAGTGATTGTTGAAGACACAAGTGCTGTGATTAATGTGGAAGACCCATTGGAAGCTGTGTTGTTGAATCATGATGTGGATGAGAAGGAAGTCTTGGTGGAATATGTCAATGCTTTGCAAAGAATGGGTTCATATACATATGAGCCCCTGAAACTCTCCTTGGATCTTGAGAACCGGAAGACTCCACCAACAAAGCCCTCAATCGAGGAGCCTCCCATATTGGAGTTGAAGCCTTTGCCTTCACACCTAAGGTATGAGTTCTTAGGCCCTTGATCCACTTTACCTGTTATTATTTCCTCATGCTTAACTAACGTGCAGGTAGATGCCACCCTTGCGGTGCTCCAAAGGAGGAAGAAAGCAATAGGTTGAACATTGGCGGATATTCGGGGTATAAGCCTTGCCTTTTGCATGTACAAAATCATATTGGAGGAGGATGCCAAACCCTCCGTGGAACATCAAAGAAGGTTGAATGAGGCCATGCAAGAGGTTGTCAAGAAAGAGGTCATCAAGTGGTTGGATGTTGGGGTTGTCTACCCCATTTCTGATAGTTCATGGACTTCACCAGTACAATGTGTCCCAAAGAAAGGGGGCATGACTGTAATTACAAATGATAACAATGAGTTGATCCCCACAAGAACTGTCACCGGTTGGAGAGTATGCATGGATTATAGGAAGCTCAACAAAGTGACTCGAAAAGACCATTTTCCACATCCTTTTCTTGATCAAATGTTGGATAGGTTAGCCGGACGTGCTTATTATTGCTTCTTGGATGGGTATTCCGAGTATAACTAGATTCTTATTGCACCTGAAGACCAAGAGAAGACCACTTTCACTTGTCCGTATGTCACATTTGCATTCTCAAGGATGCTGTTTGGTATATGTAATGCACCGACTACTTTTCAGCGGTGTATGATGGCAATATTCACGAATATGGTGGACGACTTCCTCGAGGTCTTCATGGATGATTTCTCTGTTATGGGGGACTCTTTTGATGAGTGTTTGGATAATCTTGATAAGGTCTTGTAACGTTGTGAAGAGACTAACTTGGTGCTTAATTGGGAGAAATGACACTTTATGGTTGAGGAGGGCATTGTCCTCGGTCATAAGATCTCCAAGAATGGTATTGAAGTGGATAAAGCAAAAATTGAAGTGATATCAAAACTCCCTCCTCCTACTTAAGTCAAAGGAGTGAGGAGCTTTCTAGGTCATGCGGGGTTTTACCGTAGGTTCATCAAGGATTTCTCAAAGGTGGTGAACCCCTTGTGCAAGTTGTTGGAAAAAGATGCAAAATTTGTGTTCAATGATGATTGTATGAAAGCTTTTGAGCTACTCAAGTATAGGTTGACTACCACTCCCATCATTACCGCACCATATTGGAGCTTACCATTTGAGCTCATGTGTGATGCTAAATGTGGCGATAAGAGTAGTATTGGGGCAAGAATCAACAAGATATTCCATCCAGTCATCTATGCTAATAAGACCATGAACAATGCCCAAGTCTACTATACAGTGACCAAGAAAGAACTCTTAGCCATTGTCTTTGCTATGGAAAAGTTTCGCTCGTACCTCATGGGTACCAAAGTGATAGTTCACACCGATCACGCGGCGCTTCGTTATTTGATGAGCAAGAAGGACTCAAAGGCTAGATCAATGAGGTGGGTACTTCTTCTACAAGAGTTTGATCTTGAAATCATAGACCGAAAAGGGAGTGAGAATCAAGTATCGGACCACTTGTCCCGTTTGGAAGAGGAGGGGAGGCCCCACGATGGCCTTGAGATCAATGATTCATTTCCGGATAAACAAATCCTTTCCACATCTTTGACCGGGATGCATTGGTTTGCCGATGTGGCTAACTATCTTGTGAGCGGAATTGTCCTGAATGATTTCTCTTCAAACCAAAGGAAGAAGCTCAAACGGGACTGCTTGGATTATTATTGGGATGAGCCATATCTTTTCAAAATTTGCATCGATGGTGTTATCTGGAGATGTGTTCCAGAAGAAGAGCAATTGGGTATTCTTGAAGCTTGCCATTCCTCACCCTATGGTGGTCACCATGGTGAGGCGAGAACTGCTACAAAGGTCCTAAGCTGTGATTCTATTGGCCTACCTTGTACAAAGATGCTAGCGAACTTGTTAAGCGGTGTGATGATTGCCAAAGAGCTGGTGGGATTTCCAAGAAGAATGAGATGCCTCTCACCACCATCCTTGAGATTGATATTTTTGATGTATAGGGCATCGACTTTATGGATCCATTTGTGAGTTCGTGTGGGAACACCTATATTCTTATTGTTGTAGATTACGTTTCCAAATGGGTTGAAGCGGTGGATTTGTCCAACAATGAAGCACGGAGTGTGGTGGCTTTCTTGAAGAAAAACATATTCACAAGGTTCGGCACCCCAAGGACCATCGTTAGTGATGGGGGTTCTCATTTTTGCAACAAAGCCTTTGACACTTTACTCTCCAAGTATGGTATCACTCACAAGGTGTCAACTCCTTATAACCCCAGGCAAGTGGATAGGTTGAGGTCTCCAATAGGGAGATCAAGAGTATTTTATCCAAGACTGTCAATGCAAACTAGACTGATTGGTCAAAGAAACTTGAAGATGCTTTTTGGGCCTATAGAACAGCTTACAAGACTCCCATTGGTATGTCTCTATATCCGTTGGTGTTTGGGAAAGCATGTCACCTCCCGGTGGAATTAGATCATAAGGCCATGTGGGCGTTGAAGAAGTTGAACCTAGAGTGGGATGTAGCTGCCAATTTTCGGGTGGAGCAATTGAATGAACTTGATGAGTTCCGGTTCCATGCTTACTCTAGTTCGTCATTGTATAAGGACGAGATGAATTACCTACATGATAAGTATATCCGGAACAAAGAATTCAAAGAAGGTGACCTTGTTCTCTTATTCAACTCTCGGTTACGGATGCTTCCGGGAAAGCTAAAGTCAAAATGGAGCGGTCCCTTTGAAGTGGTGCATGTAACTCCTTTAGGTGCTCTAGATTTAAAAAACAAGAATGTTGAGATCTTTAGAGTCAATGGGCACCGAGTGAAGCACTACCTTGGTAAGGTTGATGATGGCCACGTTGTGGCTTTGATCCATTTCAAGTGAATTATGGTAACATACGTCGTGCCGCGACATTAAATCAGGCGCTTCTTGGGAGGCAACCCATGTGTTTTTCTTTCTTTTGATTTTCTTCTTAGATTAGGCATTGTTTTGGACTAACTCGTTGTGAATTGTATGTAGAAATTGATTGTGCAGTGCAGGAAATTGACAAGGAAGAAATTTGGCCAAGTGACAAAAGTTTGCGGACTGCGCCCAAAATTTTGCGGAACACATGAGCACTTCATGGGCGCACAATTCTGTGCGCGGCCGCGTAGTTGAATTGAGCAAAATACCAACTCTCTGAAGTTGTCCTATCAAAATCCCTTCAGAGTTCGCGGCCGCGTTCAAATTTTCGCGGACCACGGAAATTCTGCGGACGCAGCCAATATTTTGCGGACCGTGCCCATGTGTTTGAAGTAGATCTACAAAAGGTAACAGAGTGCGAACCGCGACAAAATTTCGCGGCCGCACTCAGGTAAGGCGACAATGGTACGTTCCCGAGGTAGAGGTGATACGTCCAAAGGGAGGGCAGAACCCTCCCGATGCAGGGGTAAAGGCAAGAGTAAGCTACCTCTAGCAGTGCAAAAGTCAATCAGCAAATTAAGAGCCTCTATTAAAGCTGCGGATAAAGCCGCAGACCATTCTGAGAGCTGTGAATATATCGCATCCCGTAAAGCTTCTGAAGGAGACTCCGCGCCAAAACATATCCCCACACAATTTCCGAGGAGACTTCATTTAGTTGAAGAGCCTACCTCCCCATCTGGGTCGTCTAATGGCTCAGAGGGAGGTAGTGAGGCTTCGGCACCATCTTCCCCACCTGCTACAACATCGGCCTCAACAGCTGCACCTATTAATGTTGATGATGATGACGAGGTCCCGGATGACGGGAGAGGGGGTAATACCAATGTGGGGGGGTTAGCCAGGTCAAGAAAGTCCGAGGTATGGGCTGATAGATTCGTGAGCGAGAAAGCATATTTGAAATTTCGGGAATGGTGGCCCCAAAGGTCGCTCACCCTTGAGCGGCAGTTCATAGAGAGGGACCTCCTTACCCACAATCCAAATGTCAAGAAACAATTTGAGGAGAGAAAAGGGTGGAAGTACTTCACCAGCAAAATAGTGGATGCAAATGAGTACCTTGTCAAAGAGTTCTACGCAAATGTTTCCCACATCAAAAAGGGCACCACTGTAACAAAGGTCCGGAACTTGAATATCCGGTTTGATGGCCACACTTTGAACAACTATGCCAGTTTTGAGGATGTGGAAGTCGTGCAATACTCGGAGAAGCTGGCCCTAGATGAAGCAGCCCGTCCATGGCTAATGGAGATATTAGCCAATCCAGGGACGACACCGGAATGGCTCACAGCTGGAGTCCCAATAGCCAGAAACACCCTCAGCTTTGAAGCCAAAGGGTGGTCCACATTTGTGTGCAGCCGGCTGGACCCGTGCCAGCACGATAATGTCCTCCCACTCTCCCGGGCGATCTTGATAGCTTCCATCATGGCGGGGTATCCAATTAATGTGGGGAACCTCATGTCCTACCACATCTCCAAGGCAGTTGGAAAAGAAGAAAGATTCTATCCCTACCCCAACTTCATCACCATGTATCTCGAGGACCAAGGGGTCGAGAAGAGGCACTATGACACAAAGGTGAAGCCTAAAAAGCCTTTCTCCTGGTATAGCCTCCAAGGACTGGACAACCCTAAAGCAAAGGGTAAAGCTACTACCTCCACTGGCCAGTCTGAAGAGCCAAGGGTAGTGGCCACCGGGTTAGATCCTTCCACGGTAGAGGGATCTTCAGCTGCCATACCTCATCCTTCATCCGGGCGATCCATCATCGTGCCATTATCTGTGCCCTAATCTTCCACTTACCCTCAGACTGCACTATGGGTTTCTCAGACATTATCCAGCATCAACAACTGGATGCATGAAGCTACATCAAAGATGTCTGTCTTATCTAGTGCAATAGCAGCACAGTTAGCCCCAGAACAGCTTTAGGTACCTCCATCAGTGGAGGCTTCATTAAAGGAGCTGCTGGACAACTAGAAGAAGCTCCCGGACAACCAGAAGAAGATCGTGGAGACTTCGGTTACACATGGAAAGGTTATCAAAGATCTGGACAAGCAAGTGAAGAAGATGAAGAAGACTCAGTCCTCAAAGGAGTCAGCGGAGCTGCTGAAGAAGGAGGTAGAGAAGTTTACATCTGCTGGAGACATCCCACTGGACTTGCTCATGCAGGAGCAAGCCCCAGCAGCACAGGCAGCAGAGCATGAGGCACCAGATGTAGCAGCTGGCCAGTCTGAGGAGCCGGCTGCCACTACACATATTGCTAAGGAGATGATCCAAATGCTCAGCAACCCCGTGGTTCCCCAGTCAGAGGATGTGGAGATCCAGTTAGAGGATCCAGAGAGAGCTGATAATCCTATGCAGTCCGAGGACCCCACTCATGTGCCTGACCCGGTGCAGACATAGACCACATAGGGAGTTTTCTTTACTCTCTAATCCTTTCCCTGATCTTATTTTGATATTAGCATTGAGGACAATGCTATCTTTTATTTGGGGGGTGGTCCATTTTGATTTGGTGATGATTTGATAACATTGGCATGTAATAACTATAATACTATTTTTTTATCTTTACTTATCTTTATTTTCACTTTTGGTATGTATATATTCGTTATTTTTACTTTTTGTATGTATATATTCGTCATTTTCACATTTGGTATGTATATATTTTTACCATTTGATGTATATATTAAGTTTAATTTTCATAGTTTACTTCATAACTTCGTTCGTTATTTTTCCTTATTAGCATAGCTTCTTATTTCCTTTAGTATCTTCTTGTTTATTGGTTAGCTTCTTTTTCTTTTTTAAGTTTTATGTTGACAATAAGCATTTGATTTTCTTAATGCCACGATTCTTTCCAAAGGTGTATGTCGTGTGAACCGGGTGGCTCTTCCCAACGATGGATGGCGTGACAACCTTCTTAAGGGATTGAGTCCGTTTTCTTTATGTTTTGGTGTAAATAGTAATAATGAATAAAAGTGTCTCAATCAGGCTTCACTTGGGCCTAACACATTTACCTTCGACCTTATGGTTATAAACAAGTTGATTGGCAAAGAATAGCTCTAGTTGTGACCTTTAGACTCTTGTGTTGACTAAAGCAATCATCGAGTGGCTTCTTGGAGCCATTTGTGATGCTCAATCTTAGCTAGGGTTGTTGTGGGCCCTCGAATCTATTC
Source organism: Nicotiana attenuata (assembly GCF_001879085.1). Taxonomy (NCBI): domain Eukaryota; kingdom Viridiplantae; phylum Streptophyta; class Magnoliopsida; order Solanales; family Solanaceae; genus Nicotiana; species Nicotiana attenuata. The sequence goes on from NC_031991.1 coordinate 60,480,989, forward strand.
TTTAACAATCCACCAGCTTGAGAGGTGAGGTATTGAATTTGCAAGTCCAAGTCCCCTGCCAATAAGTCTAGAACTTGCCCTGAATGTTTGTCTAGGCGAAATTCTAAGTGTAGCTCGACTTGAGAAATAATTGTAGGCTCTCCTTGATCAAAGTTTGAAACTTGAAAGCTTCTGTAGCCTACAATATAATATTCCTAGTCAGCCCCTTTGAGCCGAAGCGCTTTTTCTTTCAATAACCACGTTACAAGCCTTTATCCGTTCTATAATGACCCTCTCTTGGCACCCGATCTTTCCTTAGCATTCGTGATAAACAATTGGCAAAAGCATAAGTTTGGGGGAGAGACGGGAAATGTGAATGTGATAAAAAGTACAAAGAACAAAAAGAAATGAAGAAAAGGGAAGGCAAAGAAAAGAAAGAAAGGCCAAAAAGAAATGTGTCAAAAAGAAAGTGAAAATTGAAGGGATTCAAATAAAGCAATGATGAAAGGCTTGGAATGATTACAAAAGGAGAAAAATGATTGCCATGAACAAGAAAGAGTGACAATGTGTCTCTCTAAGGAAGAAGAAAATAAATCAAAGAGTCAAGAATGTATGAGCCGAAATGAAAAAATGGAGTGCTTAAGGAAAGATGAAACCGTCACATGTCGAATAAGTCCTACCTTGATCCAAAAGCCTTCATTACATTCCCACAAAAGCCTTATATGATTTCGAGTTGAGTGAGATTACATTAGTGGTGATTTACATAAGGGGCAAGCTTATGGTACTTAGAGCCGGACTTGTGATATTCTTTTGAGAGAGATGAGCATACTTCTTCACAATCCTTGTTTTGAGTGTTACAATATAAGGTGAGATTTGCTTATGGAGAGTAGAGGGGGAGGAGTTTGGATTCCACAATGACCTACGTAGTAGAGAGAGCTTCCTTGGTGAGTTAAGTCAACTCTTGAAGCTCTTGTGTCACATTTGAGCTATGGTACTAAAAAGTCAAAGCTTGGTGTTGTTGATAATTCATTGGTGTTGAGGGTAATTGTTAGTCCCAATTGATACATGATTGATTCACATTAGGGCAGCTGAAATATCCTTCTGTTTTATTTTAGTGGAGGTAGGAATTACCTTAGTTGCTTGAGGACAAGCAAATGCTTAAGTTTGGGGGAGTTGATAAGTAGGGATTTTAACCTATTATTTGCTCTCTTTTACTTGCGTTTTGGGCCTAAAATGCGTGAAGGTATTCCCGAAAACTAATGTAATATGCTTGCTTGTAGGGATTGTTCAGAATGAGCTAAAAGAGCCATAATCAACTCATATAGGAGTCAAAACTTGAACAAAAACCAAGCCTGGGCCAAAAGATATGAAACGCGTACCGCGTCAGAAAAATGCGGCCGCGAAAGTATCAACGTGGCCGTGAACACTATTTCGAGGACCGCGAATGAAGAATCAGAGAGATGGATTGATGGGCTATAACATGAACGCGGACCGCGTCAGAGAAGTGCGGTCGCGATTGGAATTATGCGAACTGCGGTTGCTGAGGTTCAGAGAGTTCACATTTCAAGCTAAAACAAGAAGTGCAGTCCGCATTATAATTACGCGGCCGCGGAGGTCTCCTACGTGGCCGCGATGCAAATTATGCGAACCGCGAAACCATGCTCAACCCAGATCCAGAAGTTGAAAATGCAGACCGCAGTCAGAATTACGCGGCTGCAAAAGCAAGAGTGCGGCCGCGTTAAGAATTACGTTGCCGGGTAACCTCCTTAGGGGTATTTTTGTCCGAAAATTTCAGCTTAGTATAAATAGATCTTTTTGATATTTTTAGGTTAAGTTATGTTTTAGCTAAGCACGTGAGAAGGCTGGAAATTTCGTTTTGGGCAATTTTGTACTAGAATTATCTCTCAACATTAGATTTTCATCTTTTTATCTAGTATTATGAATTTTATCTTTGTTTCATCTTTGATTTCTGTTATTTCCATGAGTAGCTAAACCCATAGATAGGGTTGTGACCCAACCCTAGTGTGGGTATTTGACGGGTCTTGAATTTTAAGGCTTGAACGTGTATGGGTTAGTGGTATTTAGCCTAGTTCTTGCTAGAACTATAGAATTAGTGGTTGCAAACACTAATTCATGCCTTTTTTACTTAGTCTCTACTTAAGAAAGAGGGACTAAGTCTAGGAAAACTAGGCTAACAACGAATTGGGGTGAACTCAAAAAATTGATAGCCCCAATTAAAGGATTAAACCTAGAGATAGTAATACCCGATTTAAGCTAATATCACTTGTATTGCATGAATACCCATTTGGACTTGAGAAAGCCAAATTGGGCAAAATCACTCAAACTACCGAGAGGTATATAGTGAGTACCCAGGTGTGATAGCTATATTACGACCCCAATTAATCACATGATTTCCCTAGATTCTTGCTACCCGTTAGATATCCACCTAGGTAGAAGTCACTACCCTAGTCCCTTTAACCCTTGAAAATCAACAACAAAAATATTATACTTAGTTTCAAATATTGCATACCGTAGAATAGCATTAGAAATAGAATCAAACCAAACATGTGTGGAAGTGTAATTAAGAGCAAAACCCACATCTAGACTTAGATATAAATCTAATTCCAAAAAAATTAACTCCTTGTGGATTCGATCCCGACCTAGTTGGGTAAAACTGCATCGACCAACCTTGCTACTCAATAGTAGTGCAGTCTTGGATCCGATCACTCTCCGCTTTACTCTTCGCAAACGCGAAACATGCCTCGCGAACGCGATGCTTTACTAGCTCGAACCTTCGCGAACGCGAACGCGACCACCACTTCGCGAACACGTAGAACAAAAGGTTGGGGGCCCCAGCTACCTCTCTCCTCTTCGCGTACGCGACCCTACTCCTGCGTTCGCGATGCACACACAGACCACGCCTTCGCGAACGCGAAGAGCAAATCCTCATCATCTGAAAAACACTCTTCGCAAACGCGAAGACCCTCTCGCGAACGCGAAAGAGGAAACCAAAAAAATGCAGCAGCAGATATCAGCAATCTCACCAAGGCCAAAATGATCCGTTAACCACTCGAAACTCACCTGAGGCCACCGGGACCTCAACCAAACATACCAACACGTCCCATAATATCAAACGAACTTAGTCGAACCTTCGAATCACTCAAACAACATTAAAAACATGAATTACACACGGATTCAAACCTAATGAACTTAGAAATTTCTGAATTTCAGAAACGACATCGAAACCTACCAAACCACGTCCGAATGACCTCAAATTTTGCACACAAGTCAGAAATGACACCACGAACCTACTCCAACTTTCGAAAATCCAAACCGATCCCGATATCAAAATTTTCACTGCCGGACAAAATTGCCATAATTGTAACTTTCGCCAATTCAAGTCTAATACTACCACGGGCCTCCAAATCACATTCTAGACACGTTCGTAAGTCCAAAATCACCTAACGGAGCTAACAGAACCATCAAAATTCAAATCCGAGGTCGTTAACACATAAGTCAACGTCCGGTCAACTTTTACAACTTAAGCTTTCAACTTAAAAAACTATATTTTTCAGTTATGCATATGATAATACCAGATATGGTGTATAACTAATGCATATGTTCAAAAAGTGTACCAAACAAGGTATTATTACATAAAGCTAAGACATGCATAATTTATTGAATTCTATTTGCAGAAACCAGAACAAGAAAGAGATGAAATTAAGAGACTATGTGTCTCAGTTCCCTCCGAAACCACTCCGGACTCGAACTAACTGACCTGGTATATCATAATATAGCTGTAGAACACAAAAAAAGAAGGAAATGGGGGAACGGAGCCATAATTCTCGAAACGACCGGCCAGATCGTTACAGATTCAAGATCAAGCTCAAATACCACGATTGTTGCAATATTTTTCGGTCTTGATTATTTTCTTGACACAGTTTATTGTGTACATATATAAATAGCTGGAGTAATTTCAGTATCAAACTTGCAATAAAATAATAGCATATTTTAATCAAGCATAAAGTTTGAAGGACAATTTTGACTTTAACTAAGCTAATGCATGCATTAAAACTCGTTGCATTGTTAATACCATGGTTTCCTATGTATCAGTTATGCATATGATAATACCAGATATGGTATATAACTAATGCATATGTTCAAAAAATAATACCAAACAAGGTATTATTACACAAAGCTAATACATGCATTATTTATTGAATTCTATTTGCAGAAACCAGAACAAGAAAGAGATGAAATGAAAAAAAAAGACATCCGACCTGCCGGATTCGAACCAGCGACCTAAGGATTGCTATGAGCAGCACACTACAGTCCTCCGCTCTACCAACTGAGCTAAGGTCGGTTGATGTTAAAGTTCCACATTGACACAATTGTTATTTGTTTCCTTTAATATTTGCTTAATATCTAAATTTAATTTCAAAAAAATTGATGAATTAGTACTTTAATATACACAGAATATATATGTAATAGATCTTCAAGCTCCAATTATGTCTTTTTTTTCTTGGAAAGCGAAGTACTACATCACTTCGCTGATACAATTGTGTTCCCAGTAATTTAACCTACCTATTGTAATTTTTTGTTGTTGAGACTTAAGATAATGCTGTTTATATCCAATTTCATACTCGTTACTGTTTTAATATTGCTTTACAGATTTGTATAGTTATCTTTTTTTCGAGTATTTTTTATCTTTTTATGAGAATTTAGCATTGAATTGCGAAATGTGCAGTACTATAATTCGATCTATAAAGATCCTTAGTAAGTTTAAAAGGCGTTGGTCATTGATTAAGTANGGAAATTATGACTCTGTTATCAGTCCGCGAACCAGAAATCCAGGTAAGGAATTCTGTTAACCCGGGAGAAGGTGTTAGGCATTCCCGGGTTCCGTGGTTCTAGCACGGTCGCTCAACTGTTGTATTTGATTTATCTGATTTCAAAACATGTTCTAGTTTATGCTTTTATTAGTAAACCGCTTTTATTTTTTTATGTTTAATAAGAATTGCAACGGCGTAAAATGCGTCTCGAACCACGTCGCACCAGTGCGCCCGTGATTGTTAACATATTTCGACTTCGTTGAGATTTGGATTTGGGTCACATAAATGTGCACCCGTATTTAGGGAGGTAAATTTATTAATGAACGCGCCTAAAGTGACTAACGTGTTATTAACCTTGCGGGAAGCCATGAAAATTCGCTAAATGGCACGTCCCGAATTCTAAGTATTTTAAGTATAAACATTTAAAGAGGGCCACGCAATTTATGAATTTTATTTGGCGCGGCGCACCTTGTTTTTATTTTAAAGGCCAACCTAAAAGAACTACGATTTTCTATTAAAAAGTGTCTCTAAGGATCGAATTAATTAATTAACTAACCTTTAAGGAATTCGGGTCTCAAACTCAAGTCCACACTTAAACAAGAGGGGAACCCCTTAATTCAAATGTGCTACTTAGCTTGGAAGGCCCCAAACTACACTATGGAATTTAATCAATAATTTAATAACATAAAAAACTTTCAAAGTCCTTAACAGATTGGGCCTGATGACTGGCCCAGATATGAGGCAATCTAGTCATACCGCTGGACATACCATATTCAAACTTTAGGCTCAGATGAGCCTGAGCTGGGCCTAAATTTCAAGTGACAAAACTATTTGCTGGGCTCCAGAACAAGCCCAAACTTAACACACGATTTTATGTGAGGTTTTGCAGCATTGATTTTGATCACAACTGGACTTGAACAGATTCAACTGGTACATATTTTAATTTGTTTGTATACTAATAACTCCAGAATTTCGAAAATCCTCTAAATTTAGTTAATACTTTTCAAAAATAAAATCAGCCACGGTCTAGGAAACTAGAAGTAATTACTGGTGTTCGTTTCTGATTTCAACAAACAATATGACGAACATGTTAATTCAAATCATGATAATATATTCTAATACTTTTAGTAAAACTAAACTACACTATCAAGGCACTATTATACTCTAAGCTTAGATTTCAAACATGATAACAAACCAAAACTAATTAAATCTAACATTATTCAACAGGACAGCCATATAATTGTATGAAAATCCAGCAGTCCAATACAGTCCATATAGTCCTAATTAACATAAATCAGTAATGAACCTACAGCTACATGTTGAACTAATAGTGAAAGCAAAACAGAGTTGTATGGTAGAGAAACTTCATCATTTGGATTTCACAAGTGTCAAGTACATTGAGTGAGACTTCATGCTATTGGAGATAACAAGGGTACCTGGAATTGGAGCAAAGTAGAAGAAAGGCAGCAGCAGAAATAAGAGGCAGCAGCAATGCAGAATCAAACTCGAAGCCCAAGAGTGTTTTGAAAATCAAACGGGGTAGACCAAATAACCCCAGTAATACCGAAATACTTTAAACACCCAATTAGCTATCTCAAATCCACTTGAATTGACCCATAACAGTCTCAATGAACCAGAAATTATCCAAAGTCAAATAATCCAACTTGAAAATTCCTCTAGAATCAAATTAATGGACCTCTGAAACTCGAAACTAGAAGAATAGATCTCAACAATCAGAATTCAAACTAGCTCGAATTATCTGGTGGAATAGTAATGTATTTTTGGATTTTTTTGATCGATTATCTACTGTTTTTGGATTTTTGCAAGCTTAAATTTTAAAAATCAGGCCTGAAATTCAAGAGGGAGCTTGTTGGGGAACTTTTGGAGGCTCCAAACTTGTGAATCAAGGCAAATGAATGCCTATTTATAGGTGAACTTAGGTCCAATTTCAGATTTTCCCTTTACCCCATTGGTCCCTATTTTAATTCTATTTTTATCCTTTATTTTCTGACTTGTCACACAAGTAACTACCCTAAGTTTACTGAAATATACACTATAGTCCATCCTAAAAGGTTCTATACCTATTACAATTCCTATTCTACCCTTACTTTACTTCAATAATTACCAAACTTGATGAAACTACCCTTTTCCNGATTTGTATAGTTTAAACGTTTTTTTTCGAGTAGTTTTTTTATCTTTTTATGAGAATTTAGCATTGAATTGCGAAATGTGCAGTACTATAATTCGATCTATAAAGATCCTTAGTAAGTTTAAAAGGCGTTGGTCATTGATTAAGTAAATTTCATTTGAATATTGTCGATAACTGAAAAAATCATTTATCCATTAAAAGTGACATTAAGTCATTATTCACAGCTTAATACGTGGAATTCATTCAAAATGCAACCAAAGGCCACGAATGTTGTTATATTAAATATTAAGATGATTGAATATGAATACATATCTTATTGTTAAGATGTTCTCTTTAAATCTAAATACGGGATAATCACAAGTGTTTTTCTTTCTTAGCATCTGCTTGTGTATAATTCACATTTATTTAATAATTAATAAAAATAAAATTATGTTTAAATACAACATTCCGAATAAAATCTTAATCTACATGGTGATGTCTGGCATCCTATATTGCTACAAGCATTTGACAACTGATTCAAAGTACAGAATTAAAGCCAAAAGAACTTTGTCGAAAATGAACTCGAATCATTTGCTAGAGAGTATTACGAATAAACGACCAAAAAACAGAGGGGGAAATTGATATGTTACAGTAGCTAAGATTGCCCTTATTGTATAAAATGCCTTCACAATTTTAATCTAACATATGGCTCGTATAGTTATAATGAGACATCACAAGGAAAAACTATTAGACCTATCAATTCTCATTTGCCTTGTGCCTTGAAATGTGTAATTACATGGCCCTATGTACACCTTACGGCTACATAGGAGATGTGGTTGTTCCATTTGTAGAACCATTTCTTTTCTTCTTCTGCTCTCTTGTTGCTCTGAATGTCCAAAATTTTTGGTTCCACCCTTCTGTTGTGAACTTTATGCTGTTTAATAATATGATCCAACAAACAAATGAGTATTATCATCTACAACCTTGAGACCCCGGCCAATTTTTTTAGCTTGCTTGTCTTCTAGAAAATGGTTTCTGGCAAATTAGTAGCTTCTCGTCACTGCTTTCAACCTCTACAACTCTCGCGTCCCATTTTAACCTTGCGGCATGAACTCTTGCTAACTCAATAAGAGGGACACTATCACGTATAATCACCCAGCCCTGCAGCATACAAATAGAGGTTAGCGAAATTATCAGCCAAGTGATAACGACTTCCCTAAATGAGCATGCATGCATGCACGCACTATGTTTGAGTACGTTAACAATGACTGAAGTGGGTGTATCGGGGTTTTAGTACACAAGATCGGAGGGTAAATGGGCACGTTGAGGTAGAAATAATAGATATCTCACAAGTAGGGCGTAATGTTCAGGTTGCAAAGAGCGGATATAGACCACAATAACTCGTACAACCTCATTCAAAATTGCAGTCTAATGCACATGAGTGGGAAGAAGAAAAGGCTGCTTATAAAAAAGAAGACTGGAAAAATGGGAAAAGAAACTAGTGATAGTAAAAGGGTCTACTAAGGAAAAAATGAAATACAGTTCTCTTGCGAAGTATAGAGCTATATGAGAGGGCATTATATGCTGCAGCATCAGACCACTATGTTCTGTACTTATGGAGCTCACTTCAATGCCTCTCTAGCTAAGATAAGGACTTATCTATCTCGGATACACTAATGGGAGTGGAGGAGAACAGGAGAAGCTGAATGCCTGAAGTCCTTTTGCAACCCAAATCCCACTACAAATTTAAAAAGCCTTGGTTCCGTGAACCACACTTCGATTGCTTGTAAACGAAGTGGATAAATCAAAATAGAGCTATCTTAATTCTTGTCGTACTGCATCATTATAACCATTGGAGCTAAAAGTTAATACTTGTTGACTATCAAGATGTCCGTCTAATTGCTGCATGATTACGAAATGAGGTTATGCAAGGTATAGCAACAAATACACATACCTCTGGACGAAGAACACGATCTATCTCAATAAACAGATCAAACATCAGACATCTGCTATGTTGGCCAAATTCCAGTGACAGAAGTCCATTAGCATGTACTAGATCATAGGTTCTCGGATATGTTGGAAATGCCTCACACCTGCAAAGGAAATACTAAGCAAAATTAGTCACTGAATCCAAAATAAACAAATAAAAAAGGTCGTTTTGCTAAAGTTTGTGCGACTCGCAATCAGTTATTTTGATAAGTCAAAATTTTCATTACTGAAAACCAAGTCTGTGTCAGAAGTATTCAGAAGTTCGCCTATGTCTGTTAAGACGAGTCATCAACAAGCATGTATCAATCTTGCCGACTAACTATGCAATACAGTATTCCCACTTAACACCAGAAATACAAGTTGAATAAAGAATATTTTTGCTGCTTTTACATCATTTTCACAGTTTTGAAGCAATATTCATATACAGGGAATTTGCCCTGAGAACTTGCAACACTATAACTCCAAGTAGAGAAAAGCTATGTGGCAAGCTCTGTCCTCTTGCAATTCTTTCAAGACTATTTTGGCCTCCAAATCACACAGGTCGTTATAGAAAAGACATTTTTTTAGCAAGCATGAAATGCATGACAAAGCTGTTACCACGTCGTTACCTCCTCACCTGATTTTGTATCTCTGGTAGATACTAAAGAAACCCCAAATGAAGATTATCCATTGACCAACTAGCACAATACGATTTATTTTGTTTTATTTTTTGCTTTTGATTAGTCAAGCACAAACCAGTACCTACAAGTACCTTCAAGAGGATAAAACAAAGCTCCCAAAAAGCTAATAAAAGTGATAAGAGTTTAGATTGACAAACATATTACTCAGTTATCAGTACTTTGTTCTCTATTATGGTATATGCTCACCCTCTTCATCTCAATCACAGAATATGAGTTAATTAGCATAAACCTAGTCCAACTTTTAAGTGTCTAAAGCCAAAGCTAAAAGATAAATTTCATGTAAATAGGTGGAAAGGAACTTTGTGGGACGGTAGCTTGGTTAAGGAATTCTAGTCATTGAACCTAGTTATGACTGAATAAATCGCAGAACCAATGAATTGTGAAAGGTGAAGACTCTAAGGGAAGGATCAAACTTGAATAGAATCGATGAACATAGGCTTAATGGTGATCTGGTAATTCCAGTTCGAGATAGTGTTGGTCAACCAGATAATATGACTTGTTAGGTACATCAATTATTAGAATTAGAGTTAGGACGATCAGAAGCTATCATCCAAATTCAATTTACTGACTAATTGTATTTAGCATCCTCTATATCATGTAAAAAACCAAATGTTGCATGTTTTAAAAGTTGACATTAATCAAGCGCATTCCTTCACTAGAGAAAGAGAGAAGAATTTACCAATCATGCAAAACACCAACAAATCCCCTGTCGAGAATTAGGGGAAGATAATTAGGCCCACTAGTGGGAATCACGTTCATGACCCACGCCGACTTTCGTGCATCCAGTAGGGCAGCATTCAGACCACCAAAATGGGCATTCATGTCCAACACATTTCTAAGCATATTATAGGGAGGAGATGGATCATCATCACCAGGTCTCTTTGGGTGATCAGAAAATATTAAAGGTGAAAGAAGTGACCAATAGTTGTTAACTGCTGAATTCCAGTTAAGGGAATCCTCAGTAAGAGCTTCAGATTGCAAACCTAATAAAACACAGAGCGTTAACATTAGATGTTCAGAGAAAACTAAATAACAACATGAAACAGAGTGCTCCACATTTGAAACATTTGAGAATTGAGGATAGCCCATTACCATGAATCTTAAGTTCGCTGGAGTTCAATTTTGCCCTAGAAGGCCACTTTGTCCTTTCTTCAATAGGAATCCACCGGCGGCTTTGAGTTCCAGCAATGCATGCTTGGAGTGGTCGATAATACGGGGATTCAATGTCCTGTCCTTTACTGCAGAGAGAAGGCCCAACACCTGGTCTCCTGTAAATAGAAGCAAATTTTCATAGTCACAATCGTTGCTCACATGCCACTTGATCAAAGATATGCACCTATTGAGGGTCAGGAAATGGTAAGAATCAAATGAAGATACGTGGGCATGGTCTGCGCACCTTGCAAAATAACATTTCTTTAAACTTGTCTTTTTCCATACAGCAGTTTCATCTTGTTGTGACAACAGCTCCCAGCACATACTTTCAGCAAAATTCCGGACAAAGTTCCATTTTTTCAGGCTCACTTTGTTGCGGAGGGAGCGCTGAGTATTCGTAACAGTTGAAGTCCAGACAAAATATCCACCAGGCCTCAATAATCGATCAACTTCAACAAGAAGAATACCATCTGTACCAGAATTCAGATTTTATTAAGGTAACAGATAAATGATTTAAAAAATTTAAATTGTATATTAGTTATAGGGCGCATATTTGAGAGGTGGGAAGAATCTTTATGAAGCTAATAACTAGTATAGTACTGAATCACACAGACTTTGAAAAGTTTGCTTCAACGTCTAAAAGGAAAGAGAAGCATTACACCCAAGAGTATGGCTTAGTGGTCAATGAAGTGCGAAGAGAACCATGAGGTCTTAAGTTCAAATACCAGCGGAGGCAAAAAATACCAGGTGATTGCAACTCTTACCATCAGCCTAAACCTTGGTCAGTAGAGTTAACCGATACCTATACTGGTGGGAGGTAGCAGGTACCTAGTGGAATAGTCGAGGTGCACGAAACCTGAATCGGACACTACCATCATAAAAAAGAAGCAACGATTTAAAGAAAGCACCAAAGATAAGGCCTCCCCAAGATTCGTTACTCTTCAGTGAAAATGTGATGTAACATTTGAAAGAATCAATATGAACTTGATTCTTCCCAAACTTTGGTTACCAACGGCAGTATGCAAAAGATACTGGCCATCAGATTACTTGTTAAATGGGTGTTGTCTAAGAACTTTTGTCAGATCCCTCTTCTTCAGGGGAGGAGCAGAGAACCAAATAACAAATCTGTATTTGAAAAAACAAGGTGTGATCTGTGAAGGTTCATGGGATCAGCCTTAGAACTGCATCACGACATATATAAATATATACTTATAGGAGCATAGTCTGGTTGAGTAAACACTGCTCGTCAAGTTTCCACTTATTTCATTACAAATCACCTGATGCATTTATAGAAGCTGCTTCTATGTTCCTAATGCCATGCATGAATTATGAAATTTCACTTGGTTACCAATTTATACCAAAGTGAGACCTAAATGAGGTTCTACCCGAACTTTGTACTAAACATGCGCATATGCATAATTTTCCAGATAACGAGAATTGAAAATATTAACAACGTACATATTTATGCATGCGTCTTAAAACAAACTGGTAAATAACAGAATTGTCACTTTTTCCAACGGGCTTATGAAGAGTACCTTTCTGATCCCAGTCAACATGACATTCTGCACAATGTATCATATCAAAGGAAAGAGATGGATAAGGCAACTGCTTTGAATTAAATGATCCAATCATTGCGGGGAGACCTCTTTCAAGTGTTAGCTGAACTTGACTGCCCGATGCTTCATAGTTTGCAACACACATGGTCAATAGTTGACTAGAAAAGAGATGTGCCCCAAAACTGCCATAACCACATCCGATATCCAAGATAGTTCGGACCTGAAAAGGAAGCAGGATTATCCAGTAGTTAAGAGTTTGGTGCAACTTTAATGGCACCGGACAAAAAGGAGAAACTGGGGCTAAATAGAACTAATATTTCCAAATCTGATAGAAAGCAGTCCTTCAAGGGCCGGAGAGAAATTTAAACAAAAATTCAACGAGAACAAATGATGGACAGAAATAAAAAAGAATTTCATAACTACACAATGAAAATTTTCCTGGATGTTATAGAAGCTTTCTTAACGAACTACAGCAAAAATATCTGGAAATAATGTAACTGTACTATCTAGATATGTATATAGCAAGCAAAGCAGTGGAAACCATTGTTCACTTGTAAATGGAATTTTAGCATGTATAAGAGGAATTCCGAATACAAGGATGAACACTGGAGCACAAGTGAAAGTACAACCAGAAACCAGGTCCAACAATTAGAATCCACTTACTCCAGCTTGTGCAAAGTTCGATTCATTCCGTAGTCCAATCATTTCTGCTATTTGATGTGAGTAGTCTTCAATGCTGTCAAACATAGCAGAGTCCGAACGAAAGGAAATCTGCTCTTCTTCTAACATCATCAACCTATCATGGCATGAAATGAGGAGAAGCATAAGCACGGGAGCAGATAATACAATCATAGTTAAGCAAAAGAAAATTGAACTTTGCAATCACCTTTTTGTCAAACTTCCAGAGGAGAGTACCTCCTGTGCAGTAATATTAACATTTGCATGCCAAATGACGTCTCTACCGGTAGGCCACCTAAGAGGAATCTTGTAATTGAGAGGGGGAAGTACCAAGCAAGTTTGTCTTGAACCAGGTCCACATTGGCGGTCAAACTCCTCGCCTTTAGAAAGGCCAAAATCAAGATTTTCTGACACATTGAAGCATGGAACAAAGTTCTCAGATTCGGGAGGACAGTATTCCATATCTTTCACATTTGCAGCACCAAGAGATAGCTTCCCTATGTCCCTCAAGTCCGATACTACTTGCTCCTGAAGCTGCCTGTATCCATGGTATATTTGACCTCTCGATGAAGAAGTTATCGAAATTGTCCACCAAAAGGATCCGGTAAGAGCAAGAATTATTATGACAACTAAGCTCAGCCTGATCAAAAGCAAAGTGTACTTAAGCCGATTTCGGCCAGTTCCAGGGCTAAATGGATCGGATAGTAAGCCATTTTCACCCAAACTTTGTTTTGAAGGAGAATTATCCGGAAACAGAATCCGGGAAAGGAATTTGATAGACAAATGAGTCTGATCACCAGCTGCGCGATTACGCTCCAAATCTTCCTTTTCTGTTTTATCTTTCATCTGAGAATCATCCCAAATATCAGGACCATTAAGTGATAACCTCCCCCCACCTGACACACCTCTATGGAGTGGCCTTGACATGTTCCAACCTGATAACCCCCAAGAAGAGAACTTCATTTACATAAATAAACAATAACATGCATAAATAAACTTTATCTATAGGAACAAGATCAAATCACACTTTTCCAACTAGATCCATGGACCCCCAAATGAACTTCACAACAGTCTCATTAACAAAGCAATCAAATGGGGCAATCCACTGTCAGAAACAGTTTCAACAAAAGCAGATACATTAAACTAAACTAAGGTTGTAAATGCTTATGCTATTATAAGAGTGTAAACAAGTTCTTTTCTTATCTACCAAGTAAAAGCTGAGATTTAGTTGAGTAAAAATGGAAGTAAAGTCAGTTCAGTTTACTACACAAACACAGAAATAAAAAAACCAGAACACCCCAATTTAGATCAATTCAATAAGTAAAAGACAAAAATGGAATCTTTTTAGAAAAACAAGCAAAACCCACCAAGGAAAAAAACCAGAAACCACAGGAAAGTAGTTGCAAAAAGAGAAAAGCTTTGAATACCTCAAGAAAAAATAAGTGAAACCCAGTTTCTTAATAGCAAAAAGCCTTTAACTTTGCTTATCAAATTCCCAAAAAATCAAGAATTGACTTCTTTTTCTTCCTGAATTTCAGCTCCCACTGGAAAACACCACAGTGCTCTTCACATTCAAACAATTTTCACAATCTCTGACTTTAAGCTTTTACCAACGCGGTTTTGGATTGTTTAGAGAGAGAGAAAAAAAAAAAGAGAGAGGGAATATAATGCAGTAGAAGTATGGATCCAATCAGTACAGGTTTGCTCGCTCGTGAAAAAGAGTAAAAAGACACTCTTTCAATCTACTCCACCTGCAAATGAGAACTGTGTACATATACTTGTAGACATAGCTAACAAATTATGCTAATAAAATAATCAATTTTTTAATTAATACGTTGCAGTAATAGTACTAATAAAAAGAAACTACATGTTCTGAAAGAGGGCATACACATTTCAGGCTAGTTAAAGCAGAGAGAGAAAATGAGATTACTACTAATAAAGACGCTAAGTGGGGTGTATTAGTAGCTTAGACTTCAAACACAACTGTAATTCTTCACTATTTAAAGATTTGTAGAGAGTGACGCAAGATGATAGGAACCGACTTTATTGAACTCACTAGTCTTCCTTATTCTAAGATTTTCTAGTGGGTGAAACACCATTGAATAATCTTTCATTGGATCAATTAAACTAATATTATTATATATGTGTAGATTTTAAATTTTATTAAACTTAAGTTTTTTTCCCCCTACGTTATGCTATATGCAGAGCTAGATCCAGGATTTAAACCCTGTGAGTATGCGGAATAAGGTGTGGCATTAAATGTATACTATGTTTGGTTGACGATATAAATTTAATCTCGGACTTAGTACTGGATATCCCACCCTATCCCATCGAACTTGGAAATACTTTATCACACATCCCAGGTGGGATAAATTAATCCAGGAATTATAATCTCAAGATTATAATTCTAGGATAATTTAGTCCGCGTACTAAACGACCCCTATGAATTCAACTTTTAAAATTTTTAGCAATAAACCCATTATACTTTTAAAGTTATGTGTTCATATTTACTAATTTTTATAATTTTAATGAATTTTTAAATATAATTTTTACTCTACGTTAAAAATTATGGGTTCAATTGAACTCGTCGATAATACACAACATCTAGTCGTGACTATATGTAGTTATTGTTGTAAGCCACTTTTAACTTTATACAGTGATGACATTTTACTACACATTCTCCTGTAATACGTGAAGAACTACTAATAGGCACAAATATATACTATTCGAAATGAGGCTCTTGGCTAAAGGCCAAATTGAACGTTTCTAATTTTCTTCTTATATAACAGCTTACTTCACTTTTAACTTATATAAAGTCACACTCTAGATAACTAACACTTCACTGTAAAAGTCAAACTATATGTTCTATATAACAATATTTCGCTATAATATTCAAAAAATTTCGAAACAAACAAGACTGTTATAGAGAGATTTGACCGTATATAATATTGATTTATGGGAAGAAGGAGAATTTGAGAGTGAGTGAAGTAGTAGATCTAGGAAGTTTCTAATTTTAACAACTTGCGCCGGATTTGCCGCACCCTATTATCGTTGCTTAACCCATCCTTTTTTTTATTTTTAAACATAGATAACATGGGAGTAGAATCGTCCAATAGCTAGGGTACATGGTATTGGAAATTATGTTACATGATTCGAATTGATAAATATTTCAACGTCAATAAAACTTCATACTGTTTGTAAAATTATTAGGAGTCGAAGTTGTGGTCCAGCTGTTATGTCCACCTATTTCAGATTTTTATCAATTAATGATTGTTTTGTCACATAGACTTCCTAAGTTTATATATCTTCACCCACTATATAATTTCAATGATTAAAATTATCTAATTTTCAAAAATAAATAATTATAGCATTTTCATGTTAGACTCATTTCCTATTTGTCCCAAAAAGGATACTATTAGAAATAGTTGGAAAGGTAGAGATTCCTTCACATCTAACTAACTATACATATCTAATATGCTTTTGGACATATTGAAAAAGGCTATAAGTCTTCCCATCAAATAAGTGTGAGAGAAGCATATTAAGTTATTTTTTATTAAATTTGAGCCCAGCAAAGGTGAATTTTAAAGACAAAATTATTTTTGTACGATGAATTAGCCTAATTGATATAAGTATCTTGAAGCAGAAAACTACCGCTTCCCCTGACTTGACTTAAATACAATAATCATGACAAATAATTATCGCTTCCCCCGACTAACTAAATACAATAATTATGACATACTTTGATTCAAAAGAATTGCGAATAGTTTGGTAGTAAACTTTGTGTATTCAATGGTTAAACCACAAAAAAAGGGTGGGGGGGTGGGGGTGGGGGGTGGGGAGGGGAGTAATATAGCTAGTTATGTAAACACAAGATTGGACATGGAAATGGGGTTGGAGAGAGGCTGTAGGCTCCACACAATTAATGTGAAAATCGAGAAGATAAATGAATAAGAACTTGTTATAAAATACAAATTCCTATCCTTCATAGGTAGGCAGATCAAAAATCATGTACTATAAAAATCTGCACTTTAACTATAGCTTGAATGGCTTTACTCTCCTTTTACTATAATCCTATTTACTCAAATACAACTAACTTTTCTCAGGTTATGTATATTTCAGTGTGTGTGATTTCATTTTCAACACCAAATAGGACAAAAAGAAAAGTGATCAAAGAATGTAATTAATATAACAAATGTCATTTAAATAAGTAGCTTTTAGCAATTGCTTCTTTCTTTAAGCTCAAGATTGTCTAATGTCGTACTTAATCACTGCTAGTAATTAGCTAATAGTAGTAATTAAAAATTCTCTTTTTAGATGACACATAGAATCATGTATTTGCTTTATGATGGATTTAGCTCAATTTTGATTGGCCGACAACCTTCTCTCAATCTAAGCTAGGACTGGTCCATAAGTTTCCTCTAACTGAGGGAATATATTAAAGAAAAGGAAAAAAAGTGAAAACAATATTGTCCTTTCAACAAAATAAACAACAATAGAGATAACGAATAGACTGGTAGTTCTTTTTTTTTTTTTGGTAATAATAGACTGGTATTTAAGGATATATTGGAAATTGCAAAAAAAATTATTAGTAACGTTAAGAAAAGAAAAAGAAAACAAAAATGGCGGGGTTAAAATAGAAAAGTCGATCTCAATTGCATGGACTTCTTAGGGTTGTATTTATGTCAAACATGGACTTCAAACTCTTTAAATATTGCCAATTAAATGAAATCTCCAAAAAAAAAAAAAAAATAGTTCATTTGATGTTGTGCATTAACAACGTAAAAGATATCAGATCACAATTCACCTATACTTTTACTTTTTGTTCAAATGATGTCGACCTATTATTACAAATTAGTTTGTAAAGGTTCTAAAGTTTAATTTTTTGTTTCAAATTAATATTTATCTTACGTTATTTTCAAGAAGTGCATGCCTGAATCTTTTTACTAAGAGCTATCAGATGGGTGTCTTTAATTTGCCACTGGCCACTAGGAGACATTATGGTTTCATTACTATCTGCCTATTTGACCTCAAATTTTGATTTACTAAGAAAATCGCGTGTTGTCCAATTCTATTCTTGACATATTGCTTAATTTAATACACGATGGACCTTTGTGGTCCGGCCCTTCTCCGGATCCCGTGCATAGCAAAAGCTTAGTTATTCTTTAGTACACGAAAAGGACAGTAACAAGTGACTTAAGACAAAGTAGCATCAAGGAGTCACAAACTATGGTAAATAAAATTAATCAACCGTAGTACTCTCTACGCTAAAATGTTTAGTTATTAACTTTCTATATTTTTTGAAAAAAAAAAATAAGTACGAAAAATAAATCTAATTATAGGAGCAGATGGAAAAACAAAAGAATTTATTCGCTGGAGAAATTAATTTACTTTAGAAAACTCACATGCAGCAATAGAGACACGACGTTTTGCATTTTTTTAAGTCATAAATTCCCTGACGAAAAACAAATGATAAAATTCCCATGTGGGGTCCATAATAGCCGCGTTTGGGTGTCGGTGTAGCGGAGTTGGCTGACGTGTCGGCTGGCTGTGCAAATGAGTAAACGTGAGCGGCGCCGTAGGATATCGGCTCCTCTTGTTCAATTGGAATTTGACTCACGGGTTCTCATTATGAAAACCTGGTTTTTCTGGATAATCGAGCTCAGATTTAACCTTGATTATATTTCTTTTGGTTGTTACTCCTAGTACTTGTTAGAATCTAAATACCTTATTATATATGTCTTGAAACTCGGACGATCGATAAAGGTAAAATTCCTTATATTATTTAATTACTAATTCAAATTTTGTCGGTATTTTTCTTTCATCAAAGTAGTTGAATTTTCTAAATGTTTAATGAGAGGAATTTGATTGTCATTTCGCATTTTGAAAGTACATAAGGGGTGAATTGTCGATTTTTCTTTTTGTGTTCTAAGTAGTTGACTAGTTTACCAATTAGTCGACTGAAAGATAAGAATAAAATATAAGTAAAGTAGAAGTACAGTGCAAGAATTAAGGACACCATGATTTTTGTACTGGTTAAGATTTAATGTGAATCCTACGTCCAGTACCCTTGGGTTGCAAGGGTGTTCTCTTTCAGTATTTGAAGTTTCTCGATTACAAGAGAGTTGATGTAGCTTTACATCAATAGCTTAGTCACTATGTCAATTCTCTCTTCTTGATACAACGTCTCAGCATTATTTATCTCTTTTTCTTCTCTCACTAACTACACAGCAGATCTAAAGCAAACTACAATGCTTGTTTGGAGTAGAACAAAAAGAGTGATAATGGTTCGTTTAGAGTATGTTTCTTCAAAGCCGGTGCAATAGGTATTTATACTTCGTGAGGTGTTCATGTCTTGTGAATCTTTGTAACGATCCGACCGGTCGTTTTGAGCATTTGCACTTCGCTCGTTAGTTCTCGGGCTTGAGTAGCTCCGTATGATGTATTATGACTTATGTGAATCGTCGGTTTTGATTTTCAGGTTATTCAAAATTGATTTGGAAGAATGATTCTGAGCTAGAAGCTTTAAAATTTGAAAGGTTTGACCAAGTTTGACTTTTTAGTATTTGACCTCGGATTGGATTTCTGATGGTTCAGTTAGCTCCGTTGGGTGATTTTGGACTTAGGAGCACGTCCGGATTGCGATTTGGAGGTCCGTAGTAGAATTTGGCTTGAAATGGCGAAAGTTGGAATTTTGGATGTTTGACAGGCAGTGGACTTTTTGATATCGAGGTCGGATTCCGATTACGAAAGTTGGAGAAGGTCCGTAATGTCAAATATGACTTGTGTGCAAAATTACAGATCAATCGGACGTGATTTGATAGGTTTCGGCAGCGGTTGTGGAAGTTTGAAGTTTCAAAGTTCATTGATTTTGAATCGAGGCGTGATTCGTGTTTTAGCATTGTTTGATGTGATTTGAGGCCTCAACTAAGTCCGTGATATGTATTGAGACTTGTTGGTATGTTCGGAGGAAGTCCCAAGGGGCTCGGGTAAGTTTCGGGGTGGTTTCGGACCATTTCTAGGCCATTTCTAGTTGCTGATTTTTTGGCTTCAGGGGTGTACGGTGCGTTAGCGTAGATCTGGCTGCGTTAGCAAAGAGAAAAATAGGAAAAACGGAGTTGTGCTATGCAATTGTGGAAGCCTTCACGCGATCGCATAGAGTAAAATCTATGCTGCACTGACCCAACTTTGGAAGCATATATCTCTCAATCCATAAGGAATTTGGAGATGATCCAAAAATAAAAGTTGTAACCCTTGATGTCTGGTTTTTGGAGACTCAAACCATTTGTAATTTGGAGTTTTGTACGAAAAGTTAGGACCATTATACTAGAGGCTGTCCGAAAGAGTTGGAGAAGGTTGTTGGAAAAATTTGTACTTCGCGATCGCGGGAGAATGGACGCGATCACATAGAGTAAAAAGGGGCTGGAAAATTTTGTGCTATGCTATCACATTAGTTTTTCCGCGATAGCGTAGGGTAAATTCCTGGGCAGATTATAAAGTACTCTATTTCGAGGGTTTCAGCCATTTTTGCATTTTTTGATCTAGGGAGCTCGGATTGAGGCGATTCTTGAAGCAATTTTCACCATATGAATTGGGGTAAGTGTTCTCTACTCAATTTTGGTCATCTTTCACGAATCTATCTTCGATTTTAGCTCTTAGTTGAGGAACTTTAAAGAGGAAATTGGGGGTTTTGGCCTAACGTTTCATAATATGAATTATGAGTTTTGAACATCGATTTGGAGTCGGATTTGAGTGAAACTAGTATGGTTGGACTTGTAATTGAATGGGTTGTCGGATTTTATGAGTTTTGTCTGGTTTTCGAGGTGCGAGCCAGGGTGTGATTTTTGGTGAGATTTGGGATCTAATGTAATGTAAGACCCGATCGGTCATTTTGAGCTTTAGCGCGTTCTTCGGCGTTTTGAGGCCATGAGCAGCTTCACTTCAGGTATTATAACTTGTACGCATGGCCGGAATTGAATATCGGGAAGTTCAAAATTGATTTGGAAAGAAAATTTTCGTTTCGGAAGCTTTAAGTTGAAAGAATTGACTAAGATTTTGATTTTTGAGTAAACGACCTCGGAATCGGGATTTGAAAGTTCCAATACGTTCGTATGATGATTTCGGACTTGGGCGTATGCCCGGATCGGGTGTTGGTGACCCGGGAGCGTTTCGGCGCCTATTGAGGAAGTTAGTATTTTGGAAGAATTTCATAGATTTTGGGTTAAAGTGTATTTTAATGTTATCGATGTACGTTTGGGACTCCGAGTTTGGGAATAGCTCCGTATGGTAATTCTGGTATTGGGAGCGCATCCGGAAGTGGATTCGGGGGTCCGTAAGTCATTTTGGAGTCATTTGGCTAAAGTTAGAAATTAAAAGGTTTTTGAGAAGTTTGACCGGAAGTGGACTTTTTGACATAGGGGTTGAATTCTAATTCTGGAAGTTGGAGTAGGTCTATAATGTCGAATATCACTTGTGTGCAAAATTTGAGGTCAATCGGACGTGATTTGATAGGTTCCGGCCCCGAATGTAGAAGTTGGAAATTTTAAACGTTCATTAAGCTTGAATTGGAGTGCGATTCATGGTTTTAGGGTTGTTGGATGTGATTTGAGGCCTCGAGCAGGTCCGTATGATGTTATGGGGCTGGGTTGCGTGATTGGAAAGTGTCCCGGGGGCCTCCAGTGTGTTTCGGGGTGGTTTCGGATCGAATTTGGATGAAAAGCTGCTGTTGGTTTGCTGTATTTGGTTTCCTTCTTCACGAACGCGAAGGGAGTTCCGCGTTCGCTAAGAGGAAGGTTGGAGGCTGCTGGATTTGGCCTTCACGAACGCGATGTGGAGGTCGCGAATGCGGAGGGGTTGGTCGAGTTGACTACGCAAACGCGAATGGTAAATCGCGAACGAGTAGAAGTAAGGATGGAAGCTGGGCCTGAGGTCGTTGGCCTACGCGAACGCAAGGCCTAGAACGCGAATGTGAAGGGTCTGGGTAGCTGGCCTTTGCGAATGCGATAATCGGGCCGCGAACACGAAGAAGGAATTTGGGGCTGAAACAGGTTGTGCTTCACGAACGCGAGGGCGGTTCCGCGTTCACGAAGAAGAGCGGACCTGGGCTGGGCAGAATGTTTTTAAAGCGGGGTTTGAGTTCATTTCACCCATTTTTCACTCGGCTAGGGCGATTTTTAGAGCTTTGAAGAGGGGGTTTCATCATATATCATGAGGTAAGTGATTTCTACTAGTTGTGAGTTAAATACATTGTTTATATAAGGATTTAAACATGAAAATTTGTAGAAATTATGGGTTTTGGGTAGAAGACCTAGAAATTGATATTTTGGATTTTACCATGAATTTGGGCATGAAATCGAGAGTAAATTATATATTTGAGTTCGTGAGGTTATGGGTAAAGTTTATCTTCGAAAATTTCTGAATCCGGGCACGTGGGCCCGAGGGCGATTTTGTCAACTTTTCGAGCGGAGTTGAGAATTTATATAAATTGAAAATTTATAAGTATTAGGGTATATTTTCACTGGTTTGCCCATTATTTGGCTAGTTTTAAAGCGTTGGGCATCAGTTTGAGTCGTTCGAAGGGCTTGGAAGCCGGTTATGGAATTTCGGAACGAGGTAAGTCTCCTTTCTAACCTTGTAAGAGGGAATTAACCCAATAGGTGAAATAATTAAATATGTGCTCCTATTTGTGGGGGCTACGTACGCACGAGGTGACGAGAGTCCGTGCGTAGCTACTATTATGCCTATGTCCGGGTAGTTTTAGGCTACATCATGCCTTGTTGAGATTGTTGTTGATTTACGTGTATTGATTGCCTTGAGGAGAAATAAGATTGAGGTTGTGTAATAAATGAGTTGAAAGGGATTGAAATTGAGGATTCTAAGAATTTAAGTGTTTCCATTAAACTTAGTATTTTTGAAAAGAAGAGAGAAATCTTATAATAACTTAAGAAATCTATGTGTAACCGCGTCGAATGTATGATTCGCGAGCGGGGAAAAATTACCTTAAAAGCTTCACGTTGAATTGTCTTTATTTGGAAAAGAATCAAGAAAAAGATTATGACTCATTAATAAATTTATATTTGATCGCGTCGCATGTATGATTCACGAGTAGGGAACTTACCTTAAATCTATATTTGACCGCGTCGCACGTATGATTCGCGAGCAGGGTATTTCCTTCTACTACTTTTATGGGATCGGGCCATTCGCCTCGGTAGGATTTAGGTACCACACTCTCATGGGAGCGGGTCGTTCGCCTCGGACGGTTAATAGATGCATCTATGGTTTGCGTCGTTCTATCCTCGGCAGTGCATATTTTACCTTTATGTTGGATCGGGCCGTACGCCTCGGCATTTCCTATATGTATATATTATTCTCATGGAATCGTGCGTAAATTTTGGCTAGAACCCAGCATATCCGAGGGTTTTTCCCTGATTTGAATTATGACAACTTCCTTAATGAAATCCACTGTATCTATATATATGCTCCGGTTACGGAGGGAACTTGCTAGCTGAGAGCTTGAGTAAAATTATAAAGAAGGGAATTGTATCACGTATTTTATACTTGTTTATTCCATATATTTGCTCTATTTCATATTTATACACTTCATTATTGTACCTGATATCATTGGACCACTAGTGAGTGTCAAAGTCAACCCCTCGTCACTACTTCTTCGAGGTTACACTGGTACTTACTGGGTACGCGTTGTTTTCGTACTCATACTACACTTGCTGTGCATTTTTGTTGCACAGGCACATGTATCTCTTGAGGCCTAGTGGGCGCAGCGGCATGGTTGATACGGAGACTTAGGTGAGTTGCATCTCTTGAGACGACCCGTAGCCAGCAGAGTCTCTCTCAGAGTATTGTATTTTCTTTCTGTCCAAATTTGTATTCCGGACAGTTATTGTACTTCATTTGATTTCCTAGTGATTGCTCATGCACTTGTGACACCGATTTTTTGGGTGATTATGGGATATTCAGCATTGGAAAATTGTAAACACTTTTAATTATTCTGTGAAGATTATCCTTTTTACTAGTTAAATTAAAGGAAATTTATGGTTTCAAAAATATTAAAATGAGAGTTTAATTAACTGTTTAGTGTTGGCTTGCCTGATAGAGGTGTCCGGCGCCATCACAAACTTCAATGGATTTTGGGTCGTGACAACATGGTATCAGAGCACTAGGTTGACTTAGGTCTCACGAGTCATGAGCAAGTCTAGTAGAGTCTTGCGGATCGGTACGAAGACGTCTGTACTTATCTTCGAGAGGCTATAGGTCTGTTAGGAGTACTTCCCTTCTTGATTCCTCATCGTGCGGTTTGATTTCCTTTGAGGCTTATGCCTTTGTTTCTTTTCTACTCAATCTTATGCAACGTGAAGCGCTTGCTATCGATCGAGAATTGAGAAGCCGTAATGGTACTACCGATGCGGTGCGGAATGTTTCCCCGTGCATAGTTGATTGGACTATTATCGTCATCTTGCGGAAGGAGATTCTGTCATTTCAGTTCAGTAGTTGTACTTCTGAGAGCTTTGAGGCTATGCACAGGTTACCACGATGTTCATGGGTTGTTATTGCACAGTATTGATGTAATGGTAGGATGCTTGCCTATGCGTCGGGGCAGAGAATGACTTGGAAGAAGGTTTACTTAATGTACGATTCAGAGATTCAGTGTTTTATTTTCGGCGGAGGAAAGACAATCGGTCTATGTATGTTCAGGTTTGGATTGACGGAGTAATGATTGTCACACCTCCTTTTTCTACACCTGTGAGGGTGTGAAGGAGTTTTTCCAATTAAAGGACAGTCGGAACGGGATTTATTATTAACATTCAAAGTCGCCACTTGGGAGATTAATGGTGTCCCAAGTCACCGGTTGAATCCCGATCCGAGGAAATTATGACTCTGTTATCAGTCCGCGAACCAGAAATCCAGGTAAGGAATTCTGTTAACCCGGGAGAAGGTGTTAGGCATTCCCGGGTTCCGTGGTTCTAGCACGGTCGCTCAACTGTTGTATTTGATTTATCTGATTTCAAAACATGTTCTAGTTTATGCTTTTATTAGTAAACCGCTTTTATTTTTTTATGTTTAATAAGAATTGCAACGGCGTAAAAATGCGTCTCGAACCACGTCGCACCAGTGCGCCCGTGATTGTTAACACATTTCGACTTCGTTGGGATTTGGATTTGGGTCACATAAATGTGCACCCGTATTTAGGGAGGTAAATTTATTAATGAACGCGCCTAAAGCGACTAACGTGTTATTAACCTTGCGGGAAGCCATGAAAATTCGCTAAATGGCACGTCCCGAATTCTAAGTATTTTAAGTATAAACATTTAAAGAGGGCCACGCAATTTATTGAATTTTATTTGGCGCGGCGCACCTCGTTTTTATTTTAAAGGCCAACCTAAAAGAACTACGATTTTCTATTAAAAAAGTGTCTCTAAGGATCGAATTAATTAATTAACTAACCTTTAAGGAATTCGGGTCTCAAACTCAAGTCCACACTTAAACAAGAGGGGAACCCCTTAATTCAAGTGTGCTACTTAGCTTGGAAGGCCCCAAACTACACTATGGAATTTAACCAATAATTTAATAACATAAAAAAACTTTCAAAGTCCTTAACAGATTGGGCCTGATGACTGGCCCAGATATGAGGCAATCTAGTCATACCGCTAGACATACCGTATTCAAACTTTAGGCTCAGATGAGCCTGAGCTGGGCCTAAATTTCAAGTGACAAAACTATTTGCTGGGCTCCAGAACAAGCCCAAACTTAACACACGATTTTATGTGAGGTTTTGCAGCATTGATTTTGATCACAACTGGACTTGAACAGATTCAACTGGTACATATTTTAATTTGTTTGTATACTAATAACTCCAGAATTTCGAAAATCCTCTAAATTTAGTTAATACTTTTCAAAAAATAAAATCAGCCACGGTCTAGGAAACTAGAAGTAATTATTGGTGTTCGTTTCTGATTTCAACAAACAATATGACGAACATGTTAATTCAAATCATGATAATATATTCTAATACTTTTAGTAAAACTAAACTATACTATCAAGGCACTATTATACTCTAAGCTTAGATTTCGAGCATGATAATAAACCGAAACTAATTAAATCTAACATTATTCAACAGGACAGCCATATAATTGTATGAAAATCCAGCAGTCCAATACAGTCCATATAGTCCTAATTAATACAAATAAGTACTTGTTCAAATGAGTATCACAACTAAGTGTTAAAGCTAATAACATCTATAGGAAAAATTCATGTGAAAACCAAGCATTTCTTCATCATTTAATTCAAACAAGTCAGATGAACATTTGTATTCCATTTCAAGCTTAATGTTACAGCAGGGCAGATTCGAATGTGTACATGGTAATTGCAAATAAGAAAAGGGAAAGATTAGCAGCAGTAACAACTTCAGCAGCAGCTCAGGAAACCAGTTTAAAATCTCAACAACAGTCCAGCACAGACCCAACAACTCAGAATAAAATAGAGAGCCAATAGAGTTCACAGATTAACCCAAACAGCACCAAACAGCTAAAAATGAACCCAGGACTGCCATCCCCAGTGAACAAACAACAAATCAACCTGGACTAAGTAAATCTCATGCACACATGATTCGAAAAGCTTGTGAATATCTAAAGTGAGCATACACAGATGAGTTCAGGTTACTTCTTACCCCTAACGAGCTAGGAAATGGGATTAATGACTGAAATTTGAGAATGAGGTTAGGAGAGATTAATGGAACAGTAATTTTTACTTTTCTGTTGTTTTCTGAAATCTGAGGATGATCAGAGGGTTTTGAGGAGGGGGGGGTCGAGAGGGCTATCAAAAAAAACTTTTTTCCTCCTCAAGGCAAGTGAATGCCTACTTATAGGTGAACTTAATCCAATTTCAGATTTTTCCCTTTACCCCCTTAGTCCCTATTCTAATTTCAGTGTTTACCCTATTATTTCTGACTTGTTACACAAGCAACTAACTTAAGTTTATTAGAACTTACACTATAGTCCGTCCTAGAAGGTTCTATACTTGTTACAATCCCTATTCTATCCTTACCCCCCTTTAAAAATTACCAAATCTGATGAAAGTACCCTTTTCCCATGCCTAAACTACCCTTGAAGTATCCTGAAATTACTACCCAAACCCAAAGATTTTAGTCCTCTTTCTACCCTAATTGAATCCATTTGCTATGGCCAAATTCATCTAATTAACAACTAATTGAACCGGGCATTACACTGAAGTATTGTTAACAACAATCACTGATTAACCAAAAGAAATGCTAAAACATTAAAGCTGAAACAAACAATACACACAAGATTTATTGAAACTGATCAAAAGAAAATAGGCTAATAATCAAATTATTGGATTATCAAATCAGCAACGACTGTTAACTACACTAAACGGAGGCAGAAATGCTAGTCCCTATGTCAAACTACACTAATTCGACTGAACCTGTCGAGTCCCTAACAAAATTAAACCAAGTCATAAACATGCATTCCCTAATCAAAATAAATGGAAAATAGTTAAACCGGATGGAGGATCAAAACGAAACAAACGTTTAACAGGTGAAGAGAAATAAGCTATACAATTAATAGTTATCCGATTTCAGAAACAGTGACTACAGACCTAATCTAGAGCCTAACACACTAATTGCAAACTAATCTAATCTTAATCAACGCAAAAAAAATCAAACACAAAAGGAAGAGGACTCATCTGTACAACTTCCAAAGTCGCATAGCTCTTTAGATTCAAAATTCGACTACTTCTGGTGAGATTTGAATGCTAATGATGACAAATTCCTCATGAGGAAAGTGAAGAGGTCACGTGGTATTAATTTGGTGGGGTTTGGAGAATTTAGGGTTTTGACCGGATTTTCGATCGGATATTTGAGCAATTCCGGCCATGTTCGAGACAAGTGGCTATGGGGGTTGGGTAGAGGAGGTCAAGGCGGTCCCATGGTGTTAATTTGGGACCGTTTGGCATAACCGGCGACTTGGCCGGAAAATTTTGAACGGATATTCGACGAGTTCCAGTAAGATTTGAAAGCAAAGGACAGTGGATTTGGGTAAAGGAGGAGAAGGGGAATCTGGGGTGTAATTTTGGGGTTGATCGGAGCATCGCCGCCGGCGGCGACGATTTCCGGCCGGCGGCGGACGGCGGAGGGACGGTGGCAGACGGTGGGGCTAGGGCGGAGGAGGGTGGTGGTAACGCCGGCGTTACAGGGGAGGTACGAGGAAGATGAAACAATGTTTTAGATTTTGGGTTAATTTTCGGACAGTTTTATGGGATGGTTTGGGTTCATGAGGGCCGTAGGATCATGGGGAATGG
This sequence comes from Nicotiana attenuata, assembly GCF_001879085.1. Taxonomy (NCBI): domain Eukaryota; kingdom Viridiplantae; phylum Streptophyta; class Magnoliopsida; order Solanales; family Solanaceae; genus Nicotiana; species Nicotiana attenuata. The sequence continues at coordinate 60,509,310 of NC_031991.1, forward strand.
ACGGACAGGATTGAGTGACGCCAAAACGGCGTCGTTTTGCCATGGGGGGAGAACTGGACCGGATTGATGATTTGGGCTGGTCTGGCAAAAACTTGGGGCATTGGGCTGGGATTAATTTGACAGTGGCCCAATCTTGGTGGCCTGATTTTTCTTTTATTTAAGCTCAAGTCAATTTCATTTTATTTCTTTTGATTTTTTGTTCATTTATATATTTTTTTGAAATTTGTTAAATGCAAAACTAAAAGTGAAAACCCCAAATTAACTCCAAGATTACACTAATTCCTAATTCAAAAGTAAAATAAGACAAATTAAAAAGTATAAAATGCAAAAAGAACAATTTTTGTTAATTTTCTTCTTTACTAATTAATTCTAAAATGTGAAATTAGAACCTAAAACAAATGCGGAATGTATTTTTATATTTTTCATATGAATTAAAATGCACAAATAAAAAATGACAACAACTACCAAAGAAACGCGATAAAAATTCACAAGAATTTATAAAATACTAGAAAAAATTGTTTTAGTTGAAATTTTGGGAATTATTGCNAGTGCGGCCGCGGTCCATTTTGTGCGGCCCGCACTGACCCCGCAGGGGCATTTTTGTCCAGTTTTTCCAGCCTAGTATAAATAGAACATTTTACCATTTTTAGGTCAATCTGTGAAGGCCAGAACTGAGCTGCGCTCGTGGGAACTTCATCTGTAGCCATATTTGGCATCTTAGCTTCAAATTAACGATAGATTCTTGTATTTTAATTTAGCATTTAATTAATATGTCTCGTTCTTCATCTATTTCTTTATTTTCTTCTTCAAGCATGAGTAGCTAAACCCATTAGCTAGGGTTGTTGCTCAACCCTAGTGTGGGTAATTGATGGGTGTTGCCATCTAGGGTTAGATTGACTATGGGTGTTTGCTATTTGGGTTGATTTTATGTTTTAATCTATGAATTGGTGGTTGCAAACACTGATTTGAGCTTTGTTGATTTGACTCTTCTTGAGAAAGAGAGTCTAAGTCTCCAAAATTGACCCAACAAGGAATTGGGATGGACTCATGAGAAATGATAGTCCCAATTAACGGGTTAAACCTCGAGAGAGTAATCACCCTACTTGAACCCTAGTTGCTTGATCTAATTTGCCTACCCATTTGGTCTCGAGAGAGTCAATTGGGTAAAATCACTCTCTCTACCGAGAGGTGTGAGAGTGGGTAAAATTGTGCAACGGTTATAGCATAAGCCCCAATTATGTCAGTCGAACCTTAGTAGCATCTACCCGTCAATTAGCCACCTAGGTGACGTCACGACCCTAGTGCCCTTCTTCCCATTAGATACAACTTTAGCAATCATCTCGTAGTCTAATTTAGTTCCAATTAATAGTTTGATAATAGTAGTTTATAACCAAGAAACCCAAAAATGTATGGAAGTGACATTTGGAACAAGTACACGATTCTAGACTGAATAGATACATCAACTCCCTTTCTAGCTCCCTGAGGAATTCGATCCCGGGCCTCATATCGGGTAAAAGCTATTGCGACCCTCTCTTGCTACCTTTTATTGGTGCGGAGTAGGCAGCGATCAACAGGCGTGGTCAGGAGAGCGATTACAAGGAGGCGAGGGGGCCTCGTAGACCGAGGATATCCACTAGTCCTTGTTTTGGAGGCAGGGTGCGACATGGTAGAGGTTTTGTGGGTCAGCCTATTCAGTTTGCACTTCAGGCTTCGCACAGTGATTCAGATATTCATGGGTCTCGGAGTACCCGTACCGCACAGTTCCCACAGCCACGTCAGCAGAGAGGTTGCTTTGAGTGTGGAGATACTAGCAATATGGTGAGAGATTGTCCCAGACTTCGGGCCGATGTGTCACAATGAGGTATTCATACGGGTAGGGGGCACCCAAAAAGGGGAGGCCCGACCCGTTGATGTATTTTGTATGGTAGGCTTGAGGCTGCTGTGCTAGATAATGTCATTCAGGTATGATTTTGGTTTGTTACAGAGGAGCACCATCCGTATTTCATTTCAGCTCTGCTTATCAAAGTGAGTTCTCCAATTTGTTGCTCCACTTATAGGTGCATTTCATGATTAGCACTCTGTTTATATGTTGCCCTATTGGGAGGTTCTTTGAGTGATAGTCATGGCTATCATCTGTTTCTATTCATTATTGAGGGTTATGAGACTAGTAGTAAATTCCTATTATTCATTGCGGTAGGCTTGATGTGATCTCTGAGCATTTTTTGTTAAGAGCTGTGATTTTATGCTCCGCCAGTGTGGGAGCCAGCACGTGTTGTAATTCTTGTTGACGGGATTGATCTAGTGAGAGCTTCCAGCTAGTTGATGTATACCCTACTTATGATTCCGAGTTGAGGGTGGGACCCTCGTGATTTCATGTGATTGATGTGTTTGAACTGGGTTGTGTACCGCGGTGAAAGTTATATCAGTACGAGATCCTTGTGTTTTGTTTATATGCTGTAATTCTTTCTTGTTATATTATTTTGTGGGTTAGTATGGATAGAAAATTTTGCTTGTTGGGCTTGTTTGATGTTCCCTTATGTGTTTCACTTTCAATATTCAGTCATTTTCGTTCTATGCTTCTTGAGTTTTAGCTTACGGTGTGTGTGCCCAGTGGTGTCAGTTGTGACTTATTGATTCGAGTGTTTGGTTATGAGTCCTTCGTGTTTTCTCGCATCATTGTTAGTGTTATGGGGGTTTGAAACAAAGTTCTATCGGATATGAGACTAGTGGCAGGTGCAGGATTTTATTTCGGGCAGGTATAGTGATCAGGAATGTTATTATAGGCCTATGTTCGGTGTGTATTGTCACACCTCCTTTTATAGTACAATATAATAAAGGGAGTTATTTCCAACTTGAAGTGACAATCGGAACGGGATTTATTATTAAATTTTCAGAGTCGCCACTTAGGAAATTAATGGTGTCCCAAGTCACCGGTTAAATCCCGACCCGAGGAGATTATGACTCTGTTATCAGTCCGCGAACCAGAAATCCAGGTAAGGAATTCTGTTAACCCGGGAGAAGGTGTTAGGCATTCCCGGGTTCCGTGGTTCTAGCACGGTCGCTCAACTGTTGTATTTGATTTATCTGATTTCAAAACATGTTCTAGTTTATGCTTTTATTAGTAAACCGCTTTCATTTTTTATGTTTAATAAGAATTGCAACGGCGTAAAAATGCGTCTCGAACCACGTCGCACCAGTGCGCCCATGATTGTTAACACATTTCGACTTCGTTGGGATTTGGATTTGGGTCACATAAATGTGCACCCGTATTTAGGGAGGTAAATTTATTAATGAACGCGCCTAAAGCGACTAACGTGTTATTAACCTTGCGGGAAGCCATGAAAATTCGCTAAATGGCACGTCCCGAATTCTAAGTATTTTAAGTATAAACATTTAAAGAGGGCCACGCAATTTATTGAATTTTATTTGGCGCGGCACACCTCGTTTTTATTTTAAAGGCCAACCTAAAAGAACTACGATTTTCTATTAAAAAGTGTCTCTAAGGATCGAATTAATTAATTAACTAACCTTTAAGGAATTCGGGTCTCAAACTCAAGTCCACACTTAAACAAGAGGGGAACCCCTTAATTCAAGTGTGCTACTTAGCTTGGAAGGCCCCAAACTACACTATGGAATTTAACCAATAATTTAATAACATAAAAAAACTTTCAAAGTCCTTAACAGATTGGGCCTGATGACTGGCCCAGATATGAGGCAATCTAGTCATACCGCTAGACATACCGTATTCAAACTTTAGGCTCAGATGAGCCTGAGCTGGGCCTAAATTTCAAGTGACAAAACTATTTGCTGGGCTCCAGAACAAGCCCAAACTTAACACACGATTTTATGTGAGGTTTTGCAGCATTGATTTTGATCACAACTGGACTTGAACAAATTCAACTGGTACATATTTTAATTTGTTTGTATACTAATAACTCCAGAATTTCGAAAATCCTCTAAATTTAGTTAATACTTTTCAAAAATAGAATCAGCCACGGTCTAGGAAACTAGAAGTAATTACTGGAGTTCGTTTCTGATTTCAACAAACAATATGATGAACATGTTAATTCAAATCATGATAATATATTCTAATACTTTTAGTAAACTAAACTATACTATCAAGGCACTATTATACTCTAAGCTTAGATTTCGAGCATGATAATAAACCGAAACTAATTAAATCTAACATTATTCAACAGGACAGCCATATAATTGTATGAAAATCCAGCAGTCCAATACAGTCCATATAGTCCTAATTAATACAAATAAGTACTTGTTCAAATGAGTATCACAACTAAGTATTAAAGCTAATAACATCTATAGGAAAAATTCATGTGAAAACCAAGCATTTCTTCATCATTTAATTCAAACAAGTCGTTCGTACATATTGATTCAAATCTCCAGATCACTTGAGGCAATAAAATGTACCTGGTAATTGCAAATAAGAAAAGGGAAAGATTAGCAGCAGTAACAACTTCAGCAGCAGCTCGGGAAACCAATTTAAAATCTCAACAACAGTCCAGCACAGACCCAACAACTCAGAATAAAATAGAGAGCCAATAGAGTTCACAGATTAACCCAAACAGCACCAAATAGCTAAAAATGAACCCAGGACTGCCATCCCCAGTGAACAAACAACAAATCAACCTAGACTAAGTAAATCTCATGCACACATGATTCGAAAAGCTTGTGAATATCCAAAGTGAGCATACACAGATGAGTTCAGGTTACTTCTTATCCCTAACGAGCTAGGAAATGGGATTAATGACTGAAATTTGAGAATGAGGTTAGGAGAGATTAATGGAACAGTAATTTTTTTTTCTGTTGTTTTCTGAAATCTGAGGATGATCAGAGGGTTTTGAGGAGGGGGGGGGGGGTCGAGAGGGCTATCAAAAAAAAAAACCTCAAGGCAAGTGAATGCCTACTTATAGGTGAGCTTAATCCAATTTCAGATTTTTCCCTTTACCCCCTTAGTCTCTATTCTAATTTCAGTATTTACCCCATTATTTCTGACTTGTTACACAAGCAACTAACTTAAGTTTATTAGAACTTACACTATAGTCCATCCTAGAAGGTTCTATACTTGTTACAATCCCTATTCTATCCTTACCCCCCTTTAAAAATTACCAAATCTGATGAAAGTACCCTTTTCCCATGCCTAAACTACCCTTGAAATATCCTGAAATTACTACCCAAACCCAAAGATTTTAGTCCTCTTTCTACCCTAATTGAATCCATTTGCTATGGCCAAATTCATCTAATTAACAACTAATTGAACCGGGCATTACACTGAAGTATTGTTAACAACAATCACTGATTAACCAAAAGAAATGCTAAAACATTAAAGCTGAAACAAACAATACACACAAGATTTATTGAAACTGATCAAAAGAAAATAGGCTAATAATCAAATTATTGGATTATCAAATCAGCAACGACTGTTAACTTCACTAAACGGAGGCAGAAATGCTAGTCCCTATGTCAAACTACACTAATTCGACTGAACCTGTCGAGTCTCTAACAAAATTAAACCAAGTCATAAACATGCATTCCCTAATCAAAATAAATGGAAAATAATTAAACCAGATGGAGGATCAAAACGAAACAAACGTTTAACAGGTGAAGAGAAATAAGCTATACAATTAATAGTTATCCGATTTCAGCAACAGTGACTACAGACCTAATCTAGAGCCTAACACACTAATTGTAAACTAATCTAATCTTAATCAACGCAAAAAAAATCAAATACAAAAGGAAGAGGACTCATCTGTACAACTCCCAAAGTCGCATAGCTCTTTAGATTCAAAATTCGACTACTTCTGGTGAGATTTGAACGCTAATGATGACAAATTCCTCATGAGGGAAGTGAAGAGGTCACGTGGTATTAATTTGGTGGGGTTTGGAGAATTTAGGGTTTTGACCGGATTTTCGATCGGATATTTGAGCAATTCCGGCCATGTTCGAGACAAGTGGTTATGGGGGTTGGGTAGAGGAGGTCAAGGCGGTCCCATGGTGTTAATTTGGGACCGTTTGGCATAACCGGCGACTTGGCCGGAAAATTTTGAACGGATATTCGACGAGTTCCAGTAAGATTTGAAAGCAAAGGACAGTGGATTTGGGTAAAGGAGGAGAAGGGGAATCTGGGGTGTAATTTTGGGGTTGATCGGAGCATCGCCGCCGCCGGCGACGATTTCCGGCCGGCGGCGGACGGCGGAGGGACGGTGGCAGACGGTGGGGCTAGGGCGGAGGAGGGTGGTGGTAATGCCGGCGTTACAGGGGAGGTACGAGGAAGATGAAACAATGTTTTAGATTTTGGGTTAATTTTCGGACAGTTTTATGGGATGGTTTGGGTTCATGAGGGCCGTAGGATCATGGGGAATGGACGGACAGGATTGAGTGACGCCAAAACGGCGTCGTTTTGCCATGGGGGGAGAACTGGACCGGATTGATGATTTGGGCTGGTCTGGCAAAAACTTGGGGCATTGGGCTGGGATTAATTTGATAGTGGCCCAATCTTGGTGGCTTGATTTTTCTTTTATTTAAGCTCAAGTCAATTTCATCTTATTTCTTTTGATTTTTGTTCATTTATATATTTTTTGAAATTTGTTAAATGCAAAATTAAAAGTAAAAACCCCAAATTAACTCCAAGATTACACTAATTCCTAATTCAAAAGTAAAATAAGACAAATCAAAAGTATAAATGCAAAAGAACAATTTTTGTTATTTTCTTCTTTACTAATTAATTCTAAAATGTGAAATTAGAACCTAAAACAAATGCAGAATGTATTTTTATATTTTTCATATGAATTAAAATGCGCAAATAAAAATGCAACAATTACCAAAGAACGCCACAAAATTCACAAGAATTTATAAAATACTAAAAAAATTGTTTTGTTTGAAATTTTGGAAATTATTGCTTAGGGCAAAAATCACGTGCTCACATGTATGTGGTGTGGTTGTACTCTGTGGTTGTAGGCATAGTGGCTACAGCTAGTTTAGACTGATCAGGTCTCCTGGAAATGAATGGGAGGTGAGAATTTTTGCTCTAAGGCTTATTGGTATTGGTAGAAAGGCTAAATTGCAGTTGGGATGGTGTCATCAGGCTTTTGTGAGTTGGGGTGACGTGGGGTCACCCGCGGGTGTATGTTAGAAGTGTGCACTCAGTGATTTGAGGACTTCGAGGCGAATCTTGGCACATTCGAGGACGAACGTTTGTTTTAAGAGGGGGAGGATGTAACGACCCGGTCGGTTGTTTTGAGAATTTAAGTGTCGATTAGTGGCATAAGGTCCTGAGAAGCTTCATATTATGTGTATCGACTTGCATGCATGGTTGAATTCAGTTACCGGAGGATTCGGAATCGAATTGGAAGAAGGATTCTAGTTGTGGAAGCTTAAGCGGTGAGAATTTGACCGGAATAGGACTTTTGAGTAAACGGCTCTTGAATGGGTTTTGGATGATTCCAACAGCTTCATATTGTTATTTGGGTCTTAGGCGTGCGTCCGGATTCAGATTTGGAGGTCCGTAGGGTAATTTAAGGCATTTCGGCGAAAGTTGGAAAAGTTGAAGTTTGGAAATGGAGAAGTTTGACCCATAGTTGACTTTTGTGTTATCGGGGTCGGAATGCGATTCCGAGAGTTGGAAAAGCTCCATCTTGTCATTTGGGACTTGTCTGCAAAATTTGGCGTCATTCCGGGTTGATTTGATTGGTTTCGGCACGAGTTTTCAAAGTTGGAAGATTTGGAAGTTCATAGTTCGATTCATGGCGCGAGTTGTATTTCCGGCGTTGTTTAATATGATTTGAGACCTCGAGAGAGTCCGTTTTAGGTTATAGAACTTTTTTGTGTGTTTAGACAGGATCCCGGGGGCCTTGGGTGTGTTTCGGACGAGTTTCGGATGTTTTGCATGGTTTTGAACATGTCTGATTTCTGGTGTTTTTGCACCTGCGGCCTTGGAGCGCAGGTGCGGCTCCACTTCTGCGTGAGCCAGACGGCTTCTGCGGTCATGGAGGCATTGGAGTTCGCCCGCTTCTGCGGAGGCTGGCACGCAGGTGCGGAGGCCGCTTCTGCAGTCCAGCGATCGCACCTGCAGAGAATTCCCGCTCCTGAGGTTTCCCCTTTCGCTTCTGCGGTGCCGCTGGTGCGGATGTATATCCGCAGATGCGGTCCTGGCCTGGTTAGCTTAGTTCGCAGATGCAGACTCTTTCTCGTAAATGTGGTCCCGCAGATGCAGTTTCTTGTCTGCAAATGCGGAAGTTCTGGCAAAATCATATAAGTCGACGGTTTGGTCATTTCTTCATATTTTGAGTTTTAAACTTCGAATTTGGGAGCTTCTTTTGGGGTTTTTCAAGCAAATCGATTGGGTAAGTGTTCTTCACCTAGAATCAAACATATTCCATGATTTTATCTTCATTTTTATCATTTAATTTGTGTTTTGGGTTGAAGAAAATGATGGTTTTTGAAGAAAATTCTAAAATGAAAAATCATGATTTGAGGGACCAAATGGTGTCGGAATTTGATAATTTTGTATGATTGAACTCATATGGGAATGGGTATTCGGATTTTATAAAATTTGCCGAGTTCCAAGGTGCGGGCTCGGAGGTCGACTTTTTGACCGATTTTTGGATTTTGTTAAAGATTGAGACTTTATGACCCGGAATAGTTTCTTATGTGTATTATTTGTGCCTTGAAGTTATTTTTGTTGGATTTGAGTTGTCCGGAGGTCTTTTCACCAGAGAAGTGCATTTTAGGGTATCGGTCTGTCGTCTTTTAGGTAATTATCTTGCCTAATCTTGTGTGGGGGATTTTCCTCTAGGATTTGAGTCTTCTATGCTGATTGGTGTCCGTGTACGCGAGGTGACGAGTGCGTGCTCGGACTTAATTGTGGAAAATAGGCCTTTTAGGGTTCTTAGGTCCTTATATTCACTAAGTTGGAAGTTGTCCTTGTTGTGATTTGAGTTTCTATTTGCTAGTTTCACCTCTACATGTTTTAATTGGAATCTATTGTTTCATGATCCACTTTTATTGCCTATTTGATTCTTATTTGACTTAACTGAAGATTTTGCCTCTCCTCTCGTCATGTTATCTTTTCACAACTGCTTATCTTTAACTGAATTTTTTACTATCTCATCCTGTAATTGTTTAGTCTTAATTGAGGTTATGATTATCTCCCCGCTGCTTATCCTAAACTGAAATTGTGTGAGCTCTTAGTGATTGCCCAACCTTAATAGAAGTTTAGACGCCCTATATCCTAGTTGACATGTCCTTGTTTGTAATTATCTGACTCGTGTTAGCTTCCTGGTTGTTGGATTGTATATTGTGAAATCACTGTTACGTATTATTTCTCCTTTGTTGAGTTGTTCTTATTTATGCCTATTATTCTTTATTGTGGTTATTCCTTGTGAACTAGTTCTACCGTGTCTTTGTACATTTAAGTTCTTGAGTTGATTTACTCGCCGTACTTTGTATTACTGTCATTGTTGCTGTTGTACTTTTGGTGTTGGTGCACGAGGTTTCTGCCATGCGGTTGTTGTTATGGGGTTGCACGAGGTTACTGATGTGCTATTGTCACTATTGAATGCACATGCAGCGTGACAAGGCGGGAATATATATATATATATATATATATATATATATATATATATATATATATATATATATATGTATATATATATATATTTGTGTGTGTGTGTGTGTGTGTGTGTTATGCTTGATTTAGTTGTGATGACCCGATGGGTTATTTATAGTTTTACCCTTTATTTATGTGTTCCGATACCTCGAATAACTNTGATGCACGTGTGGCGAAACAAGGCGGGCACTTATTATATTATTATTGCACACGTGGCGAGACAAGGTGGGCTATGTCAGGGATTGATTGTGATGAATTGTGATGGCCTGGGCGCATTCTCGTTGTTGATATTGTGTTATTGTACGCTTACCTGTATGAGCTTTGCCTCGTGAAAGTTGTGAGAAAACATCTTATGGGATGTCCGTTCTTTTCCTTACGTTTTTAGCTGGTATGATCTATGTTAGAGCACTCGCACAAGCTTACACGTAGCTAAACACTCTTATTGGATAAGAAGCTCTCCTGATATTGTTGAGTATAGATGTACACCCTCGTTTACTTGTCATGTATGTGAGAGTGGCTCTATTGAGCAAGTGAGTTGTCAGCATGATCATGAGGTGTGACGGAGGCACAGGATGCCAAGTGTTAGGGTTCAGGTATTGGGACCCGTGAGCTGTATGTTTGTCCGAGGTTCGGTACTTCGTGGAGTTTGTTGGCTAAGACCTGATGTAAAAACTATCGTGGTTACTGAGTTATTGCTTGCTTTTACTGTATTTGTGATTTAGGATTTGGATTGTATTTCTGCTCGCTCTTCTATGTCATTATTATGGTGTTTCCGCTGTTACTTGCTGTTTTTCTTCCTTATCGTAATTGTTGTATTGTTCACCATATCGTGTAGCCTTTATATAGACATCATGTTCTGTTGTTCCTATACTTATACTTGTGCAATTTATTAGACCAGTAGGTGTCTTGACTGTTCCTCGTCACTACTCCACCGAGGTTAGTCTTGATACTTACTGGGTACCGCTATGGTGTGCTCATGCTACTCTTCTGCACATTATTTTTTGTGCAGATCCAGGTATTATTCATTAGTAGCTGTGCAGACCGTTGTTGTGGAGACTCAAGGTGAACCTGTTGTTGCGTTCGCAGGCTTCGGAGTCACCTTCATATTTTATATTCACACTGTTGTACTTATTTCCATACAATTGTGTTTAGAAGTTGTAGCGAAACTCTGTAGAGATTATGACTTGTACTACCGGTTTTGTGGTTGTAAAGTTTTAAGATATTTCTAATTCAAATTTATTAGATTTTATTCAAATGTTGTTGTTGTTTCATTTAATGTTAGGCTTACCTAGTCCCTAAGACTAGGTGCCATCACGAAACCCAATGGAGGGAAAATTTGGGTCGCGACACACATCAATAATAATAATAAGATGGAATTATTTGGTTCCTGACCCTGAACCACTTGTGAGATGAGAATATAATATACTTTCGTATATAATATCAAACTGCAATGTAAACTAACTTATCAAGATGAACTATCTCGAATAGAAAATCTGAAAATTATACTCTAAATTAGATTATTGAGCGAGAAACCTGGTATTCAAGTTGCGGATTGATAATAAACGCACACGTAATCATCTTTATAAGGTTTACATGGCAGGTGAATGGGTCCATATTCACCTTTAATAAATTCCAGAATTCAATCCAATTTTAGTTGGTATAATAATTGCGAGAACAAGCAACACAAGAGAATTTAGGAAGAATCTTCTTCAACACTTACCCATGTGAATTTTCGGTTATTTTACACATCATACTTAAATCTAGATTGCTCAATAGGCTATGCATGATAAAATTGTCCGTATCAGTAAACTTTAGGTTTACATCATGACATGTGTAATTGTTAATTAAACTACTACTTTACTATGACATGAGTTCTTATATCCATAAATATCCAGTTTACTGTTTTATGTAATTTTACCATATTTTTTATTTGTGTAGTACAAATCAGGCAATAAAGTGGGTAGTTCTCATATACATATTACCATGCTATAGTTGTAGTAATATAAAGATATTAAATCTTCTCGTTATTTATAGTCTTGTTTACCTTGAAAATGGTAATTACAATTAGATTTGATTTTGCGGTTCTAAAAATACGTGATTTATTTTTATGCTAGTTGTTAAGCAATGATGCTAAGTGTGAGATTAGAAAATAAGGTAAGAACTCGAAAGCAATACGTTTAAGCAAACCGAGTGGCTGGGAATCGGGGCCTCGAGGTCGAGCTCAATCCTAAACTATGGATAGCCAATGAAGGACTAATAGTTTTGAGAGCTTTGATGAAGGCTCTTTATGATCAATAACGAGCGATAAATGGAAAACAATTAATGGAGCACAATAAATGCAAGAAATGTAATAAATGCAAGCAATAGAATCAAGGGAGAATATGTTTAAGTTAGAGAGCAGAGAATGTTCTTGTTCTTGTATTGAATGTTGTGTATTATGTCCTCCCTTTACAAAATAGTAAGGGCCCCCTTTATATAGGAAGGGAAACCCCAACATTGTACATGAGTAATTATTACAAAGAAAATATAGGTGGTACAGCTATTCGCTAGTTTGGTACAAACTAGTGCTTCTTTTGCAGGTTTTGTCAGCTTTGATCACTCGCCTTGGGAACTTCCCGTTCGCCCATGATAACCATCGATTTGCGTTGCCCCAAGGTCGGTCATAAAGGATCCTCGAGGGCGAACCTCGAGTTGTGCCTCAGGCCTTCAAGGTGAAACTTCGGCGAGGTACAACGTAGTAAAATCGGGCTCTTCGATTTTAGCCATGTACAGACAGTCCACGCGTTTCTCAGAGTAAAATGATAAGAAACAATCTCAAATCCTTTCCCCTTCGATACTTCCATTACGACGATAGTCATGCCCTATCGAGCGATTGACGTGACAAAATAAGGTGTCTAAAGGCCGCGTCCACGCAACCCTTTTTGGAAGTCTCCGAATTAATTACAGCGGTTGGGTGTCCTTTGGTCTGCTCCAACGTACACGTCAGATCTCTATAAATACTTCTCCTTTCGCCTCTTATGTTCCACTGCATCACCAAGCCCCTAAAAGAGTTCTTTTTACTCTCCCCTGTGCTCTCTTCCGAAGCGCAATTTTCATTTCTTATCTGAAATCTCTTAACAAGAATGGCGAAAACTTCCACCTCTGTTTCTCAGGAAGATGTGCCTTCCTCTTCCTTGCACTCGTCTAAGGGCAAAGAAACAGAGCCCCCTCTCGTTGGGGAATGCATTCCAGGAGCCTTTGAAATGACCTCCGATTTTAAGACCGAAAAACCCTCCTCGAAGCCGGGGCGATGGGAACCTGTGTCCCGATACATCAGTTTAATAGCAGACGTCGAAAGGGTGAAGACCGAATGCCGCTGGGGGGACGCGGTGTTAGTCGAGATTCCTTCCCGGGGGGAGGACATAACGATGCACAAGGCTGGTTTCCTTAATGTGTATACTTATCCATTCACCCTTGGCCCGGTGGAGCCGTCCTCGCCTTTAATAGACCCCGTGATCCTCGACTTCTGTGAATGATATCGAGTGACTCTGGGCCAAATTCATCCTTCGTTCTGGCGCTTTGTTTTCATGACTAGGTTACACAAACATGATTAAGGGGATGCCCTTCACCCTTGACCACCTGGTCAGAATGTACAGTCCCCGACTCTTTCGTGGGGGCCTGATTAAGCTCCACTGTCGGGCCTCGAGAGCCCTATTTGCCTGTACCGACGAGGTTAGGAATGGAGAGTGGATGATCCATTTCGTCCGAGTTAGGACTTCGGACCTAATCCCAGCGGAGAGGATGCCATTCCCCGAATGGTGGAACATGAAACGTAAGCAGATACGCTAATTAAACGTTCTCTTGCTTCTTTTCCGGTACATTTCCCTACCAACTGACTTCCTTTGCTGATGCAGCCATCGCAGTGTATCCTAATGCGGTTAAGGATCTCTCAGGTTGGGTCAACCAGCTGGATTCAATTTGCCCATACGTTGAGCACATGTGGCACGTTCTGTCCCAAGCTCGATGGAAGCAAAGGACCATGGTGAGCCTTCACTTCTGCTGTAATTGTATCTCATAGGAGAATCATTATTGACAAAGTCCTCATCCCTGTGTTTACATTTGTGCAGGTATGGGGAGCTCTTCTTGATAAGGGAAGCACCACTTGGTGAAGCGAATACCCCGAAACCTGACGAAGAGAAGAAAAGACGTCGGAGGATGTTGATTCATCCCCCGAAATCCAAGAAAGCCAAAGTGGAAGAACCTAGGGTTGATTCGGCGGTCTTAACTTCAGGAGTGCCGGGGAGTCCCCGAGCTGAGGGCGAAGGAAAAGATGATTCCTCGGAAGCTCCCGCGGGGGAAGAGAACCTGGCTGTCCCGTATACTGCGGAGTCGAAGGCTTCTAAATCAGAACCCGATTCCATTGTTGTCCTACCTCGGACTGAAGAGGCCTTCGAGACGGCTTCGGGTAATATCCCCAAGTTAATTGACGGCCACAACTTTCCTCGAGCTGAGATGTGTTCGTTGGGCGGTCTGGGGGAGCCTTACTCTGGAGCTCTCCAGAAACAAGCGACGGCCTCGATTGATCCAGTCGAGGTTATTGAAGTGAGGGATTCCCTCTTGGGATCGACCCTTTCCCCGGGACAGATGCAGGATGCCCAAAATAAAGAGTCTTTCGACGTGGGGGCATCCGTCGAAGATAAAAATGTGTTTGAAAGGCTTTTTGCTGCACCTGAGGAAAAGCCTGAGCCTGACGTTTCACTTATTTTCAGTGAGATCGACAGGCTCTGTGAGCAGGTAATCTTTTCGTAAATTCTGCTTGGTGCCCCGATCTTTGTCCTGTTAACCTTGCTTCTTTCATGGTTTCAGGCCAAGGTGCTTTATAATCAAACTTTTGCAAAGTTTGAAACCGAGCTGACTCGTTACGAGAGTGAGCATAGGAAGTTCACCTTGGAAGCTGATGAGCTCAAAGCTCTTTCTACCAAGAGGGAGGAGGAACTTCGTGGCCTTCCGGATTGTTTGGAGGCGGCGTCCCGAGAATGGGCTCATCTCACTGAACAGGTTATACAACTCCTATTTGTTCTTTGTCTACATATTTATCCGACTTCAGTGCTTAAACATCTTCGGGCCGATCTTTGCAGTTCGAAAATAAAGATGTCCTAATGAGGGAGGAACTCCGAGCTAGGATTCTGAAATTCTCGAACTCAAACGGCACGTGAGTGAGACAGTCTCTGAGAGAGATACCCTTCAGGGGGAGGTGTTCTTAGTCGGACATCAACTTGACGATGCAAGGGTGGAGAGTAATAAGTACAGGGATCTTCACACCAAGTTGGTCGTTGCGTTATCCGAGGTTAGGGCTGAAGCCGAGAAGTTTGTATTCTCGTACAAAGACGATGCTGCTACTGCAAATGCTCGGGCCAGGAAGGTGTCCGAGGAGGCCGAGCTGCGATTGACCCGAGCTGTGGAGCATGCCCGGTTAGAATCTCGGAGATAGGATCACGAGGATATATATGCGGGGGGGCATCGATTTGACCATCGAGATTGAGAGGGTGAAGACCCTAGAAGAGGAGGCTGCGGCCCTGCTTTCTTCCGAAGGTGAGCCGAGCAGTGGCTCGGGAGACGATGAAGATAGAGGTGGGATCCCCGAAGGGGAAGAGGCTGTTGAAAACCCGAGGGTCACGATTTCGGGCCGGATTGAGGTGAGTAATGATTTTAAATGTTGTTCTGAGGGTATGAAACCCTGGATTACACAACGTTCGGTTGTGTTGAGGTGACGCACACGCTAGATGACGAGTGTGGGGTCGTGCACCATTGGGGATTGTGACTTATCCATCCCGAATGACTATTTTTCGGTATATTTGGTAGATTGTTTGATATTATTATACTATGGGCTAAATGCCATGTTTGGGCTTCGTGCCAACTGTTTGAACCCTTAGGGGATTTTAAATGACATTTTCCTCACTGTTGATTTCATATTGATGCTCAATCATGCTATATTTTCACTATTTTCAAAAATCAGCTATGTTATTCTGTTTTAAACATATTAAATAATATTTTAAAGATATTTTGAGCTGAGCTTCATGTTTTATCGATGCCCGAGGGGCTTGTGAGATTCTGACTGAGTAAGGCCGAGGGCCTGTGTTGTGAGGATACTTTTGGGTAAGGCTGCACGCCGCAGCAGTGATATACTGATTATGATAATGAGGCCGAGGGCCTGAGATTATACGCCACGAGGTGGCTTGAGATTAATATGAGGCCGAGAGCCTATTTATGATGCCACGAGATGGCTTGATATTATGCTTGGGCCGTAAGGGGCCCCTCCCGAAGTCAATACACCCCTAGTGAGCGTGGGCACCCATTGTGACATGAGATATAGCCCGAGGAGCTGGTATTGTTCTGTGATATTGCTCGAGGGGCTGATTTGATGTTATTGTGCCCGAGGGGCAATTCTTATGTGTTTACCATTCCTAGTTGTTTTTCCTATCTATTGTTGACTGCTTAAAAAGGTGTTTTATGAGATTTCATTGTTAAATTGTTTTACTGATTTTGTTATGCCTCTAATAGCTAAATGTTGTGTTTAACGTGATTTTATATCATTCAGTCTTCATTTATTCTTATTACTCACTCAGTTGGAAGTACTCACTTTACTCCCTGTACATTGTGTGCAGATTCAGGTATTTCTGAACCCGGTAGCGGGTATTTGTTGCTCAGAGGCAGAGTCATCGGAGTTTAGCAAGGTAGCTGCCCGACGTTCGCAGCACTGCTTTTCTCCCTCTCGATTTCATTAGACTGTATCTAGTACATTTTAGACTCTTGTTGTATTCGGACCTTAGTAGATGTTTATGACTGGTGACACCCCGATGTCCGGCTGTGTTGGCTTTAAATTCCGCAACTTATAATGTTATTTTGGGATTTTATTTCTATTAAAGCCTTAGTATTTATTATTCTAATTGCTTAAAGTGAATTGGGAGTGTGTTGGCTGGCCTTGTCTTCACGAGAGGCGCCATCACGATCGGGTTTGGGTTTAGGGTCGTGACAAGTTGGTATCAGAGCCTAGGTTACATAGGTCTCACGAGTCATGAGCAGGTTTAGTAGAGTCTCGCGGATCGGTACGGAGACGTCTGTACTTATCCTCGGGAGGTTTCAGAACCTTTAGGAAAAACTTCGCATTCTTGAATTCTTATCGTGCGTCCTTGATTCAGCTTGAAAAGTAACTCTTTGAATTCTTTCCACGCGTTCGTATGCGCGCATGAGCGCTCAGTATCAGATATGCATCGATGGCTTGTGATTCCCTGATCGAGGGACGAGATGTGATCTCTGTGTGTTGATGTTGGCTAGTCTGGAGGACTTGAGGCCGAATTTTGCCTATAGCTTGAGCCCTAAGCTGATGATTGCGTGAGCGCGTGTTTCTGGAATCTATATGTTCTGTGGTGTCCCTATTAAGGGAGGTGATGACTGGATAGCTACGTGATGAGTATGTTATGACTGCGAGGTGTATTCATATGATTTGGAAACGACGAGAATGGTCTGCTGGAGGATGGAAGAACTATTAGGTACTTGATGTTCATCTTCATTTGAGGTATAGCCCCGAGTTATATGTGTGTGAAGAATCTTTTCATGTTTCTTAGTTGGGAGTGAAGTAAATTTCATGTTGCGGTGCGAGTTCAGACTCACGAAGATTAAGTGACTACGTAATGTTTATGACGGTGGAAGGTATACAGAAATGTTAGTTGGAGGCAAAGCAGGTGGGTTAACTCCTGCGGAGTGTTCTGAGGTTGTGTGATCCTTATGTTGTCTGTTAGAAGATCTCATTTACAAGTGAAATATATGTGTTGAAATTTAAATTTGGGTCGCTTAAGAGAGTGGGCCTGACTGTTACGAGGATGAATGCGAGATTTGCAGAAGATTTAAAGTACCAGATGGTCTGTGTTTCACGAGCTTATGAAGGATTGAGTCTAATCTCACTATGGTATTATAGCAACAATAGAGTATATGCGTTATGAGTTATTGTGTGTGTTTTGGTCTATGGCTTCAAGCCAAGTGGGGGAGTCTGCAGTTGATTAGATGATTGCACAGTTAAGTGCTATGTTGGTTCCAGTGTGAAGCGTGCTGGTGAGTCAGTTATGGCTTACGGAGATTGAGACCGAGGATGGCTCGAGTAAAAGAAAATTTTGACAAGGGTTATATTATGCTTCATAGGTGTATGAGAATCACGGAATGTCTTGAATGGTTATTGGTAAGGGCGTGCAGCGCATAGAATAGGAAGTTGCTTGGTTGCAATAAGGTGGGGTTACATTTTGCGGTGTCGGAGTGCTAATGAGGCACAGGTTGCTTGGTTCATTTGATCAGTCTAATTGAGGTTCGAGTGGAGTGGATGACTCTCGAGAATGGTTCTAATGGGTTCAAGATCTTTCATGTAATAATTGGAAATTTTCGAGTTGTATATTCAGTTAGAAACTGAAGTTTGCATTGGAGGGTGTCAGGACTTATGGCATTTCTATATCAATTACGGGATCCTATATATCAGTATCAGGGAGGTGGAGGTAACGAATTTGGATTCACAGGAAGTTTCGGCAGGGTAGGTATTTTGAATATAGTGCTTTTGGGAATATTTAAGAGAGTNTGGTCTGGCAAAGACTTGGGGCATTGGGCTGGGATTAATTTGACAGTGGCCCAATCTTGGTGGCCTGATTTTTCTTTTATTTAAGCTCAAGTCAATTTCATTTTATTTCTTTTGATTTTTGTTCATTTATATTTTTTTTGAAATTTGTTAAATGCAAAACTAAAAGTGAAAACCCCAAATTAACTCCAAGATTACACTAATTCCTAATTCAAAAGTAAAATAAGACAAATTAAAAGTATAAATGCAAAAGAACAATTTTTGTTATTTTCTTCTTTACTAATTAATTCTAAAATGTGAAATTAGAACCTAAAACAAATGCGGAATGTATTTTTATATTTTTCATATGAATTAAAATGCACAAATAAAAATGCAACAACTACCAAAGAACGCGATAAAATTCACAAGAATTTATAAAATACTAGAAAAATTGTTTTGTTTGAAATTTTGGGAATTATTGCTTAGGGCAAAAATCACGTGCTCACAATGATCTATTGGTTCAAGTGCTACAGAGATAGACTTTGGCTTAAGGCAATAGCTGGGTAGCGAAGGATGGGGATGGACATGTGGGAAGTATCATGCGGTGGTTAAATTTCTAGAAGGTCAGGTGTAAGAAGCAGAAGTCGAGTAGTTGCTTAAAGGATGAGGTTTGACCAAAGTGGGAGAGTGGCAGAGTAACATATGAGTTCTGTGGTAGGATAGCCACCCGCCTGGAGGGAAGTATGGGGGAATTCGAGATTCATGGTGGACAGTGACTAGATCTACGGACTTAATTCGAAATGTTGGCTATTATACGGCAGAAGATTTGATGCAACAAGAAGGTTTTGCTTGGCATGAAGAAGGATACAACATGACTTTGAATGGGAAGATATTGTCGCAGATTTTAGTTGATGTCCATTTGAAGTGAACGGACTAGTACAACTAGCGAATGAGCACGGGCTCAGGATGGTTACTGTTTTTGTAGTAATTGTACCTAATGCAACAACGAGGAAGAATCTTGGTGGGTTCCAGGTTTATGCAATGGTAGGTTCAAGCTAAGTGGGAGAGTCCCATCGCCTACAATTGGATTGTATGGCTATCTACTTGTGAGATCTCTGGTGATCGGCATATCGATGGGCTATCATGACTAGGAAAAGAGAACATCAATGGCGAGTTGAGCAAAAGATTTGAGGAATGTGTGCTATAATTGGCCTTATTAATTCATGTTCAGCCATTGGGAAGATTCAGGATTTATGCCTCGTACATAAGTGATTTACAATAGAAGTGATTCAGTCGGCTGCTTCATTGACATGGGTGTTCATGTGCCAGCGGATCCTTGGAGTTGATTATATTCGGGACCAAGCCAGAGTGGGTGACTCTCAACAACGGTCCTAGTGAATTCAAAGGTTAAAAATGCGGTGCCTAAGGATTCAAGCCCGCAGTATGGTTAAGAATCGAGCTTTTTGTAGCAGATATGATAAGAGGCTCAGAATGTTCTATGATAGTTTCGACTTGCAGTGTAGCATTGGGAGGAAAAGAGAAAAAGGCTTCGGATTCGCAAAGGAATTATTAGAATGGGTGTATCAGTTGAAGGCGAATGTGCGTGCAAGGAGGGTATGAAACGGTTCATGGTTTTGGGGACAATGTGGTCTCGTGGAATAGGGTCACTCAAGATGAGTGTGGATATAGGTTGGTATGGAAGGAATTGAGCTATTATTATCTCTAAGGCAAGTTAAGGATGAACTAGAAGAAGTTGGATTGGTTAGCCATGGTTGAATTGACATAGTGGTGGCGGTACGTGCGAGGCTCGACGGCCGCCGTAATTGATTTTATTTGGAAGTATTCAAGTATTATGGCATGTTATGTGTAGGTGGATCCCGGAAGGGTTATGGTGGTTGACCACTACTTGAGGATTCGAATGTTCGATGGTTATTAGAATTCACTCGCGTGTTGCTGTGGTTCTCTTGGAATGAGTTAAGTAAAAAGTTTCTCTGTGATGAAAAGTTTACCATATTAGTGGTTCAGGAGTTATGATGAAATTCTCGTACTATCGGATATTGGCATGTTAAGTGCAGTGAGCGGTATGAAATTTGAAAGTGAGGATCAAGTTTGCGGCTCGGTGTTTGACAAGGATGTCACGAGCCCGGATGAGCAGGAAGGGGATTTGGATGTTTGGAGTAAGCTGGTATTGTCTTCAGTGTCACCTGAGATCGGCATTTTATGCCAGAGGCCTTGCATCTTGGTTATGAATTCTTGATATGCTTTACAACATTAGTGTGACCGGTGGTATGGATGTGCAGACTTGTTATCTAGTGCGGAAGGGTCGTGGGAGCGTACCTCACGTGAAGATTGTATAAGTGTGACATGTAGTCACTTGATTGATTGAAGATTTAAACCAAGTATGAAGATTGTGGTGATATCACTAATTTGAGAATTTATGCCTGGAGGGCACTCGATTTATTGGGTTATGGATTATGGAGGTTTCCTCCGAATATGAGGGTTGTTCTTATGAGGTATGGAAAAAGGGGTTATTATGGACCCTTGAAAGGTTATTAGCCTAGTACGGTGCGGTCAGAATCGTCTCCAGGTCGATTGGCGGATTTAAATATGAATATGGGCTCTATATCGGGCCAGATATGTTCATTTCAGCATAGCACTCCTTATGGAGGAGTATTCGGACATTGGATGTTATCTCGTCGTTGGCTATCTCATGTAATACTATATTGTGCCGTATGAGTGTGAGACGGCTTGATAATTTTCTTACGTGTTGAGGTTCCGCGTAGCGATGGTATTATGCACTTAGCGTGCTTGTGACCGATATTCGGTATTTTTGTAGTAATGAGCAATTTAGCTAGGTAAATATCTCCTTATGTGAATTTTATGTGTGGATCGGGTGGCACGCCGCCACGGGTACGTTGTTTGGATCGGGTTGCACGCTGCAATAGTGTGATGTTGAGTACAGTCCCCTATATTCTATTTTTGTGTGTTTTGCTTCCCATTTTCTGAGGAAAGTTCATATTAGTTAGTCCCTTCCAAAGTTCGTTTTTCTTATGTATCACATTCAAGTTTGTAGCTTATTGGCACGTTGTGGAATCATATGAGACTTTTTGGTCATGTCTGGGGTGGCTTATTGCCTGAGCAGTTCGGACTGGCGGAGACGAGATTATTTGATCTGGGATCAGTGTGATCGGATTATATAAAGTATATTAAAGAGCAAGTATCGTTATTTGGTTCATAATGAGGTAATGGTTCCTATTAGGAGAATAGAATCAGATTTTTCGACTCGGCAGTTGGTTATGAGTTTCTACACGCCTTTTCCGTCGTGGCAGTACTGCAAGAGTTGGAACAAGACTTATTTATGTCATGAGGTGCATTGGGGGCATCGAATTCGTGAAATCCCGGCTTTTATAATCAGAGAATGTTATTTTGTTCATGTGAATGATGTAGCTCATGGTGTGGATTCAGCAAGGGTATGAAGTCATGTTGTGGTGCATCGTGTGGTGATTGATACGGTGTTCGTATGTTGGAAGCAGGCCTGGCAGAGAATTTCGGATGTTGGAATTGGGCTCTAAGCTTATTTTCTTGAATAAAAGAGAATATCTTCAGATTTGCTCTGGCTAATATGTTCAACTGAGTTGTGGTAGTACGGGTAGATGCACGAGGTGTTAAACAGTAATTTCAGACTACTCCAACACAATTCTAAGCACGTTCGAGGACGAACGTATGTTTAAGTGGGAGAGAATGTAACGACCCGACCGGTCGTTTTGAGCTTTAGTGCATTTTTCGGCGGTTTGAGGCCATGAGCAGCTTCACTTCAGGTATTATGACTTGTACGCGTGGTCGGAATTGAATTTCGTGGAGTTCGGAGTTGATTTGGAAAGAAAATTTTTATTTCGGAAGTTTTAAGTTGAAATTTTTTAGTTCGGAGTGATTTTGGACATTGGCATATGCCCGGATCGAGTTTTGGATGACCTAGGAGCATTCCGGCGCCTATTGAGGAAGTTAGTATTTTGGAAGAATTTCATAAAATTTGGGTTAAAGTGCATTTTAATGTTATCGATGTCCGTTGGGATTCTAAGTCTGGGAATAGCTCCGTATGGTGATTATGGTATTAGGAGCGCGTCCGGAAGTGGATTCGGAGGTCCTTAGGTCATTCTCGAGTCATTTGGCTAAAGTTAGAAATTTGAAGGGTTTTGAGAAGTTTGACCGGAAGTGGACTTTTTGATATCGTGGTCGGATTCCGATTCCGGAAGTTGGAGTAGGTCCGTAATGTCGAATATGACTTGTGTGCAAAACTTGAGGTCAATCGGACATGATTTTATAGGTTTCGGCACCGAATGTAGAAGGTGGAAATTTTAAAAGTTCATTAAGCTTGAATTGGAGTGCGATTCATGGTTTCAGGGTTGTTTGATGTGATTTGAGGCCTCGAGCAGGTCCGTGTGATGTTATGGGACTGGGTTGCGTGATTGGACGGGGTCCCGGGGGCCTCGGGTATGTTTCGGGGTGGTTTCGGATCGAATTTTGATGAAAAGGTGTTGCTGGTTTGCTGTATCTGGTTTCTTTCTTCGTGAACGCGAAGGGTGTTCCGCATTCGTGAAGAGGAAGGTTGGAGGCTGCTGGATTTAGCCTTCGCGAACGTGACATGGAGGTCGCGAACGTGAAGGGGTTAGTTAAGTTGACTACGCGAATGCGAATGGCAAATCGCGAACGCGTAGAAGGAAGGAGGGAAGCTGGGCCTGAGGTCGTTGGCCTACGCGAACGCACGGCCTGGAACGCAAACGCGAAGAGTCTGGGTAGCTGGCCTTCGCGAACGCGATCATCGGGCCGCGAACACGAAGAAGGAATTTGGGGCTGAAGCAAGTTGTGCTTCACGAACACGAGGGTAGTGCCGCGTTCGCGAAGAAGGGCGAACCTGGGCTGGGCAGAATGTTTTTAAAGCGGGGTTTGAGTTTATTTCACCCATTTTTCACTCGGCTAGGGCGATTTTTGGAGCTTTTGAAGAGCGGGTTTCATCGGTAAGTGTTTCTACTAGTTGTGAGTTAAATACATTGTTTGTATAAGGATTTAATCATAAAAATTTGTAGAAATTGTCGGTTTTGGGTAGAAGACCTAGAAATTGGTATTTTGGATTTTACCATGAATTTGGGCATGAATTGAGAGTAAATTATATATTTGAGTTCGTGAGGTTATGGGTAAAGTTTATCTTCGAAAATTTCGGAATCCGGGCACGTGGGCCCGAGGGCGATTTTGTCAACTTTTCGAGCGGAGTTGAGAATTTATATAAATTGAATTGTTATAGGTATTAGGGTATATTTTCATTGGTTTTCCCATTATTTGGCTAGTTTTAGAGCGTTGGGCATCGGTTTGAGTCGTCGGAAGGGCTTGGAAGCCGGTTATGGAATTTCGGAAGGAGGTAAGTCTCCTTTCTAACCTTGTAAGAGATAATTAACCCCATAGGTGAAAAAATGATCTCCTATTTGTGGGGGCCATGTACGTACGAGGTGATGAGAGTCCGTGCGTAGCTACTATTTTGCCTATGTCCGGGTAGTTTCATGCCTTGTTGAGATTGTTGTTGATTTACGTGTATTGATTGCCTTGAGGAGAAATAAGATTGAGGTTGTGTAATAAATGAGTTGAAAGGGATTGAAATTGAGGAATTTAAGAATTTAACTGTTTTCATTAAACTTAATATTTTTGAAAAGAAGTGAGAAATCTTATAATAACTTAAGAAATCTATGTGTAACCGCATCGCATGTATGATTCGCGAGCGGGGGAAAATTACCTTAAAAGCTTCACGTTGAATTGTCTTTATTTTGAAAAGAATCAAGAAAAGATTATGACTCATTAATAAATTTATATTTGACCGCGTCGCATGTATGATTTGCGAGCGGGGAACTTACCTTAAATCTATATTTGTCCGCGTCGCACGTATGATTGGCGAGCGGGGTATTTCCTTCTACTACTCTTATGGGATCGGGTCGTTCGCCTCGGCAGGATTTATGTACCACACTCTCATGGGAGCGGGCCGTTCGCCTCAGCCGGTTAATATATGCATCTATGGTTCGCGTCGTTCGACCCTCGGCATTGCACATTTTACCTTTATGTTGGATCGGGCCGTACGCCTCGACATTTCCTATATGTATATATTATTCTCATGGAATCGTGTGTAACTTTTGTCTAGAACCCAGCGTATCCGAGGGTTTTTCCCTGATTTGAATTATGACAACTTTCTTAATGAAATCCACTGTATCTATATATGCTCCCGTTGCGGAGGGAACTTGCTAGCTGAGAGATTGAGTAAAATTATAAAGAAGGGAATTGTATCACGTATTTTATACTTGTTTATTCCATATATTTGCTTTGTTTCATATTTATACACTTCATTACTGTACTTGATATCATTGGACCACTAGTGAGTGTCGAAGTCGACCCCTCGTTNTGAGTAAGGCCGAGGGCCTGTGTTGTGAGGATACTTTTGGGTCGGGTTGCACGCCGCAGCAGTGATATACTGATTATGATAATGAGGCCGAGGGCCTGAGATTGTACGCCACGAGGTGGCTTGAGATTGATATGAGGCCGAGAGCCTGTTTATGATGCCACGAGATGGCTTGATATTGCGTTTGGGCCATAAGGGGCCCCTCCCGGAGTCTGTACACCCCTAGTGAGCGCGGGTACCCATTGTGACATGAGATATAGCCCGAGGGGCTGGTATTGTTCTGTGATATTGCCCGAGGGGCTGATTTGATGTTATTGTGCCCGAGGGGCAGTTCTTATGTGTTTACCGTTCCTAGTTGTTTTTCCTATCTATTGTTGACTGCTTAATAAGGTGTTTTTATGAGATTTCATTGTTAAATTGTGTTACTGATTTTGTTATGCCTCTGATAGCTAAATGTTGTGTTTAACGTGATTTTATATCGTTCAGACTTCATTTATTCTTATTACTCACTCAGTTGGAAGTACTCACTTTACTCCATGCACCTTGTGTGCAGATTCAGGTATTTCTGAACCCGGTAGTGGGTATTGGTTGCTCAGAGGCAGAGTCATCGGAGTTTAGCAAGGTAGCTGCCCGACGTTCGCAGCACTGCTTTTCTCCCTCTCGATTTCATTAGACTGTATCTAGTACATTTTAGACTCTTGTTGTATTCGGACCTTAGTANTGGCGAGCGGGGTATTTCCTTCTACTACTCTTATGGGATCGGGTCGTTCGCCTCGGCAGGATTTATGTACCACACTCTCATGGGAGCGGGCCGTTCGCCTCAGCCGGTTAATATATGCATCTATGGTTCGCGTCGTTCGACCCTCGGCATTGCACATTTTACCTTTATGTTGGATCGGGCCGTACGCCTCGACATTTCCTATATGTATATATTATTCTCATGGAATCGTGTGTAACTTTTGTCTAGAACCCAGCGTATCCGAGGGTTTTTCCCTGATTTGAATTATGACAACTTTCTTAATGAAATCCACTGTATCTATATATGCTCCCGTTGCGGAGGGAACTTGCTAGCTGAGAGATTGAGTAAAATTATAAAGAAGGGAATTGTATCACGTATTTTATACTTGTTTATTCCATATATTTGCTTTGTTTCATATTTATACACTTCATTACTGTACTTGATATCATTGGACCACTAGTGAGTGTCGAAGTCGACCCCTCGTTACTTCTTCGAGGTTAGACTTGTACTTACTGAGTACACATTGTTTTCATACTCATACTACATTTGCTGTGCATTTTTGTTGCACAGGCACATGTATCTCTAGCGTTCTAGTGGGCGCAGCGGCATGGTTGATACGGAGACTTAGGGCTGTGAGCACGTGATTTTTGCCACGCTTAATTTACTCCTATAAATTCATTAGAATTAGAACTTTTCTTTTATTACTTCAATTTTTAGGAATTAATTGCATGATTTTGTGTCTCGTTTGCATTTTTGTGTTCATTTTTAGTTGCTATAATTCATAAAAAATTACAAAAATAGTACGCTTGCATTTAGAATTCGATTTTATATTTTTAATCAATTAATCTTACTAAAATAAGAGAAAAAAAATAACAAAAATAGTCCTTTTACAATTTTAAATTCTACATTTTACATTTTTGGCTTAGTTTTCTTTTAAATTAGGAATTAGTTAATTTTGGAAATTAATTAGTATAATTTTAGATTTTGATTTGGGTCTTTTAGTTTTGATCTTACATTTAATAAAATCAGAAAATAAGAAGAAAAAAAGTAAAAGAAAAAAAAACAAATAAAAGAACAAAAAGGGAAAAACATAGTCTTAGAAAATATTCAATTTGGGCCAATTTTGAGGCTAGCCCAAATGAATTTTTCCAAAATCGGACCAAACTCCCAGCCCAGTCCACAAAAAATCCGGCCTGCTCCCTCATTAAAATGAAACGACGCCGTTTGGCGTCGTTTGATCTGGGCCATCGATTTTCCCTCATTCAACGACCCCCATTGTTTCTCATTTACTTAAAAGTGTCTTAAAAATCCCAAAAACCCTAGAGACAAGAAGTCTCTTCCTCGTACTCGCCGGCCCCCTTGTAACACCACCGCCCCACCACCTTCTCCACCGTATATCCGCCTTACTCCGCCGTCCGCCGCCGGCCGGAAATCGCCGCCGGCGGCGGCGATGCCCCAAATTACCCCAAAATTTCACCACATACTCTCCTTCTCCTCCTCTTTCCAACCCTCAAATCCCTTTCCCTCAATTCATTGCCGATTGTCTCGAATTTTAAATCTAAAATCCGGCCAAAACCCTAATCCATCCAATAGCTCCCAAATTCACACCATGTCACCTCCTGCACCTCCTCGTTCCATATCTCTCATTGGTTTTGTTCAAAAATCCTTGGAACGCTTCAAATCTATCAAACCCTATCCTTTTCAACTGTTCAAATTTGTTTTGAAGAACCAGGCCTTAATATTTCGCGGGCTGGTAAGGGTTTTCGACTGTAGTAGACGAGTAAGGGTAGTATAGGCATTCCAAAGGTAGAAAACAAGGCTAAAACACTCTAGATCCTTCTAGAAGGGGTCTTTAGTGTAAGTTTCTGCATTTTTAATGCAGTAACTTGGGTAACAAGCTATAAAATTAGGGATTAAGTTTCAATTTCTGAAAATAAAAAGGGGAAAAATGAGTAAAAATTTCCAGAACCTTCTACCCCTTTTATGCCTATAAAAGGCATGTCTAGTGCCTTGGATTACAGGTGGAGAAGCTCTGAAATTCCAAAATTCCTTCCAGCTTATAATTCCCTCCCAAAATCCTCCCCTTACTAGCATCTCACATTTGAATTTCAAATTCAAAGAAATTCAAATCTAAATTCCAGTAGCAAAAACCTTCATTTTTAAGTCTAAAATTTCCAGAAAAAACAAAAAAAAACTAGCAAAACTCCAAAAAACTCCAAAAATACTGTTCTATTGAAATACTTAGGTTAATTTCAAGTTGTATATAGTTGATTAGCATCTTTTAGCTTGGGTTTTGAATGCTGAAGTTGTTCTGAAATTTCCTGGGTCAATCTCAAGTGTGTTTGAACTCAATTAAGGCTGTTTTGGGTCATTTTACTGGATGCTATCCATTTATCTTCACTCCTGAGTCGCAGTGACATAATTTTGGCTTTCGAGTGATTTCCTGGCTGTGTTGCTGTTGATTTATCATTGTTGACTGCTCACTGCCGCTGCTGATCCTATTTTCCTCTTCCTTTTGTCTTAATTCCAGGTACATGTTCTAAACTTCGTGTAGATTACCACCCGAGGAATTGAAATGAAGTGCAGTTTCATTTGTTGCTAATTGTTGTGATAGTTCTACTGTTGTTTAAATAGCATTCTGTTGTAGCTTTAAAATAATTTTTTTCTCATTTTACATTTCTGAACTGGCCTGTACACTATATATATATATTTCCGATTGTATTCGTTGATTAGCTTAGGACTGCTTCTAAACCTTTAAGTTTGTTCATGAGTTAATATGTATATTGTTAGACTGTTGAAACTATGATCCGTTGTTAGCCTTGATAATTCCATGCGTAATTAATCCTTAGGCATTTGAATTGAACTTGGTAATTCATGTGTGATCTGAAGTTGAAGGTTTAAAATGTGTCTTGTAATTGATAATTAGGTTGCAGGCTTTGTGTTAGCTTACTTTCAGCATTAGATCATTTCAGGTTTATACACACGTTGTTAATATGAGTAAAATCTAGTAGTATAGGAATTTTATAAGAATGATTATGGAGTTTTAGTTCCAATTCTCGTTTCAGTTAAGTAAGCGTCAAAATAGGAGCAAAATTTGCAATTCAATATGTTTAATTACCTGTCTATTCAAATATTGGTGGGACTTGACTGATACAACACCGATTTCTGTTAATTGTAGTGGTCCAAATGGAACCCTGCCCAGCTCATGTGACTAAATTGCTTTCATGTTTGGGCCAATTTGTAGGCCCAAAAAATTGTTACAAGTCAAAAACCCGTCTAAAAAATTATATTAGGAATACGGGAAATTAATTCGCAATATAAATTTAGGCTTTCAAGTTAGGTAGCGGGTTCAAACAAGAGGGTCTTCCCTTTTGTTTGAATTCGGACTTGAACTTGAGGCTCGAATTTATAAATGCAAATAAATTAGGCCCTTTAGAGACAAAAAAATAAAAATAGAAAATCTTAGTTTGCTTTAGGTTGGCCTTTAAATAATAAAAGTGAGACGAGCCTCGCCAAACAAAATATACAAATTGCGAGGCCCTCAGTAATTGCTTAATTAAAAATACTTAGCATTCGGAGCGTGCCGTTTAGCGAATTTCACGGCCCTTCGCAAAGTTAAAAAGACGTTAGTCACTTTAGGCGCGCTTTTAATATTTTACCTTCCTAAATACGGGTGCGCATTTCATGAGACCCAAATCCAAATCCAAAAACGTTGAATAAGAATGTGTCGAGGATCCGGGTGCATTTCATGTGACGTGATCCGAAAACACATTTTTAAACGACGTTCACTTTCGTAAAAATAATTAAAAGCGGTAAATAATTATAAAATTGCACTGTAGGTTGGAGCATGTATAAAAATTAGATTTTAGCCATTTATAATAATTTAAGTGACCGTGCTAGAACCACGGGATTCGGGGGTGCCTAACACCTTCCCTCGGGTCAACAGAATTTCTGGTTCGTAGACTCCAATTGGGACGTCGACAATTTTCCTCGATTTGGGATTTAAATTAAATCGGTGGCTTGGGACACCAAAAACCAATCCTATCCCAAGTGGCGACTCTAAAAATAAATAAATAATCCCAATTCGAATAATATCACTTTAAATGGAAAAACTCCGTTATACATTATCCTTCGGGGTAGGTGTGTAAAAAAGGAGCTGTGACAGCTCTGGCGACTCTGCTGGGGACACGAACTCAGAATTTCGGTTCAGGGTTCAAGAATTCGAGCTTAGTATAATTGTTATATTTGGCTTTATCTGATTTTTTCTACATGTTCCATGCTATATGTGCTAAATGTTTTACTGCTTTGATATTTGTTGAAATTGTATATATAAGCTGTCGCGAATCCCTTCCTCTTTTTGAGTCTTCTACATCATGGAGAAGGGTGCACTTCGTGTAGCTTCTCTTCTGTTTAGAGCCTTTTCCCATTTAGAACGAGGTTTGGATAAGTTGCAAAGCCGGCGGAGCTTCTGTATCCCCGGTACGCTGCCTCCCCCTCGGCTCGAGTTGTCCGCTCGGGTAAGCCAGGTCTAGGCCAATAAACCTAGGATTTAAACCTAGAAGAACAAAAACTCATGCCGGATCCCTAGTAGGACGCTTGTTTGCATCATGTGCATTTGACTTAGGGGACTCAACATAGGGGTTGGGTCCGTCTAGGACAGGTGACCTGAAATAAATTGACCATCCTGATGCATCTTACGTGCTACTTGCGCATTTATTTGCTCGGCTTTGCATGTTGACCGGCTTGTCTAAATGAGTGAATTATGAAAATAAGCAGTGTTAGGACTAAGTGAGGGCGACCATTTGTTGTGAAAAACCAAATGCCCAAATAGTACCGAAATGCTGCCGGACTTTTGAAAAAAAAAAACAAAAAGAAAAAGGAAAATATTTGAAAGAAAAAATTATTGGTCAAAATAGTTTTGATTTTTGCA
The DNA here is from genome assembly GCF_001879085.1 of Nicotiana attenuata. Classification (NCBI taxonomy): domain Eukaryota; kingdom Viridiplantae; phylum Streptophyta; class Magnoliopsida; order Solanales; family Solanaceae; genus Nicotiana; species Nicotiana attenuata. Next base: position 60,539,615 of record NC_031991.1, read on the forward strand.
AATCTGCGCGAACTACGCTGTTTGATTCTCACCGGATGTGAGATACGTAGGCAACCCTCATCGGGTCCAACCTCCCTTTTTGCAAAAATAGCCAAAAAATGTCAAATTTTAATTTTTGTCATAAATAAGTCGGGTGATGCCATTCTTGTCTAAAATAAGCCGAATGTCCCCAAAAGGACGCCGGAAGCCCGTTTTTGCAAGAACACCCACCCTGAGTCATTTTTAGATGGTTTGCGGGCACAGCCTTAAAATCTTCCTCCCAGAAGTGTTGAAAGGCCGTATTTGCAAATCCAAGTCCTGTTTCCTAAATAAAGAATTTTTGCACAAATAGCCTTTTTTTTAAAAATAAATCATTAAAGTCCCCTAAATAAATGTGCAGGATGAATTCAAGTAACATCAAAACCTTCTCAGTCCTGAGCGAGATCCCTTTGAAACTCCATATGTGGTGGCATGATTTGGGAAAAGGAAGCAGAGATACTGTGGTTAAAAGTTTGGGCGGTCTCGTAGATTTATTGAACATCAAACCAAGGAAGGATATCATTGAGGCACTAATACCATTTTGGGACCTGACCTGTAATGTATTCCGGTTTTCATATTTTGAACTCACACCTACATTAGAAGAGATTGCCGGATACGCAGGTCTCAACGGGAACCTCCGAGGTAGATACCCATTGGCCCCACGACCGGTAACCCTTCATAGGTTCTTGGATTTGTTGAACATCAGCCGAGATATTCAAGACCCGCACCTGGCGGAAGGGTGTTGTACATTGCATTTCTTATACCACCGTTATGGTAACCCCAAAGGTTTCGAGGAACCCAACACAGGATTGACACATGCTGGAAATAAAGACAAATGGAAAGCCCGACGGGGATTAGCCTTCATGGTAGCCTTTTTGGGAGTGGTGATTTGTCCAAGAAAAGATGGTCACATAGACCTTGGCCTGGTAGGGATGCTGGATGTTGCCATGAAAATACCTACTAGCACAGTGGTTCCCCTGATTGTAGCAGAAATATACCGAGCTTTGATCAAATGTCGGGAAGGGGAGAAATTCTTTCAAGGTTGCAATTTGCTCTTACAATTGTGGATACAGGAACACCTCTGTCACCGCACAGGCTATATGAACTACGGTTTAACCGGGTTGAGTTGTATTGCAGAATTCGAGACCCGGGTGACAGGTATTGAGTTCCTTGAGGGTACTAAGGCCTGGTTGTCATGTTTAAGATCCTTGACAGCAGATAAAGTTGAATGGGCTTATGGATGGCTTCCTGCTACCGAAGCTGTATACACATCAACAGAGGTCTCTTATATTCTTTTGATGGGTATTCGAAGCATACAGCCTTATGCTCCTTACCGAGTTTTGTGACAATTTGGAAGATTCCAGACAGTGCACAATGATGAAGACCTGAGTGGGCAAGTCATCGAGTTAGGCCCGAAGGCTGCATTCCCTGAAGGCAGAATCCGAAAGATATGGAATGAGTGCAGGTACCTTGAGCCTAAGACTATAGTACAGGACCGAGCCAGAGGCGAGGTAGATCCCAAATACTTGGTCTGGTTTGGTAAAAGATTTCAAATTCCTGAGAGACCCGCCAAAAGGCCACATGTACAACAATTCACTAACGAGGCCCAGGTGCAATGGGATTGGTTAGCCAAGTAAAAGGAGTACAGGGCCCGAATAGGAGCATTGGAAAAACAGGTTCAGGAGCTCCGATTTGAAAACACCTTACAATCCACAGCTGATGAAGGTGATAAAAAGAAATTGGCCCAGGAGAATGAAGCTCTCAAGGCCCAAATCCAGCAAATGAAAATAGATGCCAGGAATCGAGAAAGAAGTCTATCCGACGAGAGATTGATAAAAGGGTTAAAGAAGCAAGTCCTGGACTGTCAGGAAGAATTGGAAAAATCCGAGGGGAACATGGCAAGACATCGGGCACAATGGGCAAAGAAGACTGAGGAAAGAGCCCAGTTTGTACAACAAATAAAGAGAAACTATGAGGGAACCATTGCTAACATGAAAAGAAACATGAATACTCTTGAAGAAAAGGCAGCTCGGCGGGAAAAAGAATTTCAGGCCGAGAGGGAACAATGCTATGGGTTAATCGCTGAGATGGAAAAGGAAATAAAATTGTTACAAGACCTTCACTTCCAGGATTCTCAGGTGCTAGAGGCTCGTACCCAACAGATAAGTCGGCTACTCCAAGAAAAGGGCCAAATCAGGGAAAGAATCAGAAACATTGCCAACTATATTGTCATGAAGTGCCAGGCTGGTGAGCGGATGGGTCGTACCACGTTCTTTGCCTCTGTGATGATATTTGTTCTCCAGGTCATGATTGATCTGGATCAGTTGCAAAAGGGTCTTGCACGCAGGCCCGCGGCGATGCCGAGTGATGCCCCGTGGGCCCCAGGATTTGAAGCTTTGATGTATTCTTAGATAATCGAGTCTGTATTTCTGCTTTTGATCTGGTTTTTGTACTTTCCTTTTCCGAGAAAAGAAAAACAAATAGTCTAGTAGCTTTGTAATCGCAGTTGTTATTATTGAAAATTTGAAAATTCCCAAAAAAAAAATTTGTTTCTTTATTTCTTGCATTTATGTTTGCCTTATCTGCAAGAACTACGCTTGGTCTGATTCATGCGGGGTCATGATACGTAGGCAATTTCCATAGGATTCGACCGTAACCCTAAGAAAAAAGAGAGAAAAAAAAAGAGAAGGAAAATACGAATGGAGGAAATAAAAGAAAAACAAGAGAGGAAAAGAAACGCAAAAAGAGAAAATAAGGCGTTGAGAGAAAAACCATGGCCAAAGAGAAGAAAAGCAGAAAATGAAAACAAAGAGAGATGAAGAAAATGAGAGAAAATAAAACAACAAGAGAAAGAAAAGCGAAGGGAACAAGAGAAAAGCCAGGATGACGCATGCAACCGAAGCAAACATGTAGACATTCATTAAACTGTATAGGTGCATCACACTCCAATGTGCGGTTACCTATCTGTTATTTGTTTCAAAACTAACCGTTGTTGCTGTCCAATTCCAGCTGAGCTTTTTAGAAACAGTGGTTGGTCTGTGGTAAGCTGGCCTCACATCGCTATTTCACCAGATCCAAAGGAAATACAGAGAAGACGTCTGAAATGACTCTGCCTGCAATTCCCATACCCGAAGACAGCCCCATCTCGGGGGTCCCGGCCTCTAAATCTTTTACAGCTGAAGAAAATCGGATCTTGCGCCTGCGATTGATGGAAATGTGGGATGCTTGGAACAA